>NC_041396.2:45389923-45697673 GCF_900747795.2 Erpetoichthys calabaricus
ACAAAAAATGGAATTGTATTGACATAATCCTGGCAGGACAATACTGTTTGTAACAGGTCATTGATATACTCCCTAAAACATCACTAAGCTTCTTCACTCTAATCAAGACCAGATTAAGGCCCCCACAGAGAGCTGATCATACAATGCAGCGCGCAGACACTGGGTTGTTTAATGCAGCACAGTAGTTCTGTTTTTTTTTTTTATTGACTCAATCGCTTATTTCCCCCCTCGGACATTTCGACACACGGAAACTTAATCGTTATATCGAATGGGTTGGCTTAATAAAAAGGTCCCTTGCTGTTACAGGTCCCTGCCCGCTCACCGAGGACACCCTGATGTTAGATCCTACCCTGACTCTACATATTTTTCCAGTTCATGTCTTCTACTGGCATTTAACCACAGCATTTTGCTTTTGTGTTCAGTTGAACTCTCAAATATAAACTGTCAGAGCTTCAGTACTTATATACAGAAGCATCTGTTTGTCTGTGTCTTTTGGAAAGATCACTCCCTTCTCAGCACCATATCCCAGACTGGCTTTTGATCCTTTCCAAACCTACTATTATTAAACTACCTTTTGATTTTCTCTGTGCAAATCATCTTATTTTATTTAATAGTCTTCTCGATCCTTTTCAGTAAAGCCTGCTTCTTCCCAGACAGCATGTTGTTTTTCCAAAAGGAGTGCTTTAATAGCTCTTGTAATCCATGGCTTGCTATTTGCATAAACCTCAGTAGTTTTCTCCTCAGTAATCATTGCCTCACAGAAACTCATGTACTTAGTGACAGAATAAGTGGCCTTGTGCAGTGTCTGGGAGGATGTGAGCACATCTCAGTCTGTGCCAGAGAAATACTGCTGGAGCGCTGCTGTTGTCAATTTTCCAGACCCTTATTTTTCTTGTTTGAATTTCTTTCTCTGTTTTGGTAATAAGTAGAATGCATGGTGTGATGTACCTATAAGTACTGAACTCATGAATTCATAAGCACCATCAATATTTTAGTATTTTAGTGATAATTATGAGGATTCAATGGAGCTGAGAAAATAAAAAAATCACTTCTTTGAGGAACTAATAATTTAATTTTGAGTGGGAGAGACAAGGGAAATATGTTTGCTAACCAAAACATGAAATTTGGGCAAGCTATGGGATCAGAACTAAAATGTCTTTATAAGTGGCTGTTGAAAATTGAAATCCAGAATTATGCCGAGATCAATGCTGCAAAATTCAAAAACAAAAACATTCTTATGATCAATTCTAACCTAACAACAGGGAGAGACACGGCATGTGCACAACTACTGACCTGTTTACCTCTCCTTCAATGAGGTTTATGTTCTCCTGCACTTTCAATGTTGTTTACAGTTTATGCTAAGAATGAACTGACCAAAAACACTCAGGTGTAGTAATAAAGAAATAAAGAGTTTGGTTTCTCTAAAATTAGACGAAAATAAAGTTTAGATAAACACTATAGACAAAAATGTGATAAAATTTAAAACATTAAAAGGCAATTAATTTATTTGCTGATGGCAAAATTATAATGGAATTTCTGAGTGAGATTCAGTTTATTCAGAAAGCATTCAAACCCCTTCAAATTCATTTTTCCCTCATCAAAACTATATTTAATATCCCGGAATAACAATGCGAAAACAGAATTTTAGACTTTTTTGCTAATTTATTCAAAATAAAAAACTGAACTATTACATTGATACATTGGTAAAGTATTCAGATTCTTTACTCACTACTTCGTTGAAGCACCTTTGACAGCAATTCCACCCTGGGGTCTTCTTGGGAATGGATTCAGGGGTTTTCTGCCATTCTTATCTGTAGATTATCTTAAGTTCTTTCAGGATGGATGCAAAACATTGGTGGACAGCTATTTTCAGGTCTTTCCAGAAATGTTTGATTGGGTTATTGTCCTGGCTCTGGCAGGGCAACTCAAGAACATACCCAGAGTGTTCCCCAAACCACTCCTGTGTTGTCATTGCTTTATGCATAGGGTCATTGTCCAGTTGGAAGATGAATCTGAGTCTGAGGTCGTCCAGAATGGTCTGGAGCAGGTTTTCATTAAGGACACTTTTCTCCACTGAGGTTTTCCTCAACCCTCTCTAGTCTCTCAGGCCTACCACTGAGAAACAACCCCAGAGTGTGATACTGCCACCACTATGCTTCATCACTGGAATAGTATTACACACGTAATGAGCAGTGCCTGGTCTTATCCAGACATGATGTTAATTTTGATTTCATAAGACCAGAGCATCTTGTTTCTCACACTCTAGCAATCCATTAGGTGCCTTTTTGCAAACACCACGGGTACTTTCATATGTCTCTTTCTTAGGAGACTCTACAGTCATAAAGCTCAGATCAGTGCAGTGATAGTTGCCTTTCTGGAAGTTTTTTTCAAGCCACAGTGACCATTGGGTTCTTGGCCACCTCGCTTATGAAAGCCCTTCTCCCATGATGGCTCCATTTGGCCAGGTAGCTCTAGAACAAGGTTGTTCCAAACTTCTACCATTTAAGAATTATGAAGGTAACTGTGCTATTGGGAACCTTCAATTCTGCA
This sequence comes from Erpetoichthys calabaricus, assembly GCF_900747795.2. Lineage (NCBI taxonomy): Eukaryota > Metazoa > Chordata > Cladistia > Polypteriformes > Polypteridae > Erpetoichthys > Erpetoichthys calabaricus. The sequence continues at coordinate 45,392,474 of NC_041396.2, forward strand.
GAAAGTTTTTGATGCCTTCCCCATCTCTGTGTTTTGACAAAATCCTGTCTCTAACTTTGTGAGAAACTCCTCTGATGTCATGGTTTGGTTTTTGTCTTGATACCCATGGTCAGCTGTGGGACCTTCTATAGACAGATACGTGCCTGTTGTAATCATGTCCAGTCACTTGACCCAAATAAGGTGTAGAAACATCTCAGCAATGATCTATAGAATGGGGTGCACCTGAACAAGTTCAAGTGTCATAGCAAGGGTCATAAATACTTTGTCAATATAATATTTCAAATTTTTATTATTAATAATTTCTAAAATCCTGTTTTCACTTTGTCATTCTGGGATATTAAGTTTTACTTGATGTGGTTAAAAAATGAATTAGAATGATTTTAGCACTAGGCTGCAACATAACAAAATGTGAAAAGAATAAAGGGGTCTGAATACTTTCTGAATCCACTGCAGTACTGTGCAGAAAATGCCAGAACCTTACTTGAAATTTGCAATATCTTTTTAGTCTGCACATCAGTGTTTTTCTTCCATGGATGTCTTTGATTCTCTTTAACTCACTGTCAGCTCCTTACTGATGAACAAACAAATTACAGATTGATGTCTTTGACTGTCTTAAACTGTTATTATTGTTGGCTTGCTCACGTTCTCTTATCTGTGGTCCTCAAATTGAAATTGAGTAGTCACTGGTGGTGATTCCTGTGCTCCTCCCTCCTGTTAGGTGTCGTAGATTGTCTGTTGATTTCACCTGAGTTTTGACAAAGATAATTTTTCTTGAATTGAGTTGTCACTGGCTTAGTGTTGTAATCTTTATTTTTTCTTTAACACACATTTCACACATTATTTTTTGCTGGTAGTCAATTTTAGTTTTGTTTACTTGTTTTTATCCTTATGATGATATCATCCCAGTGCCATTTTAACAGTTTTTGTCCATCATTTGGTAGTATTTCAAGATGATCAAGACTTTTCTGTGTACCCGTTGCTATCCTGGTGAGTGCCACACAATGGCCAATGCTCAAATGTGTGACATAATCACGTACCGACTATTTAAGATGGTGGTGAAGTTTGAAGATTATCCCTTTTTTTTAACAGTATCCCTTCTTTTTATTTTGGTTAGGGATTATTTCTTGGTTAATTTTGGTTGCTGGACTCATCACTGTTCTCTTTAGCTGACACTACCTTCTTGCCCCTAACATTTAGTTTTCTAGTTTCGTTAGTCATTTCTTGTTCCATATTCATGCCCATTTCTGACTTCCTGGTCAGGTTTTCTCAAAATAATTGCAATCAGGTTTTTAATTTCTTTTCGAAAGACTCAAACTAAAAGGAAAATACAACCTACTTAGCTGGTGTTGCTTAAAACACATATGCTTTGGACATTGTTATGCCTGTGATGGACCAAGGAGGCATTTAGCAAAGAAAAAGGACTAGGGATGAGAGAAAAGTATAGCTGAAAAGTTAGAACAAAGAATGAACACTGGGAGACAGAATATAACAATTACCAAAGCCAAAACCAGAACTACAAATTAAGGTCAGAAACTCAATTGAAATTCTAAGCCCTGTTAGCATATTAGATATCTCTTAAGCCGTGCAAAAATTATTTGTTCTTTACCACAATCTTTGACAACTGAAGCAATTGGGAAGTGCACAATGCCACATGCTGTGACCTCCAATTGTCACAAGGTAGCAGTGATGTTAGCAATGACACACAAAATAGCATCCAGAATGATGCTGTGAATAAAAGAGTCCAGATACTAAGTAATCAAATTATACATCTTCCTAAACCCCCAAATAGCAAAATGTAAACAAAAAGACCTGAACTACATTTTCCTTAGGACTCCTGCCAAGTCCAGTGTTCCTAGATTTCTAATGCTAAAAAAAAAAGAATTCAAAACATAAGAATCAATCTCATGTAGCTTTTAATTGCCAGTTGACTTGTAATTTTTGTATATTATGTTGTAACCACAAGGGAGCACCAGAGAGCCCCAAACCTCAGTCACAATAATGCCCAGACACACTTTCAACTCAAGTAAAGGGTGTTATTGAGCCACAATGCCTTCTTCACAGGAATAATAACAAAATTATGCACCAAGGACAATCTTCTTTCCTCCTCCAAGAGCGTAGCCCACTGCCTCCCGACTCTGACTCTTTAAACTAAGGCAGTGGACTTTCTTTTACAGTCAACTGGGGAACCGCTTTCGGTCTCCTCTCCAAGTTCTCTGGAGTACTTTCAGGTAGTGGGAGAACCAGGGAAGTTCTCCCCTTGCAGCACCTTCTGGTGGTCCACAAAAACCCTGACAAAGATGCATTTCCAGACTCCATTTCCCATGCAACCCTGTGGAACACTGCCACCTGTCATGTGGGGGAATGACCTGCTCCTGGTGAGTCCATTCTCCCAGTCCTTCCCTTTTGGCCTCCTAGCTTGTCCTTCCTCCTGGGCACCCACAAGATAATCAGTATTCAGATATTTAAGGGAGCGGCATCCATTTTCTAATACTCAGTCTTGTTCTGCATTCTCTTGTCATGGATACTTTAAAGTAATTTCTAATTCTTCCCATGTTTTTGACATTTATTCTGATTTTTATTATGACTATTTCTTTTCATGGCTTAATATTTGCTCGTGATTAGTTCCAAGTCATCAAGTTTTATCTTATTTTGAACCAAATATGACTTTTTGAAGCATTTTACACTTCTTACATGTAGAATTTTGTGGCAATCTTTACAAGGAAGGTACAACTACAAGTGATTGCTTTACGGACAGAAAACCACATACTATACATCTCTATTATAAAAAAAATCCTGGAGAGAAACAGTAGGGCGTTGAGATGTGATCTACACGTTAAGATCACAGAAGACAGTTAAAAGACCTGTGAAGACCTTAAACATGAGACATTGTGCCAAGAGATTGACCCAGGACCGTCTCGCGATGATGTAGAACATGAGATTCTTGCAAGACACACCCTACTTACAATCAATATCAAATAAGACAATGGGACAGCAAAACATTCAGTCTTGTGAAGGTTTTGAGCACACACAGATCCAGGGTCTAACCGCATATAAAGCGTATAAGGACAATACGTTATAAATGAAACTTCGATGACTAAGCGAAGAAGAAAGCAGCACGGAGAAAAGAGACTCAAAAGCGTTGGAGAGAAAAAAGAGCAAAAAAGAAAAAATAATCTAGGTGCAAATTCAGAAAATAAGGAAAGTAATTATCAACCCGTAACAAGTGGAATTGAAACAAAGCACATCCAATCGGACTCAGAATTAAAAGACAGAGTAAAAGACAAAGTAGAACTTCATAAACACGTTCACAAACGTTGGCGCTATATACATGCAGAGCAGATTATGAAAGCAGTGGAATTTGAAAGGCTTAAAAAAAAAACGTATGTGCGATACAAATGTGGAGAAAGTTAAAGAATATGAAAGTAGGAAAATTACAAAGTATAAAAAAAGAAAGTAAAGATCGCAGTAACGCAAACAAACAGAAATTATTACTCGGAAAAGGGAAAATAATCACCACGGACAAGGTGTCATTGAAAAAAAAGCAGGACAAAGCGAGGTAAGAAATAAAAGGCAGAGTAGAAAACAAAGGGGCCAAACACATGCAGAGCAGGTTAGAGATAATGAAAACTGGAATTCAAAAGACGCAAAAAAAAACGTAGGCGCGAAACACATGCAGAGCAGGTTAGAGATAATGAAAACTGGAATTCAAAAGACGCAAAAAAAAACGTAGGCGCGAAACACATGCAGAGCAGGTTAGAGATAATGAAAACTGGAATTCAAAAGACGCAAAAAAAAACATAGGCGCGAAACACATGCAGAGCAAGATACAGAATATGAAAGCATAAAAAAACGACACTGTCAAAAAAAGAAAGTAAACATCAAATTAGCGCAAAAAAAGAGAAATTACTACTCGGAGAAATAACTAAAAGGTGAATAGAGATTGAATATATGGACACAGGTGATATGTCAGAAGTATGTAAATATTGTAAGGCTTTGAAGTTTAAGTCAGAGAATTTCAAAAACATGGTTTACCTCAAATGCATTCATTGGTTACTTTGCAAAAAAAATGATTAACTGCTGATGATGTAGATCGTTTTGTCTGTGCTGAAATTCCAAACAGAGAAACCTATCCTGAATTATGGTACAAAGTCATTAAACACATGTCTCATGGACCTCATTTAAAAGATTCAGCATACTGGGACTCGAAAGATTCGAAATATTGTTTTTACATAAGTTCTGAAATAAAAGTGAAACTAATGAAATAGCAACAATTCAAAGAAAAAAAAAATCTTAAAAGTGTGTAACCGGAAAACCACACACGGGGGTTGGCGAGCAAAGCGAGCAGGGTAGTGAATATAAAGAATGAGTTGCCCAACTATGACCCTTAGAATTTCTTTGATTATTCTTCAACAGTTCTAAAAGGCAATCAGTTCATAACAAGTTTAGTTATCTGAGCAGAAGCTTCTAATTCAGGTGTTCCATAATGTGTACTCGCATCTGCATAGTGAAGAAGGTTAGAAAATGTATTCGTGACATTGATTCAGTTGCATTCAGGAACATTTTAATTTTTTAGTTACTCAATTTTTGTATATTAATTATTTTTGTAACAGTGAGTCATATTCAAAAATAACAGCACTAACAAAGAGCAATTACAGTACATGCATTAGTAGACTACATTAAATATGGGCTTTTAATGGTACTTTTTAATGTCACATACTGTAGTTAAAAAAAGCTCAGATAGGCTTATGGTGACTCAATAGCTTTCACAGACAGCAGATTCCAATTCAAGTGATGCAAAAAGGGCATTGGCTCATGTGTTATTGTTAGTAACTGCTTGAGGATGGCCTAGGGCACATTCTATCTTCAATTTCTTAAACATAACATGTTTCAAAGATGTATCCAATGGAGAGTTAAAATCTGTGCAGAAGTCTCAAGGTAAAATTGTTAGCTGCTGCAGACCATGATGGAGAGCTGGTCATTAATCATTATATGTGCCCATAAGCGCTTGTGAGTCTGTGAATGTCCCTCAGGTTTTCTGTAGGGTAAGTGATTCCAGCCCAGGTGGAGAGGGGATGCTGTTGCTAATCATGTCCTCTCCTATTCCTCCCACAGCAGCGAGAAGAAGCACAGTGATGGCATCTGACTTTACCCCCTTCCCACTTCCCACCTATAAATCATGAGGTCGATGGAAGAAGGCGTCACTCTGTGAACAAAGTGTGACAGTGGATGGGGGCTTCAGCACAATTAACCTAAACCCAAAGACGACATGAAGCCCAGCTACTTTTGTTTGATTTGTTTTGTTGCCTTGGCACCATTGGGTGCTTGTATATTATTCTTATTTTGAGAAGTTAAATGGAACGACCAGGTTGGCGCCCTAATATTTCTTTGCTTGGGGACTTGTAATTCCTCACTGATCCTCAGCACCTATGAGATTTTTTTTTATTGTAATGTAAATTCAGAGCACATAATGTATTTGTTCCCTCTATGCTTAGATAATTCCTGTCTTCTTTCAATCATTTCTAGATAAGTGAGCAGGTGTATACGTAGCTCGTGTGTACGCCTCTTATGGTGTTTGACTAAATCATATCGGGTACTGCTGTCTGCAGTGGCTGTCCGATGAGTAAAAGAGGAAAAAATATAAACATACAATTTGAAGTAATATCTCTCAAGGTAAATTTGAAACTGTAAACTAAACTATAATCGAATCTTTCTCTTTTTTAATTTAGATGCATTTGCAAATTCAGCAATGCATTTCAATGGGAGAATTTGAAATTACATAAGTTTGTACAGCACACTTTATTCAAGATATCTCAATGAAAACTGAACTTTCCTGACAAATTTCCTTGATATATGCCAGTTTTCAACAAAATCAATCCACTGGGAACCATGTCGTTTCATGTGGACAGACAGGCAGACGGCTGCATTCGGTGTTTCTTGTATTATATGCAAACCGATTCAAATAAGATGTATTGTAGGAAACAAATATAATGGAAAAGCCTCTGTCACAAGAGCACTGAAGAAACAGTGCTAAAATATAGCTTTCAAATCCCTTCTACAGACTTCAGAAACAGATAAGAAAAGCTGGTTAAAATTCAGAGGGGTGCTAATTAGAAGGTAGACATTACGTCTAATCAAAATTTTGTTCAAGTAAAAATCATCAGCCTCTGCCAAGAGCTGAGTTTGAGACCACCAGTCTAGAGAGAATGGGTTGGCTCAGTGGAAAGGATAAAATACTTTGTTCATATAAAGCCACCAGGAGAGTCTTGGTGTTGCAGAGTATTAAAAGAATGATATAATGAACCATCCGATTGTCACACGAGGATGGATTAATCCTCTCTATGTGTTGTAGTCTTAAATAATTGTGTTTAATTTTAGAGACTAGCTGCCCTAATGCAGTAGCTACCTGCTTTCAGCTCCCTAATGCTACCTTGCCTGACGGCATCTGAGTAAATGAGCCGTTTCTCGGTCACGGGTGGATTTAATACCAGTGATTTGCTTTCTTGGTGGCTTATCACATCACGCTAGGTTGGCTATTTTGCTTGATACTTCCGTTCAGACATGCCATGAATACAGAAAATGTGTGGTGCTTTCCTGCCGGACACTAGGCTTACTGTATTAGTGGATTTCATAGGCAAAGGTTTTTTTTTTAGGTGTTGCTACACTCCTGATCCTTTCATTCAGTACTCCCTGGCAGTATTGCATTATATGGCCTGTCTGAGTACAGCTCAGCTTTGCATGCAATCTTCTAGAACTATCTGCTCATTTATGGCCAGGAAGCGTTACCATTTCCAGTATTTTCTTTCTGGTCTCATGCTCTCTTTTCCCAATAGGCCAGTCACTCCTTATTATGCCTTACAAGCTGGCTTGCAATGAAAATGATGGTAAAAAGAGGTATCAGGAGAAGAAAAGTCTGAAAGGCTGAAGCAAAATTGTAATCAAAAACAGTGAGAGGATACTAGTAACTGTGCCCTGCCATATTTTATATGTACAACTTAGTAAAGTCACAAGTTGTGTGAAATGCGTTATGTAAAAACCTAAAGAATATGTCCACACTGTTGGATAACACAGAACTGGTTGTAGGATTTTTGCTGCCCTAGGTGAAGTTGTAAATGGCGCCCTGCCACCCCCCTTGTCTTTGAGAGGAATTATCACTGCCAGACCTGTACACTGAGACCCAGAGACAGAACTGCAGACAGCGAAGTATTTAGGACCTCAAATTCAAGTTATAGCAACATCTGTTTACAAGACTGTCTCAGAAAAATATGCTCTTGAGAGGTGGCATTTCAGAAAATAAGTAGGGATCAGTCTGTATTAGTCGCCATTATTTATTGCTTTTAACATCTTTTAACGTTTCTCAAAAGAATATTAAGAAAGAAACACTTAAATTATTGCTAAATCTGCAGTGTAGCTAAACATGCCTTTTGATGATGGTGACATTGAGCGCTTTGAGTAGTGAGAAAAGCACTATATAAATGCAAAAAAGTATTATTATTATTATTATTATATAATTTTTTTTTTAATTAACACATTACCTTAACATATACATGTTGTTTAAATTAAGAAAATAAAGTGAAAACTTAGCATAATGACGACATTTAGTGAAACTGAGAATATAATGATTATATTTAAATAGGAATCTTTACCCACAATTCCTGTTTACCATATGCTTGCATATTCAAATAATGGAATCCACGCACAACTGCTTTGGCATGTCTAGAGTACATTTCACAAATGGTGGTGAGCAACAGAGGATGATATTTGTTAAGTTTCAACATAAGTTTTAATGTATGTCCATCTAGGAGATGATCATAGTTAGGGTTAAATCAGCTTTTAGCAATTTCCTCAAGAGCTACAGTCTTGTTGCCATTTTAGTCATTTAATTTTACTTTGCCATGTCTGTCTCTTCAATGCTACAGTTTGAAGATTATTATTATTGGCACAATCATTGTTGTTATTGTTTGTGTTATTGTTAGTCTGTGTACGTCGTCAGACGTTAAGATTGAACATTGCTAGTATGTGAAAATAATATAAAACAATATAATTGGACAATCGCTTTGAGTTCATGTATACATAGATCATCGCCCAGGGCCCTTTCTGAGCAAGAGAGTATGCTGTGCATTGTGCAGACAGTGCAGGCGCTGCTGTGGGGCACAACATAAATATTTCTTTGTGCTCTGTCCAGTCCTGATAAATTTTTCTAAACATGATCTTCTCAGAAAGACACTTTCACGTCCCGTGAGACTAGACTGCGCCAAGAGATTTAACCACGCCCAGAACCGGAAAAAGACAAAGAGTAGATGACAAAGTTGAACATCGTAAAGAATTCAAAATGTTGGTGTGATACACATGCAGAGCAGATTAGAGATAATGGAAGTAGGAAAATTTGAAAGTCTCAAAAAAATGATAGTAAAGATCGCAATAGCACAAACAAATGGAAAATATTACTCGGTGAAATAATGGAACAGCGAAAAGAGATTAAATAGTGTTTGAGGATGTCTGGGGCAGAAGAGAGACAAGCTAGTGAGACAAAAGGACAGCTGCTGTACATACTTTTAAATGTTTGAAGCTCCACACGAGATGCATAAAACTGTATTTGTTTCCCATTGTATCACCATTTAAGAGGGGTTTCAGAGGAGCAACTGCGTCTCCTTGGGGTGCATTCAGCCCTTCTCTTCACAACGGCGCATAGCACAGGCGGAAGGGTTGGGGGGTTTTGGTGAGTGAAGTGAGCAGGGGGCAAAGCCCCCTAGTTTCTAAACAAAAAAAAGATAGGAATTTCTACATGGGGCTGCGGTAATGCACCCTGACCACTAGAGGGCGCCCTAGGTGCTTGCCTAGACCGCCTTTTCCCAGAAATGGCCCTGGGATAACATAACATTTGTAATAATAATTGCATGTTCGCAAGGAAAGTGAGCACATATGTGATTGTGCATAGTTGTTGTGATTCTGAGACTTTAAAATAAAGTGCGTTCTAGCAATTGTGAAACTGTGTACTTTGTAGATACAACATTTGGCGATGAGAATGGCTGAATTTTTGCTTCCACCACCACCTCCTTTCTTACCATTACCTGTTGATCCCCCAGTGCCTTGGACTCGCTGATTTGAGTCTTTTCAAATTTATCTCACCACGCCTGGTTTAGACTCCATACCTGACACATGCAAGTGCACCATCTTTCTCCATTGTCTGGGCATGGAAGGGTAGAATGTTTTTCATACATTGGGCTCATCTGACTCATACGACATGGTAGTTGTGGCACTCAGGATGCACTTTTAGGATCCTTTTATGGTGGTTTCACTTTCATCAGTATAGTCTGTTTGCAGAATAGTCAATCCAACAATGTACAGCTGTACTATGGGAATTAGCAGGACACTGCAATTTTGGTTCAGAATGAGATGATAAGAGATCAGGTGATAGAGAAAACGTATAGTGCACCTGTGTGGGAGAAATGACTAATGGAATGTGGTGACCTCACACTAGAGAAAGTGATACAGATGGCATGCCAGGGTGAATTAGCAGTGCAGAGCGCGGCACAGCTGACAGCAGCTTCTGCTTTATCAGTGCAGACATTACATTCGCTGATAACTACAGCTGCCTCAGTCCTGCAAACGCAGAGAAACCCTGTTATCTCAGGACAATATATTGGGAGTAGCGAATCTAACCATCACCAGCACAGGGACCCAAGTTGTCCAGCACGAGGGCAGAGATGTAGAAAATGCAACAAATTTAACTATTTTGCAAGATGCTGTCGTTCGTCCCTGGTGCCTGCATCTGGGCAGCCATCACCTTCACATTCAACACCAGCATCGATCCAAGCAGTGTAGTCTTGTTCTCTCAACTTCAAAACTTGTGCAGTATATCTGCTGGATGTGTGCACTGCTTTGCTTTTAGATGCGGGCGCTAAAGTGATTCTTCTTAATTATGTTACATACAAGCAGTTTCATTCTCACATTCCTTTGCAGAGGCCATCTATAGCTCTGGTTGGTTATGAGCACATTAATATTGATATTCTAAGAACTTTGCTGTTACATGTTCTTTATGGAATAAGGTCTCTTTCTAAATTTTGTTTTCATGTTACAAAGCAAGGAGCCAGTATTCTGGGTAGTGACCTTTTCCTCAAACTTGGATTTATTGTTCTCCATTACAATGATATAGAAATCCTGCAGGTTACTTCTCCGAGGGTGCAGAAATAGCCTGCTCTGTTTAATGGTCTAGGGTGCCTGTCTGAGTTTGTGCACAAGACCAGACTTAATCCATCCATACCTCCTGTCATTCAGCCAGTGTGCTGGACCCCACTATCACTGAGAGATAATGTCACCACACAGTTGAAATTATGGATTATAGAACCAGTTAGTGCATCACCCTGGATCTCCAGTTTAGTAATTGCATGTTGTAATAAGGAATAGACCAGAGACACAAACAGGTTTGGGGATGACCACCCTGTACACTGAAAAAATCAGCAAGTAAAGAAAACATGTCTTTTACTGGTGGAGCCCAAAATGGAACTGATCTAACAATGGAGGTTTGTCCTATATATATTGCAGAAACAGAAAAAGGTGGAGTCAGGTCAGCCGGAAAAGGAAGTGACGCCTGTAGAAGGTGGGTTCTGGATGCCGGATAGGACATCATTAGAGGATGCCGGAGGTAACGTCATCAGTGGATGGGTTGGAGGCAGTGCCATTGGGAGGTACGATCTTTACTTGGTCTGCAGAGGGACGAAAGGAGAGAGGATTAGGTGAGAGTGCCAACCCCTGATCCGACTGAGAAATGACACTATTTGATCCTGTAGACCGTCTTCCATGCGCATGTGCATGACAACATAAAAAGTCAGGCAGGTTGTGTCTCTGTATTGACCTTTGTACAGTTAACAAAGCTGTGGTCAGAGACAGATACCCACTACCAACAGCTGAAAAGATTACATCTCAATTTCATGGTTCCACAGTCTTTACTAAACTGGACTTGTGACAAGGCTACCATTGCGTCTTGATAGTAGGGATCTCATTGCATTCATCACACACCTTAGGGTGTTCCATTCTAACTGTATGCCATTTGGGTTTTGCTCAGCACCCAGTTGTTTTCAGAAAATAATGTCATTGAGTTTGTGTGTATCTGGATGACATTGCAGTGTATGGGCCAACACTCTCTGTCCATAATGAATGGCTACAGCGTGTGTTTATAGCCGCTCACAAAGCACAACCACACCTTAAATAGGGAGAAGTGTATCTTCATAGCATCAGAAATTGACTTTGTTGGGTTCCACTTATCAGCTCAAGGTATTAACACCTTGAAGTCAAATGTGGACGCTGTTTGCAGTCTTCCTGATCCCACTTCAGCTACACAGGTTGCTTCATTTTTAGGCAAGACATCCTACTACTTACACTTCCTGTCACAATATTCAGCTATCACAGGTCCCTACGCAAGCTCCTAAAAAAGGATGCACCCTGGACTTGGAACCCTACATGTGCCAAAGCATTCCATCTCCTGAAGCAACAACTCACAACTGCACCAGTTCTCTGTCATTTTAACCAGCAGGGTACTGGCATAATTGCTTGCGATGCTTCTGCCTTGGCTTTAGGCCTTGTTCCACAGAGTTGGTGCAAAAGCCAGTTGCATTTGCCTCCAGAGCAATGAGTCTGACTGAACAAAAATACTCTGCAGGAGAATGTGAAGCTTTGGCATACATCTGGGCTTGTGAGCGGTGGAATACTTATTTGTATGGCTGATCATTCATCCTGAGGACAGTCCATCAGGCTCTCACCTTTTTGCTGTCAACATCTGGAACAGGACACAAGCCCCTCTGGTTGCATAGGTGATCTGATCATCTACAACAATATAATTTCCAAGTGGATTTTAAGCTAAGATGAGAAAGTGTAGCAGCTGACCTACTGTCACACTTTACACCAAAATTGGGGCCACTTCACAACCAAGCTGCTGCATGGGCCTCTCCAGGATATTATATCACTTACAGAGCTCCAACAAACTTCAGAAAAGGATATTCTTTTCAAAATATTACACACTTATATTAGAGAGGGCTGGCCCAAATGTGTATCTGATGAGCTGATCCCATTTGCACATGTGAAAGATGAACTATCATGTTGGAACGACAGCTGCATTGCTCAGAGTTATTGTACCGTAGTGCCACAACTTTGAGGTCTCATATTTTACTGATGGCTCAAGAGGGTCACCTATGAATTGTGAAGATGAAACAGAGATGCTGAGATCAGGTATGGAGACCAGGTATTGACAACGATATAGAAGTTCTTGTTGAGGATTATTCTGCTTTAGCCCCTTCAGTAGCCAGCACACCCATGGGAGAACAAGCAGCTGGACATTTGTGGTGGACTTCACAATGCTCCTTCCCACCATCGTTTTCTTGTGGTCATATATGATCTACACTCTAAGTGGCCTGAAGTTGTTCCAGTGAGAACAGTCACATCAAAGGTTGTAATCAACGTACTGGATGCTCTGATAGCCCATTTCGGAGTTACATATGTAATCACAACTGAAAATGGGACTCAATTCATTTTAGCAGAAATCAGATTATTCCTAAATAATTATGGTATTGAACATCACAAGCTTATTATAACCCACAGGCAAATGGATGTGCAGAAAGATTTAACCAGTCACATACTGTAAAAATGGCATCTGGGAACATTTTTGCTCAACTTTGCAATTTTTATGCTGTCTTCATCCAAACCTTACTTTAGTACTTGGGCAACTCAACATTCAAAGAGTGTGAAAACACCAGCTAAGTTAATGATTGGTTGCCAACTTCCTCTAAATCGCTTTTCCTCAATGGCTTTAAACCATTCAGCTCCATCAGCTTATTGCCAAAGTCAGAAAAGGGCAAAAGAAATGTAATCAGCAATACAGAGTGAAGTTGTCTAATATCAATGCCGTGACTGGGTGAGAGTACAAAAGGTACATCATGCCAATAAGATGCACTCTTTTCTTTCTTCACCTTTTCAAATTACCAGTTTCGATGGCATGTCCATTGCCTGTAGAACGTGTCAGCACCTGACCTCACAATGCAAGGGTCTCAGTTTCATAGTACCCATTTTAAGGTCAACACCTCCACCCAATGAGAGCCTTAGCAACACATCTGAACTGGCACCCCAGACCTCCCAACCATCAGCTGCTTAGCAGCAATGACTCCAGTGGGTCTGTCAACATCCAGGTTATTTACGGAATTTTATCACATCCTTTAATAGTTAACTTTTTGGAAGGAGGGGACTGTTGGATAACATAACATTTGTAAAAAATAATTGCATGCGGGTATGGAAAATGAGTGCATATGTGTTTGCACATGTGTGAGAATTTTGCGTGCTTTCTGGTTGTTGAGATTTTGAGACTGTAAAATAAAATGCGTTTCAAGCAAATGAGAAACTGTGTACTTCGTAGATACAACACGCACCTATGGCTCATAGGCTAAGCATCTACATTGGCATCTGGAAGGTTGCCGGTTTAAATCCTGTTACTGCCAGAAGGGATCTTCCTCCATCGGGCCCTTGAACAAGGTCCTTAACCTGAAAATTGCTCCAGCAGCACAGTACAATGGCTGACCCTGCACTCTGACCTCAAAAGGTCATGCTAAAAGGCAGTTTACCCTTGGGGATTAATAAAGAATATAAAAAAAAGTATGGAGCACAGCCCAGATAAATCATGACTTTCCGACTCATTGCTGGGACACCTGCTTCTGGAGACGATTGCCTTTAATTAGGATTCTAAGAGGTCCAATACCTACATATTTCTGCTATGAATTATATTCAGTAGGGATGAGAGAAACAGGGTAGTTTCAGAGATTCACAAACCTGACAGTAAAATTTGTTTTGCTGGCAATTTCACAATTGCAAAGCATGAAACTCACTAAAAACAGATTTGGGGTGTTAAAGTTTTTAGGGATAGAAAACTAGGAATATTGCTCCCTAAATTTGTTAAAAGGGCAGTCACAACTTTTCTTTCTTAGGAGACTGAACTGTTTTGAAGTGGACAAAACCATAATGACACTTTTTTTAAGCCCTTTATTGAATCTGTTGTTACGTTTGCCTTTATCTGTTTTTTGTAACTTCAGTAATAAGAATACAAGCCATCTTAACATTATAAAAATTAACAGTAAAATTATTGGTTCACAGCAGATCTCTATCACTGAGCTGTATTACAAACAGATTAGAAAGAAAACCACCTCAGTTCTTTGAGACAGTAGCCATCTTTGTTTCTTTAAATTCCAACTGTTGCCATCAGGCTGCAGATTTAGGTTTCCAAAGGTAAAGAGCAACAGGTTTAAGACCTCTTTAATTCCTAGAGCTATAAGCATTTTAAAATCTGTTACTTGCAGGGATGTTAGTAAATATAAAATTCTGTGTTATTATTTTGTTGTACAGGTAGTTGTCAGCTTATGACCTATGCATCTTATAACCATTCAACTTACACCCTCTGCCTCATCTCACAGGCAAATGACAGTTTTCACCAGCTCTGTATGCCGTGACTCATTTATCTCGATCTCAGTTTATTACCTGCAGTGTTTTGACTATGTTCAGTTACATTTGTCTTACAATTGCAGGAAAAAAGGCAATGGATCTTGAAACAAAAATGAAGGTAATCAAGCAGTATGAGGGAGAAAAGAAAGCAAATACAATCACATGTGACATTAAGTTATCCCACTGTAACCATTGTTTACCACACGTACCGGTCTATTGCACTCTGGCTTTGAATTTGGTTAACCTGCGAAGCTACTGCATGGTGACTCATAATGTGCTGCTTTATAAAAACCACCACGAAGGGGTAATGAAACCACACTGAACTCCTTTATCTGCTAATGTTTATTATTAGCAGTCAGAAATGTAAAAACAAAAAACATATGAGTGCTTAAACTCTACAATTCCTTTACAATAAACACTGGGAGAGGCTCACACTGATGATGTAACATAACACAGACAAAGAAAGGATAATAACAAAACAAAATAAAATCAAAAATAGTTCACAAAAAAGAAGATAGAAAATCTACATAATGTGCTAACAATAATGATGAAAAAGGATATAAAACAAACAATACGACACAAGGGACTTATACAGTGCTATACACATGGTCAGGTTTGAATACATATACTGGTCCATCTTATATCCAGATCAACTTGTGACCAGTCTGTCAGAACCGAATGTGTTCATAAGTCGATTACTACCTGTACTGTTGAAGTAATTATTTTTCTTATACTAATCTTGAGTGTTTGTTTATGCAATAACATTGGTTGTCAAAGGTTGTCAAATGTGCCTTTGTTTACCTATTACATCTGTGTAACAATGTCTTCTGTTCTTTGTACTTTCCTGCTGCAAGCAAATTTCCCTTTGGGATAATAAAGTCTACCTAACCTAACCTTAACCCTACCCTAACCTAACCTGACCTAACCTAACATAACCTAAAGACTAATTCACACTTCCATTCTAGCCTGTGTTGTTTTTCTACTGCTGCATAATGCAGATAATTGCCAGCACACCACTAAAATCAATTCTATTAATATCTCTCATTCACATCACCACAGTGGTCATTATCATCATCACCTGATACCCCTCCAGCCATCTCTGTCTTTCCCAGCTTGCTCCAGCTGTATCCTGTTATCTTCATATCCACTCCCACCTTCCCACATCCTGTGATCCTTTGCCTCCCCCTTCTTGGCTTACCCTGAGGATTCCACTGTAATGCCTGCCGAGTTATGTCTCCCATATTTTGTTCTTCCGCAGGTAGCAGGTTAGTCCTCTACCAGAGCTCACTGTTACTGATCGTGTTGGGCAAATATATCTGCTGCATCTTCCTAAGGTAGCTGTTTATGAAACATTGTACTCTCTTGACTGTAGCTGCTGTGATTCTCCAAGTCTCTACACCACACAACAGCACCACCTTAACATTTGACATGAACAGTCTAACTTTAGTTTGGATTGAGGATGCCTGTGATTTGCATACATTCTTTAACTGCATGAATGCATCTTGCTTTGCCAATTCTTGCTCTTACAGCTGCATCTATCACACCTTCTTTGTCAGTGATACTTCCCAGGTAGCTGAATGTATCCACTTCTTTCAAAGCTTCCCCTTCTAGCATCACCTGGTTCAGGTTGCTAGTATTGATCTTCAGGATCTTGGTCTTCCTTCTGTGAAAATTGAGCCCTACTTTGCTGAGGTAGCTGCTACCTGGTTCATTTTCTCTTGCATCTGTTGCTGTGTGTGCGATAGTAGTGCCAGATCATCAGCGTAATTGAAATCTTCCTGTTGCATCCAGGCAGGGTGTCCACTGGATTCCCATTTGCCTCTATGCCACAGATGTCCTCATAATCCAATCTATTGCCAGCAGGAAGAGAAATGGTGATGGCAGGCAGCCTTGCCACAGAGGTGCAGTGCTGTTTTTAAAAATATGGAATACTGCATATCTTCCACACAAAAACACACCAAAACCCAACATTTTGCACATTATAGTTTCCTCCACAGGAAAACTCACTACATTGAAAGTTGCTTGCAGCTCCTACCCCCATTACTTAGAAACCCTCCTTTCCTTTTTGATTCTTGTAGATGAGGATTCACACTGTGCAGGTGCTGTTGAGCTTCAAGTTTCATTTCTGTCTCCAGTGCATCTTTAGGAGTGTGATCACCAAAACTGTCCCTGTAATTGGTCCTTTTACCAGTACAAATACAACACATATCTGATAGCTCAAGAAAATGTCTACACATAACAGGAAAAGATTCTGTTGACCTTTTTTCTCATTAGAGGTCTTTATTTAAAATACTAAATGATAGACAGATGAATTAACAGATGTAAATTTTTCAAGAAAAGGAAATAAATGCATTCCTCCTTATGTTTGTGCACAAATTTCTCAGGAAGTGAAATGTCATTTGTTTTGTGAAGTTTTGTGTAAAGCGAAACACTGTTTTGCTATAAATTCAATTACACACCATTTTTTTCCCTTATCCATAATTTTCATGGTGGCATAAAGTTTAAAATACAGATTTTCTGAGAGAAATCAGAATAGTGAAGGTCATTTACCACAGCCAGAAATATTAAAATGCCACATTCAAAACCGTCAGAAATCAAAGCAAAAGCAAAGTTCTTAGTTCCTCAAAAAAAGTTTTGTTGTATGATTTATACTTTTAGAGAGAGTTTTTCCTGTAAACAGTAAAGTTTGGAAGTACGTGAAGCATGTTACTTTAAATAGTGGTAAAGGCCCTGCCACATTTTGCGACTTATCTAGCGATTTACATGATCTTACTGAGTCAGAGAAAGTTTCAGTACACTCCAGTGTAGGACAGTGTGAGACTTGCCCGGACGCCATCAGACTGAGACCACATCTTTATCAAAAACACCTTTTATTTTCGTCCCGTTCTCCACACAACACAGCTCAGTCCCGCACAACTCACAGTGCTCTAGCCCCAGTCTCCCTTCTCCTGGGCCTTTTCTCGCCTTGTCCCTGGGCCACCTCTACTCTCTCTCCAGGAGCTTCGTCCTGCTCCTGCTCCCGACTCCAGCTCATTGATAGGAGGGAGGCGGCCCCATTTATAGTCACCCGGATGTGCTCCAGGTGGTTCCCGGCAATCTTCCCTTGACACGCCCCTGTGTGGCGGAAGTTCCGGCTGTCTTTCCGGAAGCACTCCGGGTGTCTCTCTTTCCTTCTTCCCCCCAGCACTTCCTAGTGTGGCGGAAGTGCTGAGGTCCCAAGTCCTCCAGGCATGTGGACACTCCCTGGCGGTCCGGAGGAGGCATGAGCCCTCCTCCTGTCCTTCTGGGCGTCCCGGCTGGGTACCACCCCCAGCCGCGTGCCACAACAGTCACATAGTGCGACATATCCAGCGACTCAGTCTAACTAGTCGGTGACTCCAGCCTGGTAAAATAAACCAGGTTTGAATTTGTCTTTTGTTAGGTTTGATTGCTGACAGCCAAGCAACGCTCATTTGGAAGAACAATGCATGTAATTCAGTGACAACAAATAAGGAACACAGGTGTTTTATGTACCATGACAGAATGGAAAAAGGGAAAAAAGAGTGCTGAGATTACAGCTGAACTCTGCATACAGTGTCATTTCCATCATGGAGCATGTTATTAGCTGTCACAAGAAGCGGCACTCATGACTGTGCTGGAAGGTCGACACGCAGACAACAAATTTAACATGCACAGTTGTTTAAACTGAAACGTTTCAAAATGTTTTGTGGAGATGTCACAAAAATAGTAATAACAAAATAAAATTTAATGTACAAAAAGTATTCCAAAAGATTCAATTAAATTTCCAACAAGTTGATGCTGCATGCCTTTGTCTATAATCCATTATCTTTCCAGACTACCCCTTACACCATATTATATACGTGCATGCCTACGCTGCCTAGTGTTTCTGTATTTTTTATAGGTCATGCTATTCCGGACAGTTGTTTATGTGGATCCTACATGTTCTCCTCATGTCTTTGCTGGTCCTCCTCCTGGTTCTCTGATTTGCTCTGATGTTTGTTTTGTTTTAGGCTAAGTGCTGATTCCTCCTTGGCTCTGGGAGAGTGTGGTTGCGTGCAATAGACTGGCATCCTGGCTGGTTAGGGTTAGCTGGCTGGTTTTTGACCTGCAACTAAGGTTATCAGCATGAGCTCAGGCAACCACAATCCTGAATTTCATTATGTTATGTTACTTTTACAAAGGAATAGAACACAGGCAGAGCTGAATTAAATAGCATTTTGACTCATTTTCTCTCACCGCCATCGGGAAGCTGACTAATTACTGACTATAAAGTACAAAGGGAGAGAAAGAAAAAGAAATCCCTGTGTCTCAATCTTTATTGCAATTTTCCTTTAGTTTCTTATGCAGAAGCTTTTAGTCCAGATGGGTTTTGCCATGGGCATTTGCATCTTGCAAATCCATATCTTTACTGGCTTTACTTTTAACATGCTATACTGATTTTATGTTAGCCCAGTATATGCTGCCACAAGTCACGCAAGACACATTATTGATACACTTATCCCCAAGAGGAAAAAAAATAGGGTCTATTAAGGAATTAATTGCCCCTGATCAGTCTCTGTTCTCGGCTCAATAAAGGCTGTGGAAGCTGAACCAATGTTGGAAAGAAGAAAAACAAAAAGCAAATTAGTTTATTGGGGAAACTCAGCTTTAGAGTTTAGGGTTGCATTAATGATTTCAGGCTGTCTTTCTGCCCCCCTTAATATATTTACTGAACTGTGCTATAGTGTGAACTATGCTTTTAGCTTTTGGTCAACCTAAGATGGCCATTTTCAAGAGTAGAGATACATTTGTTTGAGTGTTTTTCATTTCAGGAGATACACAAGAGGTTTTGGGCAGTCTTACACCATATATTTGTTTAATGTTACTATTATTCATTCATCCATTTCCTTCGACTCACTTCACTTTTAATCTTCTTTTCAAAGTAGGTGTTTCAGTGGCCACATGCCACATGGGGACAGCACAAGTTTAAGACTAATTAAAGATGTGACAAATTGAAATAACAAGGTAATGTTAAATAGATGAGGCAGCAATGTTCTAGTATATAAGCAGACTCCAAGAAAAACCTAATTCTTCAAAGGCAAGGACAAGTCCCATACAATTTGCACAACTGAAGACCTGCATAATAGATAAATGGGGGGAAATTTCACTTGCTAAGCTTAACCAACTTGTGTCTTCAATGTCCAAATGCTTAATAAGTGCTATGAAAGGAAATGGTGATGTTATACAGTGGAAAAGACTCAACTGTCCCAACTTTTTTGGAGCCTGTTACAGTGACAGTTGACATTTGTGTATATTAAAACAAATAATTCACAAGGTAAAACATCAAGTAATGTGTTGTTGCAGTGTTTTCAATATAGTGCAGGGTAAAAAGAATTTCCAAATTACTCCATTTTGTTTTTATTAGCATTTTCTATACTGTCCCAACGTTTTTTGAATTTGTCTTGTAGGGAAGTTCAGACATCACATTGTTATAGCAGTTACCACCCCTGCCTAACATCCAGAGTCATGGGTTCAAAACCCAGCTTGGACATCTGCAGTCACTCCTCATTCCCATGTGGCTTTTCTCCTGGCGCCCTGCTTTCCTCCCACATCACAGATACATGTGCGTTAGCCAGATCAGCCAATCCAGTGAATGTGGACGTATGTGGGAGGTTTGCCCTGTGATGAACTTCCAACTTGTCCAAGATTGATTTCTGTTTTGCATCAATGCCCCCTGACCTTTTATTGGAATGACCGGCTTCAGAAAATGAAACGGATGACTGTATGAATATTGAAGCTTTTTGGCAGGCTTTGTATTTGTGTGCCTTGAAACAGGGAGGTACAAAAATCAGGGTTATTTCCTGCTTTGCTTCCAAACCTGTCAAAACAGACATTACTCTACTATCACAATGTAAAGGAGTAAAAGGCTTTGTAAAATGAATGAATGAGTGAACAAATGTTTGTGTGTTACCTAGTATATTTACCTTCTAAATGCAGGTACAATGAATGATTGACCATCCTCTGACTCCTTCACGTGAAGTACAAGAATAGTGTGTTGGAAAGCCAAGGCAGCAGGCAGTACAAGATGATAAGGCACCATGCCTTAAGCCAATGTTACATTATGCAACATCTAGTCGTGGGGTATGTTAGAGCTGCGGACCGCAGTTTCTGATGTCATCACTCAACCATGTCAAATTAAACAAGAGAAAATCACTGGCCATATCATATTTACCAGATGAGTCATGCTGTCATGCTCATCCTCTTTATCTTAACTCTAATAAATAACGTACTGCCTGATGGAGCCAGTGCTCTATGAAGGGTTATCAGCACCAGTGAGTCCACGTGCAGTGCCAGCCCTTTATTTACCCTTGGTTCCATTCTGTCATGGTATGTAAAACATAACACTTTTTGAGATCCTAAACACCCATGTTCCCTATTCCTTGTTGCTGTATTCTATGCTTTGTAGTTCCAGATAAGCATTCATTGGTTGTCCGCTTCTGACAAAAGACAAAATCAAAACTGTTTGATTTGATCAGAGCGAGTCGTGGACTAGTTGGAGTGAGTTGCTGAGTACATTATATTATGCGAGTTGCTGCTTTGTGATTGGCTGATTAGATATTTGTGTTACCAAACAATTGAATACCTAATACAGTGGTCATAGTTGTTATTTATACTGGCTTGGTGAAACAATGGATCATGCTGCTGCCTCAGGAGACTGAGTTCAAATGCTGTGATAAGTTTACTTCTCCATGCATTTTCCTCTGGATAGTTGGGTTTTCCTTCCACATGTCAAAAAAAAATGCATATTGTGCTTACTGTTGACAGTAAATAAGCAACATTGTGTTATTTGTGCTATTCTGTGTTGTCTGCTGTATTTAGCTTGACATATTTGTGCTTTTTTCATTTAGTTAGTAACATTTAGTCATGTTAAAAAGCCTAATGTGTCCAGAGTTATGAGTATATACAATGTCTATAAAAAGTATTCACGTCCTTGGAAATTTTAATTTTTTTATTGTTACACAACATTGAATCACAGTGGATTTAAGTTAGCCTTTTTGACATTGATCAACAGAAAAATACTTCAATGTCAAAGTGTAAACAGCTCTCAGCAAAGTGCTCTAAATTAATTATAAACATAAAAAAAACATAACTGACAGCATCAGTAGTCACTCCCTTTAATATGACACACCTAAAACATTACTGGTGCAGCCAAATATCACAGTTATTAGTTCAGTGGAGACCACCTGGTTGCAGTTAAGGGGTTTCGATTGATAAAAATATCAAAGCACCGGTATCTGGGAGGTCCAACTTGTGGCGCACCAGTGGAGGCCATCCACAAAAACTAAGTAATCATTCATGAAGAAGAAGATAGTGAGGGAGGCCACCAAGAGTTCTTTGAGAAGTCAATAGAAGTTACAAGCTACTGTGGTTGAGATTGGAGAGGCTGTGCAGACAAAAGCTGCTGCTCAGGTGGGTGTTTGACTAGTCGCTGTTAAAAGAAACACTCATGGCATCTCTGCTACAGTTTGGCCCAAGACTGACATTGAAGCAGTTGGAATGAAAAGGTTTTATGGCCTGATGAGTTCAATATTTAGCTTTTTGTTGCATTATCAAAACACACCATCCCAACTATTAAATATGCTGATGACAGCATCATGCTGTGGGAATGCCTGTCTGCAGCAGGCCCTGAAAGGCTTGTGAGGGTAAAATGAATACAGAAAAAAAGTAGGGAAATCCTGGAGGGAAACCTGATGTAGTCTGCAGGAAAGCTACACCTTGAGAAAAGATTTGATTTCCAGCAAGATGACAACCTCAAGCACAAAGCCAAAGGTACATAGGAAGATTAAAAGCAACAATGTTAATGTCCTGGTGTGGTCAAGTCAGAGTCCAGATCTCAGTCGAATTGAGAATTTGTGGCTAGACACAATCCCCATGTAGCTTGACAGAACTCAAGCAGTTTTGTAAAGAAATCTGGGAAAAAAATGGCAGTGTCCAGATGTGCATAGCTGGTGGAGAAAGTGAGAGATCTGTGCACAGAGTCAAGGATATCATGGCTGCCAATGGTGCATCTACCAAATACTGATGTGGTGAATACTTAGGAGATCAATTATTTTGTAGTTTAAAATTTTAATTAATTTAGACTGCTTTGTTTACACTTGAACATTAAAGAGTATTTTTCTGTTTATCATTGTTAAAAATTGTCAAATTAAATCCACAGAGATTCAATGATTCAGTAAAACGTGAAAAATTCTAAGGGAGTGAATACTTTCCATAGGTGTTACATTCTACAGTACATATTGTATGGTAGGCTGTATGGCGGCTCATAGCAAAATAATTCTGGGTTTGAATCCCTAGCTCCATCATTGTCTGTTAGGAGTTTGCATGTTCTTCTCATACTGTATGTGTGTGATTTTTCTGTTGGGTACTCCTGTTTTCCTCCAACTTCTCACAGACATGCATGTAAGATTATTGAGGAGCTCTAATGTGTGCTGGTGTGGATCCTTTGATGGTTTGATGGACTGGTTTCCCATCAAAGCTTTGATCCTGCCTTATGCATGGTTTCTCCAGGATGTATTAAGCAGGATTGAGAACAATAATTATTATTTATTTATTTATTTAGTCAGTCCCACATTTGGTGACTCCAGAAGTATTTAAATGGATTGCCTTGGTAGGCTGATTGATAAAGGCTTCAGCCCCTCTTTCTTCCATTTTCGTGATCTTAATTGCCATCTAAGCCATCTTTTGACTTCCCATTAAAGGTGTTCTATAAAGTAAAGATGGATTAACTGGCTAATTGACCCGTCTTATCAAGAGCAGAAGAGACTGAGTGAGTCACTCAGCTGTGGACGGATAGGACCAGCGAGTTTTCTTCCTCTTTCAGTTTCTCATCACTGCCAAACACAACTGCCCAGAGTAACCCAGGTTCATTTATGACACAAGCTAAAGCTGGCAAACATAAAAGTATGAGGGACCTTTCCCACACTGTTTGTGAGAGTCAATATATAATGTTTAGCATTCAAAGCCTATGCACTGCTAGCCCCTCCAGCGTGAACACTTCAATGTCTAGAGAGCGCTCTCCAAGGCTGACTATAGGTAATCAATGCAGAAAAAAAACCAAAATGGCAAAGAGATTGAAAAGTGATCGTAAAACGCCTCATGAGATAAAAAACGAGCCTAGTGATGTGAGAGAGGGAAAGGGGCTGGTCACGTAATGGTGTACAAATGTTTATGTATTTTATGTTCAGAGCATAGACATTAAGTCAGAAATCATAAACAAACAAATGACTGAATCCATCAAGCGAGGAGTTCAAATCTGTGATTTTAGTTCAATGGTATTCTTATACAGCACAT
The DNA here is from genome assembly GCF_900747795.2 of Erpetoichthys calabaricus. Taxonomy (NCBI): domain Eukaryota; kingdom Metazoa; phylum Chordata; class Cladistia; order Polypteriformes; family Polypteridae; genus Erpetoichthys; species Erpetoichthys calabaricus. The sequence goes on from NC_041396.2 coordinate 45,416,279, forward strand.
TTCCTATTAGTGCTGCACATATTTATAAATTTAAAGCCCTGAAAAGAAAACACAGCATACCATTTAGTAGATACATACATTTACTGTATACATTGATTCTTTAGTAAATATTCTTAATCCAGTTAAGAGGCCCAGGGTTAGGTGGTAGGAACCAACATTAGATTGGATGCCTAAATCTGCCTAAAGCAGACCATCCACAAAAACGGAGTGATTGTGCAAGGAGACGGCTAGTGAAGGGGGTCACCAACAGACCTATGGGAACTCTAAACGAGCTACAGGCGACGGTGGCTGAAATAGTTGCCCATATGTTTCACCAGTCATAGCTTTATGGAAGAGTGGCAAAGAGAAAGAAGAAAAACCTCACACACTCAACTTAATCTGCTTCCTCTTATGGGAACGCCTCTGGGCAGAAAGTGTGCACTTTACACAGGCACTGACCAGGTCAGGAATTGAACACCTGCATAGAAAGCCTCCAACTACACACATTTTTCTTTGCATGGCTTTGTTGCCAGGTTATTAAGGCTGCTAATATTAGTTATGTATTATTACAATAAATAATTAGAATATTATAATTAATAGTTATGTAATGCAAGGTATAGAGTGGTAGGATTAATTAAGATAAGATCAAACATGGAGAAAAGAGAACTCTTGGAAAAAATAAATGTCTTGCTAACCAAAGCCCTCCCTGGACTTTCTGCAATAGAATACAGTGTTTATAAAAGCTCTGACCACCTCCTCAGAAGTTTACACATTTTATTATTATAGAGCATTGAATCACAGTGAATTTTATTTTACTTTTTTGACAATGATTAACAGAAAAAAGACTCTTAAATGTCAAAATGAAAGGAGAACTCTGCAAAGTGATCTAAATTAGTTACTAATATAAAAGACAAAATCCAGTAATTGATTGTATAATTATTCAGCCCCTTCAAGTCTTTAGTAGATGCGCCTTTGGCAGCCATGATAGCCAGAGCTGCTTCAGGGCATAGGCAGTCCAGGCAAGTGCCTAGGTTGCCCTCTAGTGGTCAGGGTGCGTTATTGTCTTTATTTTGTTTAGAAAAATTTGTCCGGACTTGACCAGAACACAAAGAAATGTTTATGTTGTGATCCTCAGCAACGCCTTCACTGTCTGCACTATGCACAGCATAATATGTTCACCAGAAACGGCCTTGAGCAACACATTTTTTTAAACAATACAGAACACTCAAACTCAAAGCAAATGTCCGATTATATTGTTTTATATTATTTCCGCATACTTGCGATGTTCGGTCTTAAAGTCCGATGACCTACACAGTACAACAATAACACGAACAACAACAATGATGATGATGATGATGCCAATAATAATAATCCTCAAACTGTAGCATAGAACTTACTTTGGTAAAATAAAATTAAACAATCAAAATGGCAACATGACTGTACATTACTAAAAGTCGATTTAACCCAAATTATGATCGTCTCCCAAATGGACATACAGTGCATCCGGAAAGTATTCACAGCGCATCACGTTTTCCACCTTTTGTTATGTTACAGTCTTATTCCAAAATGGATTAAATTCATTGTTTCCTCAGAATTCTACACACAACACTCCATAATGACAACGTGAAAAAAGTTTACTTGAGGTTTTTGCAAATTTATTAAAAATAAAAAAACTGAGAAATCACATGTACATAAGTATTCACAGCCTTTGCTCAATACTTTGTCGATGCACCTTTGGCATCAATTACAGCCTCAAGTCTTTTTGAATATGATGCCACAAGCTTGGCACACCTATCCTTGGCCAGTTTCGCCCATTCCTCTTTGCAGCACCTCTCAAGCTCCATCAGGTTGGATGGGAATCATCGGTGCACAGCCATTTTAAGATCTCTCCAGAGATGTTCAATCGGATTCAAGTCTGGGCTCTGGCTGGGCCACTCAAGGACATTCACAGAGTTGTCCTGAAGCCACTCCTTTGATATCTTGGCTGTGTGCTTAGGGTCGTTGTCCTGCTGAAAGATGAACCGTCGCCCCAGTCTGAGGTCAAGAGCGCTCTGGAGCAGGTTTTCATCCAGGATGTCTCTGTACATTGCTGCAGTCATCTTTCCCTTTATCCTGACTAGTCTCCCAGTCCCTGCCGCTGAAAAACATCCCCACAGCATGATGCTGCCACCACCATGATTCACTGTAGGGATGGCATTGGCCTGGTGATGAGTGGTGCCTGGTTTCCTCCAAATGTGACGCCTGGCATTCACACCAAAGAGTTCAATCTTTGTCTCATCCGACCAGAGAATTTTGTTTCTCATGGTCTGAGAGTCCTTCAGGTGCCTTTTAGCAAACTGCAGGTGGGCTGCCATGTGCCTTTTACTAAGGAGAGGCTTCCGTCTGGCCACTCTACCATACAGGCCTGATTGGTGGATTGCTGCAGAGATGGTTGTCCTTCTGGAAGGTTCTCCTCTCTCCACAGAGGACCTCTGGAGCTCTGACAGAGTGACCATCGGGTTCTTGGTCACCTCCCTGACTAAGGCCCTTCTCCCCCGATCACTCAGTTTAGATGGCCGGCTAGCTCTAGGAAGAGTCCTGGTGGTTTCGAACTTCTTCCACTTACGGATGATGGAGTCCATTGTGCTCATTGGGCCCTTCAAAGCAGCAGAAAATTTTTTGTAACCTTCCCCAGATTTGTGCCTCGAGACAATCCTGTCTCGGAGGTCTACAGACAATTCCTTTCACTTCATGCTTGGTTTGTGCACTGACATGAACTGTCAACTGTAGGACCTTTATATAGACAGGTGTGTGCCTTTCTAAATCATGTCCAATCAACTGAATTTACCACAGGTGGACTCCAATGAAGCTGCAGAAACATCTCAAGGATGATCAGGGGAAACAGGATGCACCTGAGCTCAATTTTGAGCTTCATGGCAAAGGCTGTGAATACTTATGTACATGTGCTTTCTTAATTTTTTTATTTTTAATAAATTTGCAAAAATCTCAAGTAAACTTTTTTCACGTTGTCATTACGGGGTGTTGTGTGTAGAATTCTTAGGAAAAAAATGAATTTAATCCATTTTGGAATAAGGCTGTAACATAACAAAATGTGGAAAAAGTGATGCGCTGTGAATACTTTCCGGATGCACTGTACATTACAACTTGTGTTAAAACTTAGCAAATATCATCCTTTATTGCTCACCACCATTTGTGAGATTTGTTTTGGGCAAGCTAAAGCAGTTGTGTGTTTTTTTGGATAGGTAGATTGCATTATTTGCATACATGGGTATACAGTACAGTAAATTGGAATTGTGGGTAAAGTTTTTTTATTTAAAGATAATCATTATATTCTTAGTGGAATGTTGTCATAATGCTAAGTCGAGTCGAGTCATCCATCCATTTTCCAACCCGCTGAATCCGAACACAGGGTCACGGGGGTCTGCTGGAGCCAATCCCAGCCAACACAGGGCACAAGGCAGGAACCAATCCCAGGCAGGGTGCCAACCCACCGCAGGACACACACAAACACATCCACACACCAAGCACACACTAGGGCCAATTTAGAATCGCCAATCCACCTAACCTGCATGTCTTTGGACTGTGGGAGGAAACTGGAGCACCCGGAGGAAACCCACGCAGACACGGGGAGAACATGCAAACTCCATGCAGGGAGGACCCGGGAAGCGAACCCGGGTCTCCTAACTGCGAGGCAGCAGTGCTACCACTGCACCACCCATAATGCTAAGTTTTCAATTCATTTTTTTTAATTTAAATGACATGCTTATGTTATGGTAATGTCTCCGTTAAATATATATATATATAATTATATATATATAGAATATCACATTATCAAAAGGCACATGTAGTTTAAATAGATACAAGTAACACTTTACATTTGCTAATAAGAAGTAATAATTTTCTTTAGAGAAACGTTAAAAGCAATAAATAAAGACTACTAAAGCAGCCTGATTCCTACTTATTTTCTAAAATGGCAACCCACAACAGCGTATATTTCTGAGACAGCCTTGTAAAGAGACGTTGTTATAACTCGACATTGACATTCTCAAATTGTGAATTTGAGGTCCTAAATACTTTGCTGTCCACAGTCCTGCAATTTTCCCCCTTTGTTCTTCACAAAACCTCTCAAGCTCTGTCAGGTTGTATTTGGATCATGAATGAATGGCCATTTTAAGGTCCATCCACAAATTCTTAATTGGATTGAGATCTGGACTCTGACTCGGCTACTACAGCACATTCATTTTGTTGTTTTTAAGCCATTCCTGTGTAGCTTTGGCTTTATTCTTGATGTCGTTGTCTTGCTGGAAAAGAAATCTTCTCCTAAGGTGTAGCTTTTTTGCAGACTGCGTCAGGTTTTCCTCCAGGATTTTCTGGTGCTTTTCCGCAATCATTTTACCCATAGTCCTTATAAGCCTTTATGGTCCTGATGCAGAGAAGTGTACCCACGGCATGACACTGCCACCACCATGCTTCACAGTGGGAATGGTGTGTTTGCAGTGTTTAAACATGCAATTTATTCAGACCAAAAGCTCAGGTTTAGTCCCTTTTTCCAACTGACTTCAGGGTCCCCCATGTGCCATCTGTCAAACTCTAGCGAGTTATCATATACATTTTCTTAACAGTGTCTTTTTTCTTTGCCACTCTCCCATAAAGCTGAAACTGGTGAAGTACCCTGGCACAGTTGTTGTCTGCACAATCTCTCCACAGAAGCCACAGAAGCTTGTAAATCCTTCAGGGATCTCGAAGGTCACTTTGCGGCCTCATTCACTAGTCTTCTTCTTGTATGACCACTCTGTTTTTGAGGACAGTCTGCTTTAGGTAGATTTACAGCTCTGTGGTACTCTTTCCAGTTCTTCATGACTGATTTAATGGACTCCAAGGGATATTTAGTGGCTTGCTTGGCAGACTTGTGCTTTTCAGTCCACTTTTCATAAAGATCTCTGGACTGTTCTTTTGCCTTCATTGCGTAGTTTAGATGGCGATACTGACTCACCACAAGCTGGACCTTCCAGATAGAGGAACATTACTACTACAATCAACTGAAAACCCAGACAGATGATCTCCATTAAACTAATCATGTGACTTCTAAAACCAATTGGCTACATCAGTGATGATTCTGGTGTGTCATGTTAACGGGGGAGAACACTTAAAACATCTTGTACGTTTCATGATATTTATTGTACATTTAATCATACTGTGGTCTGACATTGGGCAGCCACCACTGATGATATTGTCTCTCATTCACTCTAAGATTCCATCACAAGGCCAAGAAAGGGATTTTTGATTGATCTAAAAATTAGACCAAGCGCCACTACAGGACCATGAAAAGAGAAAATAATTAATAACAGTGGGTCACAGTGCCACATATTAATTAAATTCTAAGAACCGCTTGTTATGAATTATAAAAAGCCTCAATGTCAAAGTCATGGGTGCTGCAGTTTCATGTGTCGTGCTGTTTTCATATTTACTTCAGTTGCCTCCCACAATGACAATGGAAGTGTTTCTGCCATCTGATAACTCTGTTCTTACTTCTTTTTGAAACCTCCATTTGTCTGTCTGTCTGTCCATTACTAGACCCTAAATACTTTCCCATGTTCCTTTTTTTATTTCGCCTATGTTTTGTGTCAGTATGTCCCTTAGCCCATTTATTGTTTCTGTTTTATTTGTTAACCCTGAATGTATCTGCTTGGTCATTTCAGGCCTTGTGACTCTCTTGGGCCTAGGTCTGATGGGCTGCATGCTCTCTGTTGCTCTGGGGAATCGTTGCATGTATCTGCCAAGGTAATACTTCATGCTCTCATCTTTGTCCATAGCTATCAAAAAATCATTTAAAAATGCACAATTTACAAAAGATGTAATGCTCAAGTAGATGAGGAAAAGATTCCAAATCTGCTGAAGATTGTTTATGGCCTGATAAGTCACTTTTCCCTGATGTCTTTTGTTTTTGTTTTTGTAATCAGTTTTCTATTGATGTCAAATAGATAAAGTAACAAAGAAGGAGAAGACATTTTCATACTCACATTTTGAGGAAAAAAAAAACACAGCCACCCACCCAAAACCTACCTTACCCGGGAGCTATTTAAGAAAGTAGTGTGATGGATGGCCAGCTTCATATTCCGGCCCTCACCCCCAGGCCGCCAGGAGGAACTCTCCCGACAGCATGGACGGGGCCCCGAATTTCAGCAGGGCCTCATGTAGTTTTTATGCACAGCCCTGCTGGATACCTTGGGGACCACTGTGAGTCGCTGTCGGGAGGCCCGTGGACTCATATATGCCCTATAACCCTTAAGTGCGTCATAATCCAATGACAGGAAGAAACGACGTGCTCCCGGGTTGGAGATAAGGACTGTTTACCCTGACCCGGAAGGAATAAGGACTTGTGGACTATTGGGCAGGAACACCTCCGGGTCAGGGAGTATAAAAGGACGCTGGGAAAGCCCAGACACTGAGCTGAGCTGGGAGGTAGGGTGGCTAAGTGTCTGGGAGCGGAGGAGAGAGTATTATTGTTGATTTGTTTATTATATGAGTAGTGTGGAGTGGAGGGTGCTTGGTGCACTGTATAATAAGAAAATAAAGAAGTCTTGGACTTTTACCTGGTGTTTCGAGTGGTACCTGAGGGTTCAAGAGGTGGATCAGAACTACAACTGCTACAGTAGATACTAATTTAGGACTGATGGTACAAACGGTCACTGACAGGGTCCAGAGGCCCACATGGACACTTGAGGAAAGAAATCTAATAGAAAAGAGAAAAGAAAAAAGAAATCTAATAGATAGTATGTTCCCACTTACTAACAGTATGCTCAGGTACCCTGTTAACATTTCCAGCTGACAGTTCTAATAATCCTGGATTGTAAAAAGAGGACTTCCAGACCGAGAAAGAGACAGTTACGGGATTCTTCCATTGGGAGGCTATTAGAACTCTAGCCCAATGTTAAGGTTGACCATTTTGGGTTCTTTCAAGGTAGAAAATTAGAATAACTGTGACAAGAACAGGGTATTCAGTCAAACAAGCCTGTCCATTCTGCTTACCTTGATTGCCCAAAATAACATCAAGTCAAGATCTAACATCAAGTGAAGTCAAGATTTTAAACACTTTGATTGTGCCACCTCTAAATCTCTGTTTGCTTAAATGGAGGATGTATCAATTCCTTCAAACTCTCCTCATAGTTCATTTGGCTTAGTGCTGGAATCAGCCTAGCCCCATGGCTCTGGAATTTCTGTTGTGCTGCTATAACTTTATGCAATATGGAGACCAAAACCGTACACTGTACTCCAGACAAGGCCACACTAGTGTGTTATTTAACTTAAGCATGATCTCGCTTGTCTTGTACTCCACACATTGTGCTGTATTACCTAACATTCAATAAGCCCTCTTAATGGCTTCTGTTCACTGTCTGGATGTTGGTACTGACAGGTCCACTATGACTCCTAGGTCCTTTTTATAAGGGGCACGTTCAAGTTTTAGACTTCCCATTGTGTATTCAAATCTAACATTTCTACTTCCTACATGTAATACATTTTGTTTACTAAAATCAATTTCATTGGCTACAAATCTGTCCAAGCTCATATGTAGTCCAAGTCCTTCTGTAACAACTCAGCTGATTGCACATCATCTGCCCTCCCACTCAGTGTGGTGTCATATGGAAACTTAACCAGCTTCTTGATTGTACTCTTGTCAAGATCATTTATGTAAATTAAAAAGTGCAGCTGCCCCAGCACTGATTCCTGAGGCACCTAATTCTAAAAAAATTTTCCCTCACGACAACCATTTGCTTCTTTTGTTTGAGCCCATTTTGTATCTAGCCACACACCTTGAATACTCACTTCTTCTAGCTTGATCAAAAACCTTTCATGTGATACCGTACCAAAGTCTCCTGAATGTCAAGATAAGTAATATCATATACACCTCTCTTATCATATGATTTTGTTTCTTTCCTCCTAGTATTCCAGCAAATTAGTGAAACATAACCTTCCCCACCTAATCTTTTGTTGACATTTTGCTAACACACCTGTTCTAGACATGTGCTGCTCAATCTTTTCCTTAAGAATTGCTTCCATTAAGATCCATATTAAGCTTACTGGCCTATAGTTAATTGGATCTGCCCAATCACCTCTTTTACAAAACAGGATGATATTTGTCAAGAGGTATGGAGTACTTTTCACTTGTTTAACAGTATGAGCCATACTTATTAAAAGTGCCCACAGTGTGGACGATGATTCTCACCTTAAAGCCATATGTCATTTAATTTGCAGAAGGTAATGATGTGAGTTTGGTTGACGTTTGTTGCAGGTAAAAGAGAGCTAGCTATATGAAGTAGATGAACATCTTAACCTTTTGAAGCAATATAATGCCACAAAGAAGAAAGGAACCAAATATATTTTCAGCTTACCATGAGTTTCTCATCACAATGGTGTACAGAAAAAGTAATTTAGCAGCATCAGAAATACGAGTATTCTAAATTGGTGGTTGCTGCTCTTTTAGGAAATTCTGTTCATATACACTTTTTGACACAAGAGTTTTGGCAAAGTATTGCATGTTAGTTGAACGTACAAGTAAGAAATGTACTGCATTCTGCACGTGTGATAACAATAAATCTTTTACTATATACCTGTTCATGCCTCTTGGTAGCAGTCTTGCTTTTATGATGGCATGTAGGTGCTACCAGTTGTGATTCCTCTCTCTTTTTGTTGCTCCATGTCTTGGCCCAATGTCATCCAATCTCAATAGATAGCTAGAAAGATATGAAGATTACTCCATAATAAATACCTTTGCTTGCCTATGACTAGCATAGACTAACTGATTTACAGTCTTTCCCTACTTTTTTAGGATTTATGTTTCGATCCCCTCTATAAAGTTAGAGCAATTGACCAGTGTCATTGAAGAAACCGGCCCTTGCTGATTGTTGTCCACCACGCCACTACGCTTGAACTGAAGCATTTGCAGTGGAGGAAGGCCATTACTTATTTAGAAAGATATTAACGGAAAGCCTGTGGCCCACTCACTGAATATTTTTCTCCATGCATTTTGCTTCATACTGCTAAGAGAAATCAGAGAAAAATGTTGGTAAAGAAAGACTTGATTAAAAAGCTTTCTCTCCATAAAAACGCTTCCAAATGGCTTTACTACTTTTTCCTTTAAAGTGTATCAAGGTGTAATTTCGCATAAAGTATACTTCTGAGAGGATCAATACATAAATAGTTCAATTAATTTAGGAAGAAGATCAACTAGCTGGCACATTTTATGGTTTTCCTTTCTGTTTTACTCCAGGAACAATTTTTTTAAAGTGAATGTAAAAAGCATCCCAATTATTTTTCATTTACTCATTGATTAAAGTAATTGGCCAGAACAAAATGGTCCGTGACAACTGCCAGGGGGCACCTGGACAGCCCTGGAAACAAGATCTGCAGCACTTTCAGAGGTTAATCGAGAAGCACCTGGAGCACTTCCGGGAGCACTATAAAAGGAGCTGCCTCACTCCATTCAGGGAGCTGGAGTCGGGTGGAAGTAGACAGAGGTTGTGAGAAAGGAGTGGAGGCGGCAGAAGGAAAGTAAAGGACTGAGTAATTGTGAGTTGTTTATGGTGCATTGTACTATGTGCAGTGAAGAATTAATAAATGTGTGTATTCTGGACTTCTGGCTGTCTCAGTGTCTGTCTGTGTCCGGGCTTCTTTTCCAATACAGTAATCCCTCCTCGATCACGGGGGTTGCGTTCCAGAACCCCCCGCGAAAGGTGAAAATCCGCGAAGTAGAAACCATATGTTTATATGGTTATTTTTATATTGTCATGCTTGGGTCACAGATTTGCACAGAAACACAGGAAGTTGTAGAGAGACAGGAACGTTATTCAAACACTGCAAACAAACATTTGTCTTTTTTTCAAAAGTTTAAACTGCTCCATGACAAGACAGAGATGACAGTTCCATCTCACAATTAAAAGAATGCAAACATATCTTCCTCAAAGGAGTGCGCATCAGGAGCAGAGAATGTCAGAGACAGAGAAAAGCAAACAAATCAATAGGGCTGTTTGGCTTTTAAGTATGCGAAGCACCGCCGCACAAAGCAGTTGCAATGAAGGCAGCAGCTCACACCCCGTCCGTCAGGAGCAGAGAATGTCAGAGAGAGTGACAGAGACAAATAAAAACAAACAATCAAAAATCAATACGTGCCCTTCGAGCTTTTAAGTATGCGAAGCACCATTCAGCATGTTGCTTCACGAAGCAGCTGCACAGAAGGGAGCAACATGAAGGTAATCTTTCAGCATTTTTAGACGAGCGTCCGTATCGTCTAGGTGTGCGAACAGCCCCCCTGCTCACACCCCCTCCGTCAGGAGCAGAGAATGTCAGAGCAAGAGAGAGAGAGAGAAAAGTAAGTTGGGTAGCTTCTCAGCCATCTGCCAATAGCGTCCCTTGTATGAAATCAACTGGGCAAACCAACTGAGGAAGCATGTACCAGAAATTAAAAGACCCATTGTCCGCAGAAATCCGCAAACCAGCAAAAAATCCGCGATATATATTTAAATATGCTTACATATAAAATCCACGATAGAGTGAAGCTGCGAAAGTCGAAGCACGATATAGCGAGGGATTACTGTATATACAGTACAGTGAACCCTCGTTTATCATGGTTAATCCGTTCCTGACTCTACCGCGATAAATTAATTTTCACGAAGTAGGATTCTTTATTTATAAATTGAATATTTTCGCAGTTAGAGTATAGAAAACCTGTTTACGACCTTCTAAATACGTTATTTAACATTATTAGAGCCCTCTAGACATGAAATAACACCCTTTAGTCACCATTACAGTCGTATTACCCAATATATTAGACAAAATAAGAGAAAATAAGACATATTAGATGTTACAAATATCATATTATTATTATTGTACTGTACATTTAATTACACACAAACACAGTTCTTACACACAACCACTAACCTATGAAGGCACGAGCTACTTAGGAGAGTCTTCAGGTTGTAAGCTGGAGCGCTGATCGCACCCTAAGAGGACACAGACGCCCCTGGGAAAACCCCTGAAACAGCTGACAGTCTACCTTCACATTGCTCCTTACCCTTCTTACTTGCGCTATAACGCGCGATAAACCTCTCACGCGGTACTCCACTTACTTAAAAGTATTGTGCAGCGCCTCTCAGCTTTGGAATTGGTTGTTTCGTTTCTCTCTCTCTCAGACATTCTCTGCTCCTGGCGGAACTGTCATCTCTGACTTGTCATGGAGCACGTTTAAACTTTTGAAAAGAGAAATGTTTGTTTGCAGTGCTTTGAATAAAGTTCTTTTTTTCTACAACCTCCTGTGTCTCTGTGCAAATCTGTGACCCAAGCGTGACAAGGTGGTGCAGTATCTTCAGTAGGTGCGTCATTGTCTTCTTCCGCTGAAGGAGTACTAGGAGTAGGCAGTGGGTGTCTGGGTGCGCGGCTGAAGAACATTTGATAGGCAGTTGCTGGCGCTGTCTTTTCATATGCGTGAGGAGGCTTTTGTAGGGTATTGTCATCTTTGATCATATCCAAGAGTTTCACCTCCTCCTGGATGGTAAGCATCTTCCTCCGATGCTTAGTTTCATTGTCAGAAGGCTTAGAAAAAGCAGCACGTTTAGGAGCCATTGTGGGGCTTAGATAAAAGTTCTCAGAAAGCACATGCGTAGTGACGTAAGCGTGTATGAGAAAAAATCATGATAGAGTGAAGCCGCGAAAGTCGAAGTGTGATATAGCGAGGGATCACTGTATATATATATATATATATATATATATATATATATATATACAGTGTCACCGGTGGTGAGGGATGCCGTCAAGTTGAAGAAGGAGTCCTACAGGACCCTTTTGTCCTGTGGGACTCTGGAGGCAGCTGATAGGTACCGGCAGGCCAAGCGGAATGCGGCTTTGGTGGTTGTTGAGGCAAAAACTCGGGCGTGGGAGGAGTTTGGGGAGGCCATGGAGAACGACTTTCGGACGGCTTCAAGGAGATTCTGGTCCACCGTCCGGCGTCTCAGGAGGGGGAAGCAGTGCAGTGTCAACACTGTATATGGTGGGGATGGTGCACTGCTGACCTCGACTCGGGATGTTGTGGGTCGGTGGGGGGAGTACTTCGAAGACCTCCTCAATCCCACTAACATGCTTTCCAATGAGGAAGCAGAACTTGGGGACTCGGAGGTGGACTCCCCCATCTCTGGGAGTGAGGTCACCGAGGTGGTCAAAAAACTCCTTGGTGGCAGGGCCCGGGGATGGATGAGATACGCCCGGAGTTCCTCAAGGCTCTGGATGTTGTAGGGCTGTCTTGGTTGACACATCTCTGCAACATTGCATGGACATCAGGGACAGTGCCTCTGGATTGGCAGACTGGGGTGGTGGTCCCCCTCTTTAAGAAGGGTGACCGGAGGGTGTGTTCCAACTACATAGGGATCACACTCCTCAACCTCCCTGGAAAAGTTTATTCGGGGGTCCTGGAGAGGAGGGTCCGTCAGATAGTCAAACCTCGGATTCAGGAGGAACAGTGTGGTTTTCGTCCTGGTCGCAGAACAGTGGACCAGCTCTACACCCTTAGCAGGGTCCTGGAGAGTGCATGGGAGTTTGCCCAACCAGTCTACATGTGTTTTGTGGACTTGGAAAAGGCGTTCGACCGTGTCCCTCGGGGATTCCTGTGGGGGGGGTATTCCGCCAGGGCTGCCCTTTGTCACCGATTCTGTTTTATAGACAGAATTTCTAGGCGCAGCCAGGGTGTTGAGGGGGTCCGGTTTGGTGGACTCAGGATTGGGTCACTGCTTTTTGCAGATGATATTGTCCTGTTTGCTTCATCAGGCCGTGATCTTCGGCTCTCTCTGGATCGGTTCGCAGCCGAGTGTGAAGTGGCTGGGATGGGAATCAGCACCTCCAAATCTGAGACCATGGTCCTCAGCCGGAAAAGGGTGGAGTGCCCTCTCAGGGTTGGCAGCGAGATCCTGCCTCAAGTGGAGGAGTTCAAGTATCTCGGGGTCTTGTTCACGAGTGAGGGAAGAATGGAGCGTGAGATCGACAGGCGGATCGGTGCGGCATCCGCAGTAATGCGGGCTCTGCATCGGTCTGTCGTGGTGAAAAAGGAGCTGAGCCGCAAGGCAAAGCTCTCAATTTACCAGTCGATCTACGCTTCTACCCTCACCTATAGTCATGAGCTATGGGTAGTGACCGAAAGAACAAGATTGCGAATACAAGCGGCTGAAATGCGTTTCCTCCGCAGGCTGTCTGGGCTTTCCCTTAAAGATAGGGTGAGAAGCTCAGTCATCCGGGAGGGGCTCAGAGTAGAGCCACTGCTCCTCCGCATCGAGAGGAGTCAGATGAGGTGGCTCGGGCATCTGATCAGGATGCCTCCTGGACACCTCCCTGGTGAGGTGTTCCGGGCACGTCCAACCGGGAGGAGGCCCCGGGGAAGACCCAGGACACGCTGGAGGGACTATGTCTCCCGGCTGGCATGGGAACGCCTCGGGATTAACCCGGAAGAGCTTAGTGGCCGGGGAGAGGGAAGTCTGGGCATCTCTGCTCAAGCTGTTGCCCCCGCGACCCGACCTTGGATAAGCGGAAGAGGATGGATGGATGGATGGATGGATGGATATATACAGTGCATCCAGAAAGTATTCACAGCGCATCACTTTTTCCACATTTTGTTATGTTACAGCCTTATTCCAAAATGGATTAAATTAATTTTTTTCCTCAGAATTCTACACACAACACCCCATAATCACAACGTGAAAAAAGTTTACTTGAGGTTTTTGCAAATTTATTAAAAATAAAAAAATTGAGAAAGCACATGTATATAAGTATTCACAGCCTTTGCCATGAAGCTCAAAATTGAGCTCAGGTGCATCCGGTTTCCCCTGATCATCCTTAAGATGTTTCTGCAGCTTAATTGGAGTCCACCTGTGGTAAATTCAGTTGGTTGGACATGATTTGGAAAGGCACACACCTGTCTATATAAGGTCCCACAGTTGACAGTTCACGTCAGAGCACAAACCAAACATGAAGTCAAAGGAATTGTCTGTAGACCTCCGAGACAGGATTGTCTCGAGGCACAAATCTGGGGAAGGTTACAGAAAAATTTCTGCTGCTTTGAAGGTCCCAATGAGCACAGTGGCCTCCATCATCCATAAGTGGAAGAAGTTCGAAACCACCAGGACTCTTCCTAGAGCTGGCCGGCCATCTAAACTGAGCGATCAGGGGAGAAGGGCCTTAGTCAGGGAGGTGACCAAGAACCCAATGGTCACTCTGTCAGAGCTCCAGAGGTCCTCTGTGGAGAGAGGAGAACCTTCCAGAAGGACAACCATCTCTGCAGCAATCCACCAATCAGGCCTGTATGGTAGAGTGGCCAGATGGAAGCCATTCCTTAGTAAAAGGCACATGGCACCCCGCCTGGATTTTGCCAAAAGGACACCTGAAGTACTCTTAGACCATGAGAAAGAAAAGATTGAACTCTTTGGTGTGAATGCCAGGCGTCACGTTTGGAGGAAACCACGCACCGCTCATCACCAGGCCAATACCATCCCTACAGTGAAGCATGGTGGTGGCAGCATCATGCTGTGGGGATGTTTTTCAGCGGCAGGGACTGGGAGACTAGTCAGGATAAAGGGAAAGATGACTGCAGCAATGTTTAGAGACATCCTGGATGAAAACCTGCTCCAGAGCGCTCTTGACCTCAGACTGGGGCAACGGTTCATCTTTCAGCAGGACAACGACCCTAAGCACACAGCCAAGATATCAAAGGAGTGGCTTCAGGACAACTCTGTGAATGTCCTTGAGTGGCCCAGCCAGTGCCCAGACTTGAATCCAATTGAACATCTCTGGAGAGATCTTAAAATGGCTGTGCATCGATGCTTCCCATCCAACCTGATGGAGCTTGAGAGGTGCTGCAAAGAGGAATGGGCGAAACTGGCCAAGGATAGGTGTGCCAAGCTTATGGCATCATATTCAAAAAGACTTGAGGCTGTAATTGCTGCCAAAGGTGCATCGACAAAGTATTGAGTAAAGGCTGTGAATACTTATGTACATGTGATTTCTCAGTTTTTTTATTTTTAATGAATTTGCAAAAACCTCAAGTAAACTTTTTTCATGTTGTCATTATGGGGTGTTGTGTGTAGAATTCTGAGGAAAAAAATGAATTTAATCCATTTTGGAATAAGGCTGTAACATAACAAAATGTGGAAAAAGCGATGCGCTGTGAATACTTTCCGGATGAACTGTATATATATATATATATATATATATATATATATATATATATATATATATATATATATATATGTGTTGCATAGTTTACTGTCAAAATAAAGCAAAGAGTACGCGACACGTGTTTCACCCTCATTTGGGCTCATCAGGCGTACATACTCTACTGTTCCCCTCTCGGGGAATTGAACCTCGGACGTCAGCATCAGAGACGAAGGCCCTTTACACTGTGCCACACAATTCAGGTCGTCGAGACTCAGTCTACCAATGCAATGATTGTAATTACTCCGGACCTACAGGCTGTCAAATAAACAAACCATACACTGTGGCGCAGTGTAAAGGGGCTTCGTCTCTGACACTGATGTCCAAGGTTCGATTCCCCGAGAGGGGAGCAGTAAAGTGTGCACGCCTGATACGCCCAAATGAGGGCGAAACACGTGTTGTGTACTTTTTGCTTTATTTTGCCGAATGGCAGACCAACCACAAGCGTTACCTGGTAGGTAACCACCCACACAATTCAGGTCATCGAGACTCAATCTACGAATGCAATGAATATATACAATATATATATATATATATATATATATATATATATATATATATATATATATATATATATATATATATATATAATAGGGCTGGGAATTGATTAAAAGTGAACTAATTAATCGCATACATGTATGTAATTAATTGCGAATAATCGCATCTAACATTAAAAAATGTAATTATAAAATTAACACGTAAATCATGAAGTTAATGCACACTGAATCACAAAATTAAGGTAGAATCAACACAAAGGAATTTAAACAAAAATTTAAACTTAAACAATGAACTTAAACCTGAACTTTTAACAAAATACTACTTGAGCAAGTACAACCTGAATTTGAACACCTTCCTAAAAGGCAAGTTGAGAAGAAGGTAATAAGAGAACAAGGACATTGTATTAATTATTAAATTAGTATACTGTAGCATATGAGACACAGACGTGTCAAAGTAAAAAATGATCAAAACGGCTGTTGACTTTGAATGTACTGGTGAAGACTGATTTAACTGAAAGAATAAGCATCTCTTAAATGGGCATTTATTAAAATTTGTGTTAAAACTCCTCAAATGTCATCCTCAATTGTTCATCACCATCAATGATTGGAAATTATACTCTACACAAGTACTGTATCTGAAAACTTTAGTCTCCGAGCTGCTTTTTATACTATCCCCTGTCCTGCCCCTTCGGACAGTTTCACGTCTAGTGATTTAATGCTTTTGTGATTGGTAGAAGTGCAGTGTGGCTTGGGATTTTTTGGATTATAAAAACTGTGCCACCGCGGAAAAATGGTTTGAAAACATTCCTCTACCTACACCTTTGCTCCTGGCATGCTATAAAAGATCTCTGTAGCTGTTATCTCGCTTAACAACTGACACAGTGCATCATTTGGGTGGTTATGTTGTGTTCTTTGCATAAATTAGCAAAGATACTGAAACTGGAGTAATGGGTAGGAATAATCATTACACTTCTATTTCATAGAATTTTGTCATTATGTTAGGGCTGTCAGCTGGCTGGCAGACTGGAAAGTTAAATACAGAGGTATTAGACTTATTTCAGTTTTAGTGCCACTCAAAAATAACTTATTTAGCACTTATAAGATATGAAATTGATTTAAACTTTTTTACCTTCGCAACTTTTCTCCAGCATTGCACCAGAACTGCCGTAAACCCCCTTCTCCACACCCTTTGCTCCTACGTCCCTGCACCTATGTCAGTATGTATAAGTCAAGAAAATGAACATCCTTGCTATGAATTGACATGTGGCGTATCGTTGTGACCGAGTAATACAAAATATATTTTACATGAAAATTTTATTTTATCTGCAGTAGGTTGGCACCCTGCCCGGGATTGGTTCCTGCCTTGTGTCCTGTGTTGGCTGGGATTGGCTCCAGCAGACTCCCGTGACCCTGTGTTTGGATTCAGCAGGTTGGAAAATGGATGGATGGATGGATTTTATTTTATAAAATTTTTGAAGATAGTATATAAATATGGTACTGGATGTTTATGTAATTCTTTCGGTACACACAACTTTTTTGTATTATCGTTTCGTAATGTTAAAAAAAAAGAAAAAAATTACATGAAAATGCTGTCCTGACCAAAACACTGCCTGAGGCATTTGCCTCATTGCCGGTCCTGGATGCAACAGATATTTTTTAATGTGTTTATTGCAAAAATTAATGTGTTAACTTTCCCAGGCCTAATATATATATATATATATATATATATATATATATATATATATATATTGTAGCAGTAGGGGGCGCTAGAGCTCCCTTGAACCCTCAGATACCACTCCAAACACGAGGTAAAACTATAATTATTATTTATTTTATAATAATATTGTGCACAAAGCACCCTCCACTCCACACTACACATACAAATACACTATAATCAAGAATAATAATCACTCCTTCTCTCCCAGACACTTCGCCACCCTTCCTCCCAGCTCAGCTCAGCGTCTGGGCTTTCCCACAGTCCTTTTATATTCCCTGACCCAGAAGTGTTTCCCATCCTACAGTCCATGATTCCTTATCACTTCCCGGTCAGATAAAAAGTCCTTTTCTTCAACCCGGAAGCATGTCGTTCTTTCTGGTCATGTGATCATGACGTACTTCCGGGTTATAGGGCAGGTATAAGTCCTTGAGCCTCCCTGCAGCATCCTCTGGTGGGCCCCATGGTGTCCATCAGGGTTGGGAATAAAAACTCCATTGTCCATAATTCCCTGCTGGTCTTCGGGGCACTTCCATGCTACAGGGAGGGCTCCATCTAGCAGCCTGGGGGTATTGGCCAGGATGAACAGCCGGCCATCTCCCACAATATATATATATATATTGTGAGGGGTTCAGCCCACACGCAACCACACGGACACCAACTCTTCATTATTACACACGCTTTTATTAACTAATGTCTAAAAACACCAGTCCCGCATACAGCACAGTGCTCCTGCACCACAACACCCTTCCTTGGGCCTTTCAGTGTTTGTGGGCCGCCTTTCCTCTCTTCATGGGAGCTTCATCTTGCTCCCACTCCCAACTCTAGCTCCCCGATTGTAGGGAGGCGGCCCCTTTTATCCCCACCCGGATGTGCTCCAGGTGCTTGCTGATGTTCTTCCGGTAGCATTTCCTGATGTGGCGGAAGTGCTGCCCTTGCACCAGGAAGCACTTCGGAAGTTCCTGGAAGGTCCTTCTTCCACCTGCCCAGATGTGGCGGAAGTGCAGGTTTCCCGGGCTCCTCGATGCTTGGGGCGCCCCCTGGCGGCAGCCACGGGCCCCAATGGGTTTGAACCTCCTGGCTCTGTCTCTGTGGTCCTTTTTTTTTATCCAGGGTGGTTGCCCCCTCGTAGCCCGGGGAACGAATAAACCACCTCCCAGGCCTTCCAGGCGTCCCGGCTGAGTCTGAGGCACGAGTCCAGGACACAACACACATTTATTTTTCTACGTGGAAAATGCCTTCCCCGTTTCCCATATGTACAGCACAGTTCCAGCACAAGCACCTAACACTTTCTATTTTTTTTTTCTCTCCTTTGCTGTCCACATCCACTCCTCCTGGCATGCTTCATCCTCTTCCACCTGACTCTGACTCTCGGAGTGCCACTGGCTCCTTTTATAAGGCACCCAGAGGTGCTCCAGGCACTCGTTGACCTACTTCAAGCAGCGCTACCAGGTGTGGCAGAAGTGCTGCAAACAAGGGCTCAGCAGTTCTCCAGGCACCCCCTTGTGCTGGCCACAGGCCCCAGCAGGGTTAAGCTTCCATGCTCCAAACCCGTGGCACTGCTGCACACCAGGGGGGCTGCCTTCTAACAGTCCGGGGGAGGTAATGGTCTGGATATGCTCTCTCTTCCCCTGGACCTAAAATTATTGGGGTGTCAATATATATATATATTGGGAAGAAATCACAAGAACAACAAGAAAAAGGTTTGGGGTAGCCACCCTGTATACTTGAAAATAATTGAGTAAATGAAGCATAATAGTGTCTTTTCAGACCAAGCTCAATGCAGAACTGAATTGCACTGGACAAAATAGTGATTATGGGACATCACACATCCTCTGAGGCATTCTTCTTCACTCTGGCTCTAAAAGTGGAAGTGAGATTAGCAGTTTTGTTTCTCTGTGATCTGCCTTCCAGTTTAGCTTTCCACATGCTCTACTTATTGCCCCCCAACTTGGAGCCTGTACATTGGGGTTTACCCCGGTGGACGAGAGGGTAGCCTCCCTTCGCCTTCGGGTGGGGGGACGGGTCCTAACTGTTGTTTGTGCGTATGCACCGAACAGCAGTTCGGAGTACCCACCCTTTTTGGAGTCCCTGGAGGGGGTGCTAGAGGGCATACCTTCTGGGGACTCCCTCGTTCTGCTGGGAGACTTCAATGCTCATGTGGGCAATGACAGTGAGACCTGGAAGGGCGTGATTGGGAGGAATGGCCCCCCCTGATCTGAACCCGAGCGGTGTTTTGTTATTGGACTTCTGTGCTCGTCACGGATTGTCCATAACGAACACCATGTTCAAGCATAGGGGTGTTCATATGTGCACTTGACACCAGGACACCCTAGGCCTCAGTTCGATGATCGACTTTGTGGTCGTGTCGTCGGACTTGCGGCCACATGTCTTGGACACTCGGGTGAAGAGAGGGGCGGAGCTGTCAACTGATCACCACCTGGTGGTGAGTTGGCTTCGATGGTGGGGGAGGATGCCGGTCAGGCGTGGTAGGCCCAAACGTGTTGTGAGGGTCTGCTGGGAACGTCTGGCAGAGCCCCCTGTCAGAAGTAGCTTCAACTCCCACCTCCGGCAGAACTTCGACCACATCCCGAGGGAGGTGGGGGACATTGAGTCCGAATGGGCCATGTTCCGTGCCTCTATTGTTGAGGCAGCTGACCGCAGCTGTGGCCGTAAGGTGGTCGGTGCCTGTCGTGGCGGCAATCCCCGAACCCGCTGGTGGACACCGGCGGTGAAGGATGCCGTCAAGCTGAAGAAGGAGTCCTACAGGACCCTTTTGTCCTGTGGGACCCCGGAGGCAGCTGATAGGTACCGGCAGGCCAAGCGGAATGCGGCTTTGGTGGTTGCTGAGGCAAAAACTCGGGCGTGGGAGGAGTTTGGGGAGGCCATGGAGAATGACTTTCGGACGGCTTCGAGGAGATTCTGGTCCACCATCCGGCGTCTCAGGAAGGGGAAGCAGTGCAGTGTCAACACTGTATATGGTGGGGATGGTGCGCTGCTGACCTCGACTCGGGACATTGTGGGTCGGTGGGGGGAATACTTTGAAGACCTCCTCAATCCCATTAACATGCCTTCCAATGAGGAAGCAGAGCCTGGGGACTCAGAGGTGGGCTCCCCCATCTCTGGGACTGAGGTCACCGAGGTGGTCAAAAAACTCCTTGGTGGCAGGGCCCCGGGGGTGGATGAGATACGCCCGGAGTTCCTCAAGGCTCTGGATGTTGTAGGACTGTCTTGGCTGACACGCCTCTGCAACATCGCATGGACATCAGGGACAGTGCCTCTGGATTGGCAGACCGGGGTGGTGGTCCCCCTCTTTAAGAAGGGGGATCGGAGGGTGTGTTCCAACTACAGAGGGATCACACTCCTCAGCCTCCCTGGAAAAGTCTATTCAGGGGTCCTGGAGAGGAGGTTCCGTCGGATAGTCGAGCCTCGGATTCAGGAGGAACAGTGTGGTTTTCGTCCTGGTCGCGGAACAGTGGACCAGCTCTATACCCTTAGCAGGGTCCTGGAGGGTGCATGGGAGTTTGCCCAACCAGTCTACATGTGTTTTGTGGACTTAGAAAAGGCATTCGACCGTGTCCCTCGGGGAATCCTGTGGGGGGTACTCCGAGAGTATGGGGTACCGGCCCCCCTGATAAGGGCTGTTCAGTCCCTGTACGATCAGTGCCAGAGCTTGGTCCGCATTGCCGGCAGTAAGTCAAACCCGTTTCCAGTGAGAGTTGGACTCCGCCAGGGCTGCCCTTTGTCACCGATTCTGTTCATAACTTTTTTGGACAGAATTTCTAGGCGCAGCCAGGGTGTTGAGGGGGTCCGGTTTGGTGGGCTCAGGATTGGGTCACTGCTTTTTGCAGATGATGTTGTCCTGTTTGCTTCATCAGGCCGTGATCTTCAGCTCTCTCTGGATCGGTTCGCAGCCGAGTGTGAAGCGGCTGGGATGAGAATCAGCACCTCCAAATCCGAGACCATGGTCCTCAACCGGAAAAGGGTGGAGTGCCCTCTCAGGGTTGGTAGCGAGATCCTGCCCCAAGTGGAGGAGTTCAAGTATCTCAGGGTCTTGTTCACGAGTGAGGGAAGAATGGAGCGTGAGATCGACAGGCGGATCGGTGCGGCATCCACAGTAATGCGGGCGTTGCATCGGTCTGTCGTGGTGAAAAAGGAGCTGAGCCGCAAGGCGAAGCTCTCAATTTACCAGTCGATCTATGTTCCTACCCTCACCTATGGTCATGAGCTATGGGTAGTGACCGAAAGAACAAGATCGCGAATACAAGCGGCTGAAATGAGTTTCCTCCGCAGGGTGTCTGGGCTTTCCCTTAAAGATAGGGTGAGAAGCTCAGTCATCCGGGAGGGGCTCAGAGTAGAGCCGCTGCTCCTCCGCATCGAGAGGAGTCAGATGAGGTGGCTCGGGCATCTGATCAGGATGCCTCCTGGACGCCTCCCTGGTGAGGTGTTCCAGGCACGTCCAACCGGGAGGAGGCCCCGGGGAAGACCCAGGACACGCTGGAGGGACTATGTCTCTCGACTGGCCTGGGAACGCCTTGGGATTCTCCCGGAAGAGCTAGAAGAAGTGGCCGGGGAGAGGGAAGTCTGGGCATCTCTGCTCAAGCTGCTGCCCCCGCGACCCGACCTCGGATAAGCGGGAGACAATGGATGGATGGATGGATATACAAAAAATGCATACAATATAATTCCTTCCCACACACTGTAACATTCAAGTGGCCTAGGTAAAGAAACAAATTTCAGTTCATCTCACTAGGTGGAACCACAGATTTTAGTTTCTCTTGAAACTGGATGTTGCTGATGTTGTATGTTTGACTTCACCCAGTTTATATACAATAAAATACAATACAATTTATTTTTGTATACCCCAAAATCACAGAAGAAGTGCCGCAGTGGGTGTTAACAGGCCCTGCCTCTTGACAGCTGCTGGGCCAGCGAATCTGATGAAAGGACCCCTCTACCCCACGATTCTGGCGATCCTCCATCAGGGATGACTTTACCTTAGGCAGGCAAAACAACTTGGCAGGTGGGCCGTGGCACCAAGTGCTACATTTGAGTACAGAGAAGAGAAACAGAATAGGTGATGTTTAGTAACAAATTATAACCATAATTTATTAATTTATTAATAATCATATTACTTATGTTTTAGTGCTAATGACTAACAACAGAGATGCAGTCTGCACAGTTAATCAGCAGCTCTAGTCAGGATATGCTAAACTGAAGTAGTGAGTCCACAAAATATCAAAGGTTAAGCCCATAGTATGTGCGTCTTCATTAACTAGGCACACATTGACTGCAGTCAGGTACACACAAAGAACCCCATCATTGATGCTAACACAAAGAAGGCTTATCTGAACCTTTAGAACCTCAGGCACCACATGCTTGCTGAGGCTTTTGAAAGAAAGGTCAGGATAGAACAGCATTCATCTATGCATTTTCTATGTCTGCTTTATCCCATTAGGAGTCATACTTGAGAAACCCATTTGAGCACTTATGGTGGACAGGACACCTAAGAGAAGTGCAAATGCTCACACATTTGGAAAAGTTGCAGATTGGTATGTATGTGAAGACCACATTTGAGGCTGGCAAGCGCAATCTATAAAACAGAGACAAAGGAAACTGCTCTTCCCAATGTTTGATTTTTAGTCTGTAAAGAGGCCACTCCTGGACATATTTGTCTTTTATTAGGTGTTTGCTGAAATCCATCAATTTTCAAACCTGCAGAGGCCAACTGTGCTGCAGAACCAGTCCATCAGTAGCTACTCTCATATATGGCCAGCTTAATGTTGCATGTCTCTGAATTGTGGAAGTGAAAGCCCCACAGAGAGTTGGTGAAAATTACTAAACTGTACATATACAACGCCAAGGCCGAGTACCGCACTGCTATTCTGGTTTGGTAGAATCTTACTTTTTTTGCACACCCAGAATTTGATGAAAGGGCAGGAGGAGACGTTCATGCACTTTTGATTGATTAGCCTAAATGTTTTTAAAAGGAATTTTGAAAAAGTTGGAATTTCCACTCCTTGTGAATAATCATTGAATTGCAGAAGCAAACAATTATGTCCACATTGGTTGCACATCCTGTTCGCAGACAATGGCAACAACCAAAGGCACATGCATACCTGCATGATATTGACAAGGTTAATGTCAGACATGAGTGGTCCATCATGTGGGAATTGTGGGTACTGTAATGAAACCATTTGTAAGAAGGAGAAAGTTAAGAAAAAAGGTGGAAGCCTTGGGGAAAAAGCTGCACACATAATGGTATGAAAGTTCCAGCATGCATCCACTCACACAGCTGTGGGCTTTCTGTTTTTTTTTTTTTTTTGCACAAAAGAATGTTCTCTTGGTGTTGCCATAGTAACGCGTCCCCTGCTCCGGCAAGCTTGTCACTGTGCTGCCTCGCCTCGCCGCCGCCTCCCCCGCTGCTGAGAGGAGGCCAGCTACTCTGAATGACTTAGTCTGACTGAAAAAGAAGCAATGACAGAAGGAGAAAACCAGGAAGGTCAGGACTGAAACCAGTGCCATGATCTGAAAGAGCCAGGGAGGGGTCATCAATGGAGGGAGGCAAAAGTAATATTTTTGTAATATAACCCCACCCTGACCCTCCTCTCTCCACATCATTCATGAGCTTGGAATGAATCAGATCAACAGAAAACTGTCAGCTGCTGAATATGAGTAATTGTGTATTCTGCCATCCATCTTTAATCTCACTTGTCCTCATGAATAGAAATACAAGCTGCACATATTGCAGGTAGTTGTTCAGCTGGGAAGGTCAAAATTTGCATCTGGATAGCACAGAATTCGGACCTGAAAGGGACTGGAAAGAGTGACAAACTATTCCTGTAAATTAGGGAGACTTCTGACATGGAAAGACGGAGGCCACCATGGAGCAGTAAATCCAACAGATGCAGTAGGTACCTTGGCAGTTAATTCTCAGAAGGCATTGTAATGTGTGTTAGTTTGTGGAACACTGACAAGAAGATAGCAAACTTCTCCATAGTAGCAGATAACGGTAGAAGTATTCATCACTGGTGCAGGTGGGAAAACTATACAGAGAAAAGGCATCTAAGGAGTTGCCATAAAGGCATTTAATTTTTAACGGCTGGTCAGAACTGAGGAATGTGATTGCATTAGGGGCTGGCAGGGGGCACTGAGATCACATGTTACATGTTCTACAATAATTATGAATTGTTACTAACACTAACCCTCTCTGTTCTAGTGCTCTTCTTGGTATCCTGCTATAACACTTGGAGCCACGCTCTACATCCAACCTGTTTTCCTTCCCACTAAAAGACGTTTGAGATACTGGGTACCTTGAAATCAACTGATGTAAAGATTCTGTCACTGGATTAGATAGCCATACATACTGCATGCTTCCTGTTTTAGGATCAAGTCAACATTGATGCTGGAACTTCACGAGTATTGAACTATCATTGAATTTCTATTTCTGGACAAAAGTATGCCATCAAGATTTGTACTTGCCTAGTCAGTGTGTACCAGAATCAGCTTACTTTATATGGTATGTCAAGACTGGGTCTATTAAATGCAACTGCGGCAGGATGTCTCTTGAAACTGAGCCTGTGACATCAACAGCAGAAGAAAATGTTGCTACGAAGAATTGATTTGTACAGTGAATTGAAGGGTAATGGTGTGTGAGACACCAGGGACAAGAGAGAGAACTATTGAATGTGTTCTTCCTCAATAGGTAAACATGAGCAAACTCTGCACATAAACATGAGCAAATTCTGCACACACTTCAGTACCCAGAATGTTGACTCCCAAAATGAAGCATCACTACATCTGTCATCCAAGTAAAATGCCCAGCTAATGAATTCATATTGAGAGAAACACAAAGAGCATTTCATAAGTGAGGATATAGTACATCTTACCTGAAGAAGGGACCTGAGTTGCCTTGAAAGCTTGCATATTGTAATCTTTTTAGTTAGCCAATAAAATGTGTCATTTTGCATGACTTTTCACTATAAGTGAGGATGAAAATTAGATGCATTACTATGATATACAGTCCAAACAGCAATGGTATATCCTGGTGGTTCTCTAACACCTAAGAAGTTAAAGATTATGTGCACAATATTTTATGTGTATACTCCATATTGATTATAATAGAAACCTCATTTTCCACATCCTTATTTTGAGACTCTGCATTATCCAAGACAAACCTGTAAGTGTAATAGTCTACTTGTTGTTCCGTAACTCATTAAAAGCTTTTTTGTGAATACTGTACTGAAAGACTTTTGCTTTGGACTCCATGGGGAACATTCACACTTGGGAGGTACTGAACTGTGTGCTGCTCCAAGGAGGTTGGAGTTAGGTTGCGTTAGTTTCACTGCACTGGTGCTGAGGTCCAAAACCTGGTATTGATACTTAAGTCAAAATTTTAGTACCAATCCAGTACTACTAAGGTATGAAAAAAGGCTTAAAAGTAATAACGAAACATATTAATTGGCAAAATCTTACTGTATATCCATAATTTTTAATGTGAAATGGTTTTGGCAATTCCATTCCCTCCAAGCTTTAAGTTTTCCAAGGTAGCATTGGTCCACATTACTTTGGATAATCAGGGTTTTACCATACATGCCTCAACAGTACCACAGAAGCAGTCCATATTATTTTAATATACTTTGGTGAAAACTGGAAAGTAAAGCTGTTGACCATCATCCTTCTTCCTCATGACTGCTGCTCAAAGGATGCTCCATGAAATTGTGGATTAGAAGATATGCTACATCCACTTTACTTTCCAAACAATTATGACAATACTTTTTTCCCAGATTTGCATGGAAAGCTGTGTGGAATGTCCTAAACCAATGATGAGAATGTCAAGTCAGCTTACAGAAGATTGCTTGCCCAAGGAAGACCAAAACTTCTGAGGGACAGTTTTCATGAATATTATAAGTGCTTTAGTGATTATGGAGATTTTAATAGTGTTTGGAAATTTTGATGTCTAACTCCTTTAAGGATTCTAAAAACAAATATAAATTATTTCAGAACAAGGCTGGAAATTCAAGGCAGAAGAACTCTATTCTATAAAAATCCCAGACTAAAAACACCCCTGGCGTCCCATGATATTGGGGTAAAAGCAAAGTCAAAGTTCTTCTGATCTCTTACAATATATGCTATGTTGTAGGTAACTGTCAGTGACTTTGGTGGAATTCTTAGTATATCTCCCATAAGGTATAATGCCTGTCATCAACCCTGATGTCCCATTCCAAAACCAAAAATAATCCATTGGTGAAAGCAGACACAAAACACCAGCATCTCAAACCAAAACAGGAGTTCAGGTTGAGAGAGGCCATCTAACACCATGTGTCCAACAAACGTACAGGTTGCAAAAACCTGACCCGTGCAGTTTCAGGTTGGGAAATGTCTCCTGTTTTACTGATTGTCCAGCAGTAATGATTCTACAAATGGAGTGACTGGAGTCAGAAAAAAGAAAGTAACAGAGAAACAACACTAAAACATCTCATCTTGATATTTGAGGTGTGACTGTTTTTAGATGTTTTTGATTATTTTTTTCCCTTCTTTACTGAGCTGTTTGTTAAACACGCATCTCCAAGCTGATGCCTAATCTGTCAGTACAGAGATTCACAAAGAGAAAAGGGCCAACTGAAACTGAAAATGTGACATGGTGGAAAGGCGACACTTGTGCTTTGCATTTTTTTGCGATTAATACTTGCCTGACTGTTTTTGATATTTTACACATGCTGATGATTCAGTTGATGGAAAGCAAAAATCACCCACAGATTTCACTTTGGACTTGACTGCAGCCGTCTGTGTGTTGTTTATTCAATCAGACTGTTATGTAGCTTTGGCTTGTTGTAGATCCCGTAACAGTGCATTAAAATGTTGTTTTTCTTTTTCTTTTCTGCTGGAGCTCCTGAAGCTGTCACATAAACAAAACACTAAAGAAAAAAGTCTTACTCTTTGCTCTTCTTTCAAAAGGATCGGAAACACAACTGGAATAGAAAGCTGCTTGTAAATAATTCCAATAGTGACTGTGAGAGAGTTGGAGGAATTCCAGACTGCATTGGCACCACTGCCACAATGCCCTAATAGACCACAGTTTCTACTTTCTCTAACTGCAGTGTTTAGTATAATGGCATATTTATTTTTGAAAGCCTGCCTTATATCAATGCTGTTAAAAGTCTTTAATTTTCAGGTTTAAATTTAGTGAGGGTCAGACTGAAGTAATAGTAGTCATGAAACAGAGCATGGTGACATTCTTACCTGTATGGCTGGCCAACACACAACATATCACCATGATAAACAATGTGCATTAGCCCAGACCAAAACAGACACAGGACACACAGAAGTCCCAGAACCACACATGATTTATTTCTTCTTTCAGCACACAGCTCACAAATCAGCCACAATAAAGCTCAATCCCTTCTTTCTTCTCTCTTTTTCTTTCTCTTCTCTGCTGCCTCCACTCCTCACCCTCAAGCTCTGTCCTCTGCCTCTGCTCCCCGAATGAAGTGAGGCAGCCCCTTTTATATTGTACCCGGATGTGCTCCAGGTGCTCGTTGATGGTCTTTTCTGCAGCACTTCCTGATGCGGCGGAAGTGCTGCATGGGCACACGGAAGCACTCCGGGTGTGCCTGGATTCTCTTCAGGCAGCACTTCCTGGTGTTGCAGAAGTGCTGCTGTCGAGGGCTCTGGAATTGTCCAGGCGCCCCTGGCAGTGATCATGGGCCCCAACAGGGCTGAGCTTCCAAACTCCAGGCCTGTGGTCCCGATGTGCTCCAGAGGGGTCGCCCTCTCATGTTCGGTGGTGAGGTATTGTCCTCAATAAGTCGCCTCTCCCAGACCATCCATCATAGGGGCGTCCTGGTGGGGCAAACTCCCCGGTCGTCTCCCACACAGGTTTTCACTGAGAAATGTAGTCTGCTGGGATACTTTCTAAGCAAGTCAGCTACATTATATACTGTATGTGATTAATTAAATGCATTCCATCAACTGCTGGTGCCAGCTTTCCCAAGCTGTTAGTACTTGGGCAGCATCAAGTGTAAGATAGCACCTAAACTTGGATAATATGCTACTCCATACCAATTAACCAACATGCATGTTTCTCTGATGTCGATAGATAGATAGATAGATAGATAGATAGATAGATAGATAGATAGATAGATAGATAGATAGATAGATAGATAGATAGATAGATAGATAGATAGATAGATAGATAGATAGATAGATAGATAGATAGATAGATAGATAGATAGATTTGTTCCTCAGGGAGGAGTTTGGCTTTTTACAGGGTCCCTGGGCATAAACCACAAAGACCAGGGGAGAACGTGTAAATAAGGCAGTGACATTAAACAGGTCAAGTATTGGATTTAAGTCCATGGGAGTAGTACTAACCACTTTGCAACCTGTTACCTCCTCACCCCAACATAATGCTAGTCCATGTAGGTGATGGAATCCAGTATACAACAAATATTAATGTGTTGTTTATAACGATTAGCAGTTAATTAATAATGTATAATTCAATTCAGTTATCACAGTGATGAAGGTTGGCTTAGTACTAGTAAGAGTGCCACAGCTTTAGCAGTCAAGTGTTTGACAATTTAATCAAAAGTTTATGTTTTCACAGCTTTCTTCTCCCTTCCTGGCCATTTAATTCTTTTATCTCGATTAAAAATCACAGCCTTATACTTTTTCCTGTTGCTGTTTCTAAATCATACATGCTGTGTTGACAAAGCATGTATTAATTCACAAATATAAATGGAGAGCAAGTGCATAACTTTTGAAGGAATGTAAGTCTATTATAATGAATGAAAACACAAACAATGATAAAAGAGTTGGGGACACCACCTGGAGACCCAGTGAAAGAAAAAAAAACAAGACAATTGTCAGCTAAAATATTAGGACAGTGCTGTTCTTCTTCTTCTTCTTCCAGCTGCTCCCATTAGGGGTTGCCACAGCGGATCATCTTCTTCCATATCTTTCTGTCCTCTGCATCTTGTTCTGTTACACCCATCACCTGCATGTCCTCTCTCACCTTTAAATGATCCTGGAAGGAAGGGGAACGTCCATGAGGACGGGCAATGGAAATGACGTGAGTGGTGGAATGGTTGTCAGTCTTCTGTTCCATGGAGGGAGAAAGTGGGAAGGCATTGTGCAATAGTGCCACGCTGTGGTTAGGCAGCTTGTTACCATCACTAGAGCCCATTGGCTGCCTCCAATGCGCAGGCATGTGACACTATATACACCTTTAAGACATGAGTGGGTTAAGATGTTTTCAAAAGTGATTTCAGAGAAGGGTGACTGAAGGACACTTTGATCCAAAATGGAACAGTACACCCAGATGATCAAAGCACACAATCCTTCCAGCATGTCCTGGATGCGACCTTTCATTTTCTGCTGGGAGCAAGTGTATTGTACACTTCCTGAGGAAGGTGCTCAGGGTGCATCCTAACTACACACCCAAACCACCTAAACTGGCTCCTCTCAATCTGGAGAAGCAGCGGCTATACTCTGGAGAGGTCCTCTGTTGCTAAGCTCTTCATCCTCTCAAGTGGAGTGAGCCCAACAACCTTCAATAGGAACATTATTTTGGCAGCTTTGTACTTGTGGTGTCATATAGAGACAATACAAAGACTGACCACAGGTGAGAATGGGAATGTAGACAAGTAAATGTACAGCTTCATGTGTGGACTTAGTTCCTTCTTCACCTTTAACAATGTTGCACTGCAATGACTTGTTGTTCAATCTCATAATCATCTCTAATCTCATGAATCACAAGACACTTTGAAATCCTCCACTGCGGCATTTTTCCATTAATTTATCTACAGGGAACAACCCACAGTTTTCTGGGATAAGATCATGACCATGTGGGCAAAAATCAGAAAACTGGATGCCTTAATATCCTGTCCATGAAAAAAATATTACCAAGCGAGCTGATAAGACATACTCTTAGCCCACAATACCCACATTCAACAGTTTGAACATAATACCAAGTGTCAAGCACAAGTGATTATGGGACATCTTCAGGGCTCCACTAAGGTAAGCAATACCCCACCCAACAGGGGCACTGCTGGTAATATCTCCTTTTTCATTTGCAGGGTACCATCGGCCGGATGATGAGTGACCTACTTTCAGCTTCCACTAATGATGCCCAGCCCTTCTAGGACTTTTCTATAAAAAAACAAGAGAGCTCTAGAAGTGAGCATTAATTCAGGGTTGTTGTCTGAGGACGCCATAACTGACATTTTCATTTGTTACTTGCATGTTGCTGTATTTTTCACCGTCCAGTGCATTTTTTGTGGAATTCTTTAATACTACCAATATTAAAAAGGTTGACACCCTGCTACTCCAACTCTTTGTTTTGACCCCTCTTGTTTATTCATACAATCCAAATTATTATTCCACATACACAAGAAACCAATGGCCCAAAAACCCCATACTCTTGAAACATCTCACACAAGATATTACAGGGTATATAGTGTTACACATGTGCATCAGAGGATCACCTTTCAGAATCATCTAAGGTAAGCGATACCACCCTAAGGTGAGAGGGGGTGCTGTCGCTAACACTATTGCCTCTCATTTCACCTGCAGTGGTGAGAAGACGCCCAGTGAGGGCAACTGACACAGTCCCATCCATTCAGATCCCTATAAAAGCCTGGAGGTCCCAGAAGGAGATGTCGCAGTCTGAACCTGAAATGCCCATAGGACATTCCAGGTCAACCCTTGCTTTACTGAACAGCTAAATCCCAAAATCTGAAAATGCTGGGTTTATTTCTGTTGTATGCACCACTTTTGCACCATCAAGCACCTCTGTTCTTTATTAATAATTGATTTAAGATTAAACAGAGCAACCGAGCAGGCTCCACATCATCTACAATAGTTATATGGTTTAGCAGTTCCACAAAGCACAGGTAGACAGTCAAGAAAAACTCCCATAACCTCTGAAATATCTCTGCAAGGATAAAGAATCGGTCCATTCTTTCACATTGTTCCTTCTAGTCTCCATTCAAGTACTCTGGCATAGGCTTATTGAGGCAGGCTGAGAAGTGTCATCCCTCTATAACTGAAATACAGTATACTGTATGCTCAAGTCACCCTTTTAAAATTGAGACCCATCACCAGAAGGAAATTCCCCAGTGTGACAAAGGCCTTTAAAGATCAGAAAAAAATTACACGGTAACAGTTTTTTTTACAATGGGAGAGCTTTTATAAAGAAAGAAAGCTTGACCCTTTATGGGGAGGACAAAATCACCAGACCCAGAAAACTAGAAAACTTTGTAGACCTGAGGTCTGACCCCAGAAGTAATTTTGATGACTTCCCTCAAAGTAATCCCATAAAGGGACCAAAAAATGTCAGTTGAAATATTGGTCTACAGTCAAGAAGGAAATTGGGAAGAACCATCACCAATTGTGTAGTCTACAACTGTCTCAATCAATGCAGTATTTTGTGAGACTACAATGAGCTACAAAGGAAAGAAAATCATAAACTATGTGAAGGCAGATGGGGAACTTTTGAGAGCAGTAAAACAACTACTTGGATCAGTCCAGATGACAAGGAGATAAAAAACACAAATGCTACTTCTATGAGCAGCTGTAAATAGATGTATATAAAATAAGATTTTTATTGCCAACAAAACCATCTGACCATCATTAATTAATATTGAGAAAGTACAATGACATGAGTGAAGCAGTAATGAGCCTGACTGTTTCTCTCTGTCATGTAATACTTTATGTGGGAGATGTGTAGCTGTGGATCAAGCCAGCAAAAGATAAAATTGATACTCAGGGTTAATTAATTCATATAGTTTCTTGGGAGCATTTGTGGACTTGCCTCATTATGGCATACAAAAAGAGGACCAGGCTAAAAATGAAGCCATAACTAGATGCTTGATGCAGTTTGGGGGTCAGTAGCCGGTGGGAAAGTCATCCATCTAGCACAAGTGCAAGGATAAACACGCAAGATTTTAGAAGCGTTCTTAAAGATCCAGCAGTAGTTGACTCTCAATATGGATACGGTGTCAGACTGCTGGGAACAAATGTGCCAACAGAGGATGCTGCCAGCTCCCCATCATCACTTTGTTTGTCACGCCCATTAAGAAGAGCTAGGGTGAAATGCTGAACAAGTTCATATTATTTGTGCTGCTGCCAGCTTTGTCTCATGGGTGACTGTCGGGCTGTCATGACTTATACTGCTAAACAAACTGTGAGTTAGAATTCTCCAGAGCAATGTGCAAGGACATTCGCTGGACGGGGATTGAACACAAACACAGACGCACGCACACACACACACATAAAGAAATTTTGTTTTTTATTCTTTTTTTTCTGCTTCATTCACCAAGCTTGCATTTTCTTCCCTTTTCATAAACTTGGTTATATCCAAAAATTTAAAAAAAAAAGCTTTGTGGAAATTGCCAGCTGCTGAAATAGCCTTTTGTCAGACCTGCAGCTTTCCCATTCTGCATTTCTCTTGTAAATTATTCCAGCTGTCTTCTTGTATTGAAAAAAATATCATAATAAAAATGCAGGACCCATTAGCCATGGGCATGATGGTGCCTAAAAGCAAACGAGTAGCATAGGTCAGAAAAATGAATTGCAGCTAAAAAAATAAAAAAAACAAACAGAAAAAAGATGGATCTGGGAAAATCCTGAATGCTGGGTTTCCCCCAGAGGAGTTTAGGAAACACAAAATAAATAAAAAAAAATATATTGGTACCAAGCATAGCATCTCTTTGTAAGATGAAATCAGCCTGAAGCAGGCCATTTACAGAGCATAAACACAGTGTGGACAACTTTATACATCCCTTCTTGTTTTTCTTTTCACTTTAGAAAAGAAAAAGAAAATGTGGGCAAATTCAACTAAAATTAGGTCGGAGCTACTGTGTATCGTAGTTGCTAACAATTTTTGCTTGTGTGAACTAGAAGAGGGTCTGTAGAAATGTTCAGGGTGGAGCGGTGGTGAAGTGGTTAGCATGGCTGCATCACAGCTTCAGGAGCCTCTATAGCCCAAAAATTCTGGTCTGGTGACTGGCTATGTGGTATTTACATGTTCCTTTTTCATGTAAATGTGTGTTGTTATATGGCCAGATGTGAGGAGTACAAGTCTAGGGAGGTCATACTTAAGGCGTATAACGTGCTGGCGAGGCCTCACATGGACTACTGTGTGCAGTTTTGGTCTCCAAATTATAAAAAAAGACGTAGCAGCACTAGGGGGAACCCGGAGGAGAGTGACTGAGATGACTGCAGGACTACAAAGTATGAGCTATGAGAAAAGACTGAAGGAGTGGAATCGTTTCATATTAAAAAATGGAGATTTAGAGGTCATATGTTTAAGGGGGTGAAAATTTTAGAGGATAGTGGATCCTGGCTATTAATTTAAAACAAATTCTTCAACAAGAATACACGGACACAGATGAAACTTATTGAGATTAGATTTCAGACAAACATAAATTGCCAAATAATACAGTATACAGTAGCCCTTTGGGAACTTCCAAATTCGACTATGTAAATAGGGTGGCCAAGCTTGGCTGGGCTGAGTCACCCATTCTTGTCAAAATTATTCTAATGTTCTGATGTTCCTTACATGCAAAAGATATGCAGATATAGATGACTGGCTATTCCATACTGGCTGGGTGTGAGGCAAGTAGTCTGAGAGTGTGTGTGAGTGGACAATACATATATGAACATAAGATATTTGACAAAAGAGAGGAGGCCACTCAGTCCAGCAAGCTTGTTTGATTAGCTAATAGCTACGCTCTCCCAATATCTCATCCAGACACTTCCTAAAGGTTTTCAAGGTTTCTGCTTCAACTACATGTCTTGATAGTTTGTTTCAAATTCCCACAGCACTTTGTGTAAAGAAGCACTTCCTGGCTTCAATCATAAATGCACTTTCCCTTAATTTCCACTGTCTCCTCGAGTGCATGATTTACCCTAGAAGTTGAAAGAATGTAGCTGGATCTACTTTATCAATGCCTTTGAGAATTTTCAGTACCTGAATTAAGTCCCCAAACAGTCTACTAGGCTTGAAACTAAACGAGGAAACTAAACTGAGTCCACAGTGCAAATGTCTTCACTGTAAAGAGTTTAGTGATATTCAAAGCAAACAGTTTACATAGATAAGGAAAAAAGGGAAACTTCATGTCTATGGTTAGTATCTAGGTTATACAGTCATATAAAAAAGTTTGGGAACCCCTCTTAATTTTTTGGATTTTTGTTGATCATTGGCTGAGCTTTCAAAGTAGCAACTTCCTTTTAATATGTGACATGCCTTATGGAAACAGTAGTATTTCAGCAGTGACATTAAGTTTATTGGATTAACAGAAAATATGCAATATGCATCATAACAAAATTAGACAGGTGCATAAATTTGGGCACCCCAACAGAGATATTACATCAATACTTAGTTGAGCCTCCTTTTGTAAATATAACAGCCTCTAGACGCCTGCTATAACCTTTGATGAGTGTCTGGATTCTGGATACAGGTATTGTTGACAATTTTTCCATACAAAATCTCTCCAGTTCAGTTAAATTTGATGGCTGCCGAGCATGGACAGCCTGCTTCAAATCATCCCATAGATTTTCAATGATACCAGAACATTGTACTTCTCCCTCTGAATGAATACCTTTGTAGATTTCGAACTGTGTTTTATGTCATTGTCTTGTTGGAATATCCAACCCCTGCGTAACTTCAACTTTGTGACTGATGCTTAAACATTATCCTGAAGAATTTGTTGATATTGGGTTGAATTCATCTGACCCTCGACTTTAACAAGGGCCCCAGTCCCTGAACTAGCCACACAGCCCCACAGCATGATGGAACCTCCACCAAATTTGACAGTAGGTAGCAGGTGTTTTTTTTTTCTTCTTCCGCCATGCAAAGTGCTTTTGTTATGACCAAATAACTCAATTTTTGTCCCATTAGTCCAAAGCACTTTGTTCCAAAATGAATCTGGTTTGTCTAAATGAGCATTTGCATACAACAAGCGACTCTGTTTGTGGTGTGAGTGCAGAAAGGGCTTCTTTCTCATCACCCTGCCATACAGATGTTCTTTGTGCAAATTGCGCTGAATTGTAGAACGATGTACAGATACACCATCTGCAGCAAGATGTTCTTGCAGATCTTTGGAGGTGATCTGTGGGTTGTCTGTAACCATTCTCACAATCCTGTGCATAAGCCACTCCTGTATTTTTCTTGGCCCTGCCAGACCTGCTGGGTTTAACAGCAACTGTGCCTGTGGCCTTCCATTTCCTGATTACATTCCTTACAGTTGAAACTGACAGTTTAAACCTCTGAGATAGCTTTTTGTAGCCTTCCCCTAAACCATGAGACTGAACAATCTTTGTTTTCAGATCTTTTGAGAGTTGCTTTGAGGATCCCATGCTGTCACTCTTCAGAGGAGAGTCAAAGGGAAGCACAACTTGCAATTGACCACCTTAAATACCTTTTCTCATGATTGGACACACCTGTCTATGCTGTTCAAGGTTTAACGAGCTAATCCAACCAATTTGGTGTTGCAAGTCATCAGTATTGAGCAGTGACAGGCATTCAAATCAGCAAAATTACAAGGGGACCCAAATTTTTGCACAGCCAGTTTTTCACATTTGATTTAATATTATAAAACTAAATACTGCTTCACTAAAAATCTTTGTTCAGAAAACACCCCAGTATTCAGATGTTCCTAGGAAATGAAAGACATACCACGGTTACCTTTCTTGTTGAAAGTAGAGTCAATTATTATGCAGGCTGGGAGGGGTTCCCAAACTTTTTCATATGACTGTATTTCACATACACTAGGAGTTAGGTATGGCCTATGTACAGAACATACATAACAGTCAAAAAACTTTATGTCCATAATACCTATCTCTCTAACAGTTCATGTTTCCTTAGCTGCCTTAACTCTAATCGAAGTGCTGTTTTATTGTCACTAAGAGCCAACATTGAGAACATTCCATTACATTTAGCTTATAGGTGCTGAAGTGTAATCTTCCATTATCTATGTTAAAGCTACACAATATTAAAGTTCAAATTAAGCAAAAACTAATGTAAATTTACATTAGTAAATTTACATTAGTTAATTAACTTAAAATTAACTTAAAGTATTTTGCTCTTACAAGCACATTTTACAATGAGTATTGTCACAAAGCAGCTATATGTCTGCATTGTCAGTAGCAGCTCTTTGCTATCCCAGCCAGAAGTTTGTATGTGTTTGTTTTTTTTTTTTTGTTTTAATCATATTTATTTATTTACTTTTGGAGCTTCAATAAAATTTTAATTTATCTTTAGGGGCAAATAAAGTATAATCTAATCTAATCTAATTGAATCTAACCTAATTGAACCAAATTGAATCAAATCAAATCGAATCAAATCTAATCTAATTTATTCTATACATTTCCAGGCCTTAAACCCTAAGAAAAAGGTCTAACATGTAATTGACAGGGAAGGTAGTAAAATCCAGAACCAGATAAATAATAAACAAAATAAAAGTTGCAGATAGGTAAACACCCTACTGTTTTCAAAAGATGCCCAGGTAACTTTATAACCACAGAGAGTCAGGACCTCGGTTTTATATTTCATCCGAAGAACGGTGTCAATTTGTAGCATTCAGTGTCCATGTCATTGCACTGCTGGCCTCACCAACACTTCTTCCAGCAGCAACTTACACTTTTCCTAGAAGGTCTCCAATCCAAGTACTGGCCAGGCCCAAACATGCTTAGCTTCAGGTGGATTATCTGTTCTGAAGTATAGTTGGAATGGCTGAGAGAAGAAGAGAGAAAGTCAGTTTAGATTCCATTGTGAACTTTAAGTATTTATTTATAGGCCTGATTAAATGAGTATGTTTTTAGTCCAGATGTGAATGCTGAAAGGGTGCTCTGTTAAGTGAATGTTTTATTTCCAGCTGTTTCTTTATTGTAGGGACTATAAATTATTCTGCTCCTTGAGATCAAATCAAGCAGGTGGGATTATAAGTTATTAGAAGGACACACAAATATTGTGGTCCATAACTATGCAAAGCTTTACAAGTGAGCAGCAATATCTTATAATTAATTTGAAATTTTACAGGAGGCCGGTGTAAAGATGATAAGAGCACTCTAAATGCTGCATTCTAAACTAACTGAATTGTATTAAGTGACACTGGCATTCAGCCACAAAAGCAAAGTAGAATTTAGAAGTAATAAATATATGGATAAGTTTCTCAACATCATGGAAAAATACTAAACTTCTTCTTGGCAATATTCCTTAAGTGAAACAAGGCTACTCTAGAAACATTTTAAAGGGGTATCAATGAAAAACCAGTCAAAAGACATACCTATGTGACATTAAATGACTTTTCTAGTGATTTTTAGTCATAGCCTTAATTTACAAAATCTTACAAAGCTGGAGGCAATCAGTGTTGCGTTCCCATGAACTTGATCACCTAAAAACACCAAACAACTCGCTCCATTAAAGTCAAACAGGTTTGATTTTGTTTTTAGTCATTAAGGTTCTGTTTGCATAGGGGATGACAATCAATGAAGTACAATGCATAGAATGTAGCAACAGAGAATAAGGAACAACCGTGTTTTGAACCGCACAAACATAAAAGAGGAAATAGGCTTGTCTTTCATATGTCTTGTATTTTACATATTAAAACAGAATGGTTAAAAGATAAAAGAGCCCAAACTGCGGCTGAACACACCTTACCTGTGAAGCCTTTGTGCAGGGCCAGCTCCGTCTGGAATCACTGAGGCTTTGGACATTTCAAAGAGAATAGAGGATTGATATCTCATGATTTACATACCATGACAGAATGGATACAAGAAAGAAAAATGACGTGAAATCAGGATTGTTAGGTTTTGCAAAAATTTCTAGCCCAATGACAGCTAAAAACCTGCCCTGCTGTGAATGGTGTGAATGACGCAGACCGGAATACAAAATATAAATTTAAAGAGCGGGTGGGACCCCTTCAAGGTTTGATGGCAAATAAAAGCAGTGGGATTGGTGCTTCGAGCACCAACATGACCAGTAAAAGTGATTTTTGAGTGGCATGGGTGCACTTTAAAAGTAGCCCAAAATCTGCACACTGCCAAATAAATATTTTGACCCAAACAACACTTCCAAAAATGGCCTAATTGTTTTGGAAAAACTGTACATCTGGCAACACAGGGTGAGATTGTGGTTGAACTTGCAGCAGCTGTTAACCCTGCATACTGCACAGGCTTCGTCAGACAGTACGCTTTTGGCTGTCAGATAAAGGGGGCGAGCATAACTGAGCTGGAAGATCATCGCTCAGTCGGTAAAGCAGACATAGGCAGTGGTTTTCAGTTGTTTAAATTGACATGGTCTGGTGACAAGATCAGCAACTGCGGTCATGCCCCATGACAGAAAGCCATGTAATGTGACATCACCATAAGTCTGTATGAGTATGATAGAGAGGCCATCATTGGGCACGGTACATTCCGATAGCCTATTTTTAGCAACTTTAGAGCCAAGCACCAGAATTGTGTTTTGCTAGAATTCAACACAAAAATACTGCAAGCCATCCAATGCCTATTGTCTATCAGGCAAGCTTCTACTCCAGGTATGATCACTTGAATTTTCAGTTGATAATATATATTGAAATACAACTTTATCAAGGTACCACTGATCAGGTTTGAAATATAACAGTCATACAGTAGCCCTAATGCCCTGTATTTTCCACACTGTTTACTATAATCACAATTGAGCGCAACGCACCAGGGAATGACAGACAAAAAATCATTTTTCCTTCCATAGTTCTCACTCTGGCCATATCATATGTCCTTTGCCACCTGGTGCTGCCCTTGCCCCTGGCTGAAGGAGGACTGGTGTGCAGTTTTTGCTCGTGTGTGTGCACGTCTGACTGAGAGGTTTCAGCAGTTGTGCCAGTGGGTAACATGAGACCTCAGAAATAAGGGTTTTGGGAGTCCACGGAAAATAACCTTTGGCTTATTATCAATGACTTGTGAAGTAGCAGTGTGACTCTCCTAATCTGTTCTTGATGATAGTGGGGAACTATTTACCTCAATAGAGGATACTGGTAAGAGGTGAAAGAAGAGAAGTGGAATGAGGTTTCCAAGTGAACATTTTAATACTGATTCAAACAGAATATTCCATTTGTCTGTTTGTCATTTATATAGCAGAGGAAAGAAATTTCAATGTCCAAAAATCAAAACTGAAGACATAAACATGGCTTTGATCATGACATAAATAAAAAGAAATTACACAGAGAATGCAAAGGCAAACTTTGCTGTATCCAAGATGAACAGATGTCTCCCTAACCTGGAAGCAAATCAGCTACAATACACATGCATGAAGAGTGACGATTGCTGTGTGATTTAGTGTAAAATTTAATTATAATAGTGTAAAAGCTAGAAACCCTGACAGCTGCTCTTGTTGTGTAACTCTGTCAAAGCAATGAAGTCTGTACATTCATTTATAGACACACTTCGCTTAATCAAGGTCATGAGAGGGCTAAAACCAATCCCGTTAGCACAAACAAGTCAGGGACTAAGTGTACATTCATCAAGGGCACTCAGGGATCACCATTCCCCTTGGCATTAAGTCCTAAGAATAAAAAAGACAACTTGAGGTCCCTATGGGAGAAATCATGCCAACCATACATAGAAAT
Source organism: Erpetoichthys calabaricus (assembly GCF_900747795.2). NCBI lineage: Eukaryota > Metazoa > Chordata > Cladistia > Polypteriformes > Polypteridae > Erpetoichthys > Erpetoichthys calabaricus. The sequence continues at coordinate 45,456,319 of NC_041396.2, forward strand.
GTCCCAGCCTGGATTCAGACTCACAGCTCAACCATTGTGAAGCATCACTCCAAACTGCTGGGCCACCATGCCAGCTAGAATATTAAGATGTCTTATGTAAAGAGGCTGATAGATAGCTCTTTACTTTATGTTTTTATTCTGATTTCCCAAGATGCAGGTAATGGGCTAAAACTGAAGCTGAATGAGTAATTCTGCATTTTTTGTGAAATTCAAATTCAACTTCTTTCCTTTTGCTCCTCCTTCCCTTGTTTCTTTGCCAAGTCTGTCACATCAGTTTCTTGTTTTTCATTCCTTGTCTCTTTCTTGAAGTATAATAAACAAATCCTTTCTCTTTCATGTTATTCCAAAAAAGAACATTGCATCTGGATTCATATTAGTTTTGGACAGAGAGAATTAAAAACTTAAGCATGAAAAGAGCTTGAGTTTAACACGTCTCTTTCCAAGATCCACATGCCAGTGATATGCTGTTTTAAATTTTTCCATCTTACTCATTGTATATGTGAGATGGATTTTTTTGGTGATTCTTGTACAGAACTTATTAGCACTCTCAATATCAAGTTCTTTTGGGATCATTAAAACACAAAATAAAAATTCAGTACACATGTAGATTAGATTTGGGAAGCACAGAGTGGGCTAACATGTTCAACCAAACAGGTTTGACTAAGGCCATCCTGCTCACAGTTTACCTACCCTGGTGCCTGGGCAATCTATGAGGTACAGCTCTCCTTGTGCCCCGAACATCACTCCGCCAGACAATGTACCACTGTCCACATACCCCTCGCTCACTTTCTATTCACACTGCATACCAACTGCCAGTGTCTCTGCCCTCATGGACCAGCTACATTAACTTATATCCACCATTCTGCCAACCTTCCAGCTACCCTGGGCTGACCTTCACAGTAGACCTGGGGCCTCATGTATAAACGGTGCTCAGTACACCTGTTTCCACGCTCACATTGTGATGTATAAAAACTAAACTTGGTGTAAAGCCACGCACATTTTCACGCCAGCTCAATCCTTGGCGTACGCAAGTTCTCCGCTTGGTTTTGGAAACTGGCGGCACCCAACATCAAAGCAGTGCTCTAGTGTGGTTTCCCTTTAGTTTTTAGATTCACATCCATGACTTTATGAAATGCACTGAAATTAGCCACATACCATTTATTAGTTTAAGGCATCTCAATGTAATCAACCCGTAACCATATAACAGTGCACCGAATGGCCAAACTATTCTAAATACCATCACTGCTTTAGTGTTGTTATTCCCAGTGAACCACTGAGTATTTAACCCACTGCATCTGAGTGTGGAATCACAACTGAACAGCAGCTGATCGGATTATCGGTATACAGCATCTTGCACACGCTGTCTCAGCCTTGCGGGTAATCTATTTGAACTCTTCCCATACGGCACCTCACGGTTCAGAAACAGTTTCATTCCAAGTACTCTAAACATACTCAATTAGTCTATCAAGTGCTCCTGGTAGAACTGTTTGTACTTATAAGTACAATCACCTCACTGTAAACTTGCACAACAGTTATAATATTACAACAACCTGAGTCACTTTATAAAGCGCTATCTTCTTGGAGCTCTTGACATCATTTTTAAGTTGAAATGCAGTAAAGCATGTTTATTATATTATACAGATATGTTTTAAACGTCATTAAAATAATATATATTGTTAATAATTAAACATGTGAGGACACGGTGGTGCAGCGCTAGCAACGGGGCATTCAGGGATTGTTCCTGCCTCGCGCAGTATACTTTCTGGGATTGCCGTGACCCTAGATGGATAGATGGATGGAATAATTAAACATGTACTACGAAGATTTTTCAATATTTCATAAAAGTTTTGAAGAATCAGCGTTTTAAGCTTAGAGATGGCTTGGCATCTAATACAGAGCTGATCGTGTGGTGATTGGTTACTTGGAGAAAGAAAAGGAAGGACAGGAATAGGAGGTTAGTACATTTGAGAGAGACAGTACTGCTGCAGTAAATTATTTAATTGAAGGTTGCGCATGGCGCAGCAAGCATCTTGCGGGAGGCAGGAACAATCTCTAGACAGGACGCCAGCTCATTGCTAATACTGCGCCACCATGTCCCCATATTTAATACATGCTTTAATTCCTATCATTATGAAAATGATATCAAGTATACATCTTGAATATTTCAACAATATTGAAATTGTTCAGAGAGCTGTAATATCACAAATGTAGTGTATTCTGTGTCCTGTCGGCGGAAGAGAAAGCTCGTTTAAGAAGCACATAGTGATTCACACACATAGAGCACATAAAAGAACACATAGAAAGAAGCATTTAACATGCTACTTTAGTTACAATGAGAAACTAGTAAATTAAACGATTTTAAGATGAAGTTTATGACGTTCTACTTTGATGACAAAATAAAGTACATGATTAAAGTGGAAATTTTGAGATTAAAGTTGACATTTGGAGATTTTTTTCAACTGTGTTCCTAGTTTGTTTTTCTTTTCTCTGTACCCTAATACGCTTCCATATGACACTCAGACGGGTGGGCTACAATTTGCCTTTTCACGGCGACTGTGATATCTGACCACATCTTATTTATTTTGGAGATTTTGCGACTTTCTGAACTTAAACTTTCGAGTTTCTCCGCCACTCTGTTACTCGATCAACTTCCTTTTGTTGTTTATATCACTGCTTAAACCAACAAATAGTAAGCTGAAATTCTTCTATACCCCCCGTGTTTTTGCCATTGTCTTTTCACAGAACGCTGAGCTTAAGGGCTATTTATATTGATTTGCATATTCAAAGAGATGTAATTCTAGGAGGAGTTGGGGAGTGGCAATAGGTGCGATCATGTGCGTTACTTTTCGCGCTGACCGGGATTTATGTAGCGGAAGAACATGGAAGTTGGTGTATGCACAGATTTATGCATCTGGATTTTTTTGTGCGTATGCACATTTTTGCTTTTGTCCGTACGCCATGTTTTAGTGTGAATTCTATGCACGGTGTTATGCATGAGGCCCCAGGTGAAGAAATAACTACAGAAACTCGAGTAACGAAAAGCTGACGGACCCGATAGTGTTATCTCTAAGATAAAGAGTGTGCTGGACAACTGTGTTTAATTTTCAGCATATCTTCATTCTGAACTTAATCCTGCAAAGTGTTTTAATTGTTGGAAAACTTCTTGTGCTGTCCTAGTCCCAAAGACAGTGCAACCAAAGGTCTTAAATGACTACTTAATGGTTGCTCTGACTTCCACATTATGAAGACTTTGGAAGGGCTAATATTGACTCACTTGCATCCCCTGGTCAAAAAAGTACTGGGTCCTCTGCAGTTTACCTGTCAGGAGCACATGGATGATGTTGTCATTTTTTTTGCTGAATAGAACCAACTCCATCTGGAAAAACAGGGTAGCAGAGTGAAGATATACTTCATTGACTTCACTAGTACATTCAACACCATATAGCCCGACCTGCTGGTGTGGGAGAAGCTCCAGTGAATGCGGGCTGATGTTACCACTGTTTCCTGGATAATGAACTACCTAACTGGTAGAGAATACTTTGTGTGGCTTAAGAACTGTGTATCAGACATGGTCATGAGTAGCACAGAGGTTCCACAGGGAACTGAACTGCCTCCCTTCCTGTTTATTTTGCACACCTCAGACTTTAGATACAATACAAAATTATGTCACCTGCAGAAATTTTCCAATGACACAGAGATCATTGGGTGTAGAGTGGTGGTTAGGAGAATGAATACAGGACACTAGTGCAGGACTTTGTTAAATGGTGCAAATTGAACCAACTGCAGCTCAATGTCAGTTAGACAAAGGAGGTAATCATAGACATCAGAAGGGTCAAAACCACTCTGACCTGGATTGTAATTGATGGTGAAGGTGTAGATGTGGTGAGTACTCATAAGTGCCTCATGGTGCACCTGGATGACAAGCTTGAATGGAGCACCAATACAGGGCTGAATACAAGAAGGATCAGAGTCGCCTCTATTTCTGAGGATGATGAGGTTTTTTGGTGTGTGCCAGCCACGCTCCCATGTTTTCTGCCAGATATTGGATATTATTGGGATTTGAAAGAAACAACCTGAGGAACACCTGCACACAGAGGACAGTACTGTTTCTTTACAGATGACACTTGCCAAACTATTGTTCATGTTTGACCCATTTGTATGTCTGAGGCCATGTCTGCAGTAAAACCATAGGTGAGCATACTGTAGGTTGTGGCTTAAAATGTTCAAGGCGCTAAAAATTGTTAGCATATCTTAGTTAAGACACCTTGTGAATGTTTAGCATAAGAGGGTTGTAGTCCAGCTGGATTCAGGTTCTAAAGAGAAATAACAGAATTTTGGTTTATTTCATTTTTTTTCTTCATGTTGTCACAAACTGACGATATCATTAAGCGTCACCATTTAAAAATTAGTTGGTATGATGCTAAATGTCACTGGTGTCATGATTATCTATTTCAGCAACTTATGATTAATGTTTGAACATGTCTTCTCATGTTAATTATGAAATAATACTTGTTGATTGTTTTTATTGGTATTTAAATAACATTACTACAATGCCATTTCTCAGCAGACATCTGATATCTTGTGCATTGTCTGCATTGTGGCAGACATATTACTGTTAGAAATGACATCTGTAGCTAGTCACATGGCCACTAATACAGTGACACATAATGTCATCACATAGTTCCTATTTAAGATGGTGGTATGGTAAGAATAACTTGGGATAATCTTTACTTGACATGTAAGTCAAGGGTGTAACTGGCCTGTGGAATCAGCACCTCCAAATATAACGTATTGTGTGTCTTCTGCTCAGTGACACTGTGGGGAGAGCACCAATTTAAAATAGAGGTGTGTAAGTATTAGTAAGTGCGTATCAAGAAGATGGTAAGATTGACCAACAAACTGGGCAAAGGTATTGTTTAAGACAGTATTGGTAAAGCAAAACTTATGCCATTAGAAAAAACTCTACACCTCAATCCTTGCCTCTGGTAGTTAGCTTTGGACAGTTTCAAAAGAATGTGATCACAACTGTAAGAGGCCAAATTTAGGTTTTCTGCAGCACTGTATGGTAATAGAGTGGGGATCATAAAATTCATCAACTTTGGAGAGGAGTCATTGATGCTCCATACTGAGAGCAACCACTTTAAGTGGTTTGACCATTAGAAGAATCCAAGCTTGGTGTTATATCTCTTACCTGCCCTGGGACTGCCTGTACATTTCTTAGGAGGAGCAGAAGATTGTTATAGAAGAAACTGAAGTCTGCTCAGAATTATTGCATGATGACATCATCAGTGGAAACAGTTACAGAACAGATAAGATGACAGGTAAAAAATGGAAGATCATTTATTTCTTAATTATTTACACCACTTAATATTCTATTAACACACCTCTTCAGATGTCACATTATCACTTGAGTTGAGGCAACCTTTAAGTAGACATCTCTGAATGTGTTTCATTCTATCTTGAATGTTCCTTCATGTCTTTCTGTTGTAGTGTGAAATTGTGTATATAAGTTTATAAATATTTTGTATGTCTTTATTTGTATAACTCAGACAAAACAAATGTAATATTAGTGTTTTATTTCACTGATATGCTTTCATGTCTAATTAACTATCCCCAGTCTTTAGAACTAGCTTAGAGTGAGGAATTTCATGGTAGATTTAGGGGAGGTGCCTAAAACCAGTCTGGCAAGTCAGCAGGACATACTCTCTCAACCAACCCCTACATGGGGGCAAACTGCCTAGCTGGCAAGCTTCACTCAACAAATGGTTTTGGGGGAAGGTGTGAAAATAAGCCAGTAACTTGGGGATGAGTTGTACCAGAATCCCATTGGCCTGAAGTATGGCTGTTTGGGATTGGTTTTGAATCAGAAGCCTTACTGCACCATAACACCTATTGGCTTTAGGATTTGGACAAATTCGGTTGCTTTACCCCTTAACAACCCCCTCCCTCCCTCTCTCTAATAGGCCGTAGACCCCACTATCCTAGAACTGGATTAAGTGAGTTTAGAATTGGTATGTAATATTATTTAAAAATTTTAATATTATCATTTTGCATATTATTTCTTAATTTTTCTATATCTTCAGAAAAGCTGGCTCAAAGTATGTCATCACAGGTACTGTATGTCCTTGTTTACACAGTAATTACAGACATGGCTATTTTCTTCTTAATCAAACATACTTTATAGATAAAAACAGATAAATATACATCAAACTTAATATTTTATAGTACAGTTACAGGGCTTTGCAACAGAAGGCTTTTTACCAAGCACAATTTCAATAAATGAGATACTGCAACAAACACAGATTCAGAGAATCAATGATTTCATGTGTTTAGAGAATATAAGGTGGTACTCTAGAAAATGAAAAATAAAAGCCCCAATCAGCCAAGGGCACATGTCGGCTTTGAACAATTGACTTCTTTTTAATTTTTTAAAACTACAAGCAACCACCACATTTTTTTATTTCCCACTAAACATGCACCCTTCAATTCATTTTCTGATTCCTTTTTCTCATTAGTAGGGAGACTGACTTAAATCCTCATAGCATCGTGATTTGAAACCAAATATGCTTTTCTAATTAAGCAAGGCGACGGGCATCACTGACACCTGACAATATAAGCACCCTATGTCACTGTGTGGGATTTCTTCTTTATTATAAAGATAAAGTTATTAAGGTGTTTTTCTCACACAAGCCAAAGACTTGACTGGTGACCCTAAATTGATTGATAAAAGTGAGAGTCAGTTTGAGCCGAGTGTGTGGTAAAAGTTTATATTATGTTTATGCTGGTTTATGTTTTCTGGCTTATCTACTATCCTAAAACTGGTTCAATAAATGACCCATACTCACACATACCAGGCCAATTTAACTTCTTGACAGACCCCAGGTGGTCCAAGAGGGTAACCACACTTTATCATCCTTCACCCTCAACACAGGTGCTCCACAGGGCTGTGTTGTGAACCCTCTGCTATACTCCCAATAAACATAATGACTCTAACATCATTGCCAAGTTTGCTGATGACTCATCTGTGGTGGGCTTGATCTCTAAAAATAATGAGCGGGCTGGATGAAGTGGAGAGTCTCTCACACTGGAGTCAGGACATCTTCTCCCGAATCTCAGAAAGACAAAAGTGTTGATTGTGGACTTTGGCAGGAAACAGTACAGAGCACTTTTGTGGAGAGGATGGAACATTTCAGATACCTTGGTGTCCACATCAGAGGGACCTGGCCTGATCCAAGCACACTGACACCATAGTGAAGAAGGCATGTCTACATCTCAGTTACCTCAGGATATAAGAGATCAGAATAAGGCTTTCTGGATCTCAAAATTCAGCAGAATTTTAGCAGAGAGGAATTTTAGACTGCCCTTCCAGATAATAAAGAAATTTTATAAATCCACCATCGAAAGTATCCTGACAGAAAGTATTACCACCTGATTTTAAAAACAGCACATGGTGGACCCACAAGGCTTTGCAGTGGTGCAGTCAGCTGAATGGGTGTGCACTGTGTGTGAACTGTTTAATCTCCTGGACATTTACACCAAGCAATATCGAACCAGAGCAATGAAAATAATCACAGATACCAGCCATACTGGCAATGGCCACATTTCTGTGCTGCATCAGGCAAATGCTGCAGTTGCCTGAAGAACAGTTCAGAGACACTAAGGAGGAGCTTCTATCCTCAGTTCATCCACATCCTAAATGTGGACAGTGTCTAGAGCCCTACTGTTTATATAACTTTAATTAAGATTACTGCTGTAATTGTAATATTGCTTTTTAATTGATATTTATGTTTTAATTTTTTATAAATTTTTGTATTCTTCTAATGCACATTCTCAGAGTTTATCAACTATGATACTATAGTTTGTATAACTGTATGTGACAAATGACATTTCAATTGACATTTCAATTGAGTTGCCAATTGACCTAAAAACACATACACTTATGTATATGATCTGGAAGAAAAACCCACACAGACTGTAAGTGGGCCAGAATTTGAAGCTGCTTTTCAGGAGCCATGAGGCATCAGCACTAACAACTGCACAGCCATTTTGTGTGATGGAGGTTTAATTTTTTTTTATTTTTAACCTCTCCTCTTCTATTCTGATTCCACTACAACTGTACTGAGATGTGATCCAAAATCTCCTCCACCATTTCTCTTACTTTGCCATGCCATTCCATCCATTCATCTTCTAAGCCATCATATCCAGAACAGGGCCATGGGGAACATAGAGCATGGGGAACATAGTCAGTTGATTGTGGAGTGAACACACACAAACTTGTGACAATTTAGAATCAACAATTCATGCCTTCCATCTTCCCTCTTGATCCTCTGTGCATTCTGTTATGAAAAAAAAACTTTCCTCCATTTTCAAAAAAATCATTAAGACCAGGGGCCTGATGTATAATGCCATGCGTAGATTTCACACTAAAACATGGTGTATGGACAAAAACAGAAATGTGAGTACACATAAAAAAATGCAAATGCATAAATCTGTGTGTATGCCAGCTTCCACGTTCTTCAGCTACATAAATCCCAGTCAGCGTGAAATGTAATGCACGAGCATGCACCTGCTGCTGCACCCCAACTCCCCACAGAATTAAGCCTTTTTGAATATGCAAACCAATATAAATAGCCCCTTTTGTTTTGCGTTTTGTGAAAAGACAATGGCAAAAGCATGGGGTAAAAAGAGGAATTTCAGTGAATACCAAGTGGAGGCAAGTGGTATAAACAACAAAAGGAAGTTGTTCGAGTGACAGAGTGGTGGAGAAACTTGAAAGTTCAAGTTCAGAAAGTTGCACACTGCCTGAAATAAAAAAGAAGTGTCAGATATCTAAGTCGCTTTGAAAAGGTGAGTCGTAGCCCAGGGAAGTTAAAAATGTATCCATATAATGTAATATATATACTTACTGCATTTCATCTTTAAATGATATCAAGAGCTCCAAGAAGATAGCGTTTGGAAACCTAAATCGACTTAGAAGCCAGTCGTCATCATCTGTAAATACACACTGTCTTCTATTGAATTGAATTCCTTTATTGTTATTGTATGGTACAATGAGATTCAATATGCAAATCCAACATAAACATATTTTCATATAAAATGATAAAATAACAGTAATAATAATAATAATATGATAAAAAAAATGAAAAATATACAATATGAAAGCCTAAGTACAATATACATGTGCATATATGCAGTGCAGATAGTGAAATTGTTCATGAAGTGGCTCAGGTTGTGCAATATTACAACTGTAATGCAAGTTTACAGTGAGGTAATTGTACTTATAAGTATAAACAGTTCTACCGGAAGTACTTGATGGACTGATTGAGTGTGTTTAGAGCTCTTGGGATTAAACTGCTTCTGAACTGTGAGGTCCCCTCAGGAAAGGCTCTGAAGTGTTTTCCAAATGGGAAAAGTTCAAATGGACTGTGCACATGGCTGAGGCAGCATGTGCTAGATGCTGTATCCCGATAATCCTCTTTCCAATCAGCTGCTGTAGAGCTGTGATTCCACAGTCAGTGGGATAAAATACTCTGAGTGGTGCACTGAGAGTAACAACGCTAAAGCAGCTATGGTATTTGGAATAGTCTGGCCATTCTGTGGACCATTATACTGTATTTTTACAGGTTGATTACAATCAGATACCTTAAACTAATAAATGATATGCAGTTCATTTCAGTGTAATTGATAAAGCCGCGTCAGGGATGTGAATCTAAAAATAAACGGAAACCACACAGGAGCAGTAGCACTGCTTTGACGCTGGGTGCTGCCAGTTTGCAAAACAGAGCCAAAAACTTGCGTATGCAATGGTTTAAGCTGGCATGAGAATGTGTGTGGGTTTATGGCAAGTTTAGTTTTTATACATTGCGGTATGAGTGTGGAAACGGGCGTATGTATTGTTAATACGTGAGGACCCTGATGAGAATGCAGAACAATTTTTTATTTGCACATAGATATGCACAAATGTCTCAGTCCATGGAGTGAGCAGTCAATAATACAAATCATATCCTTTTCTGCTACCATTACCTCATCGAATACATCACGTCATCTGACACTTAATATGCATAGCTTTATTATTTCATCTAATCAACTAGTTCCACCAGTATTTATTGACTCCTTTCGGCCCTCCCTTTTACCTGAATATTGCCTGTGGGCTTTTCTATTGATCTTAGTACCGCTTCAAAGAAGGGGTGTTTGAGCTTTCCCATTAGCTTATCCTCGCTTTCTAGAGGGCTGGTATTTACTCATTTACCACATTCTAACCTTGGAAAATCAAGCTGCTGGTTTCTCAAAGGTGAGGCAGACCTCACATGCTCAAGCTTTAAGCCACATTTAGTTAACCCTTTAGCTACCTTCAGTCCTTTTCCTTATGTTTTAATAATTCGTCGTTGTAACATCATTTAAGTATATACTTATAAATTGTAAAAGATTATATATTAACAAAAAATTTCACAATTCCAGAGAACCGTTGGGAATGAGGTTGTCTTTCCAAATAACCTAACATAGGACTGTGGGAGGACATGGGGCAAGTACACAAACTCCATGAAGGGAGCACCTTGGATGTGAAACCTGCTCTCCTTACCCCAAAACAGCCACAATAGCATTGGACCACCATGCCCAGTGTCACCAGCACCTTTCTATTTCTGTGTTTTGTAACTTTCTTATTGGACATTTGAATTTTTTCTTCTAGAAGTTAATATTTTTATCTTACATTAGCTCTTTTTAAAACAAAACAAACCCATTTTCCTTTTTTGCAGCTTTCCAATGTTTCATCCCCACCATTTATCCATTTCAGAATAAGTTTCCAATTTTGTTCTCATGTTCTAATGTTGGAATTCCCACCCTGGCATCAATCCATCCATTTTCTGAACTCGATTCATCCATTACAGGGCCAAGGGGAGCTGAATTTATTCCTGGCAGCCTCAGGACCAAGGCATTCCCCCGTTCTTGATAGCCTAAAATGCACATCAATTTCTCAGCCTGCTTTGGGCCCAAATGTATTTCTAAATCCAAAGGTCTTAAGCCTTCAAAATGCTGCGTGTAATTTGTTACCGCTCTGCCAATTCAGTTCTACCAGGAATTTCTGTGTGTCTCCAATTTGCTTTTTAAAGAATCAGCAGTAATATGTTGTTGCTTTTTTTTTTTTTGAGTGGCCTTGCTCCAAGCTCCCTACTGCACCTTGTGGTATCAAAATCTTTTCATCTCTGCTTTGGCAGCAGCTGCAAATTCACTGCTCTGCGTGATAGCCTGACAATGCTCTCTGATCGCTTCAGCTCAAACAGATTTTTCAGTGCTCTTTAATGACCAGACAGTTGAAACACATAGGTAGAGGATAACATGTAGAGCTTCACTGGCTGTCATCTTCATGGTGGGAGCACTGTGCCCTTGGCTAAATTTAATTTAATTTAGCCGATCACAGATGTGTGCTTCCCTGGTTGAATGTGTACATTTACAGCTATAACTAACAAAAACACACAAAATTACATGCAACCAAAATATAATCATGAGCACAAAATCATGCAAAACACTGGTAAATAAATGGGCACAAAGAAGAGAACAAGAAAATAACTCCAGATAGAGAGGATCATTTAAACATTTTATTTATAACTTCTGACATAATTACAAATATTTCCCATATGCAACATTACTTGAATGATGGCTCAGGGGTCTTCTATAAAGTCAAGTCAGTTCCATTCCATTCCCAAATTTGAAATTAGATGTTCTCCTGCCATCTGACCAGAGCATCAGGCTTTTCATTATGGACTTAAAAACAAATCTAAAATAAGGATTCTGCTTTATCTACAGCTTGTGTATGTATGTTATGTAAGTTCATATAGAATTTTTCTTATTTACTAATTTTGGCGTGTCATTTATTCATTCTTATTCATATGTATTATTAATTTTTTTCTTTTCTTGAAACTTTTCTTTGTGACATCTTGTAAAGCACTTTGAGATAAATTCTTTGCATAACAATGTGCTATGGAAAAAAAAATGTTGTTGTTTCACTTATTATTTAAATGCTCTCTAAAGGGTTCCATGATATTCCTATTTCTTATTCTGTGTCCTTGACTAAAGCTCTTTATGATCGTGTTCTCAACCACAAAATGCAAACTAAAAAATCTTCTTTGACAATGAAGTAAATGTGTTCAATCCTTTTTTGGAGAGGGGTGGGAATGGTTGCTTGTCGGTTGCAAATTTCCTGTTAGTGCACAACATTAATACATTATTCTTTAGAGTAGAGAATGTGCTTTACATTCACAGATTTAATGATTAGAAAATTGAAGAACTAAGAACTGCCCTCCCTTGCTGGATGGGTGTCTGCTTTGCTCTGTGTGATCTTGAAGAGTGTCATTTGGAATATGAATGGATGGATAGTTGGGTGAAGATAACATTAAAAGAATAATTGAAAAGGCTAAAGAAATTCAGGAACATTGTAATCAATACAGACTGGCCATGCTGAGCTGCAAATATTTATCAAGGTTACCTGACAATAACCTGGAATTGTCTTTAAAGACACTAGTGCCTAGTTTAGCAGCTTTTACTCACAACTCCCACGGCTTCTGCTCAGATCCCACCCTGGTCATTGTCTATATGGGATTTAAATGGTGTCCATGTACATGTGTGAGTTTTTCTCTAATATTCTTCAAATTCCAAAGAATGTGATGAGTTTAAGTTTTCTAGGTATGATTGACAGTGGGTGTGCATAAGTGTGCACTCGGACAGACTGGTCACCGGGGTTTGTTTCTTCCTCGTGACCCAGAACTGGACTAAGCAGGCTTAGCAAGTGGATGGAAATCTTTATAAAAGGCCAACAGAGCGTGACAAAAATATGAAGATGGCCACAGTCACAAACTGTAGGGTGACTTTTATAACCCGTAAACCTTTTAATATAACACCTACTTACTCCATCTATGTGTGGACTGAGACGATGCGGGTTCTCTCCATGCTTCCCTTGTCCGTCCGGGAGCCCTGAACCCAACACTGTCAGTAATGTCACCTAGATGAGCTGACAAATTGGGACAAATCTTACATGCAGCCAGGCGATATATTCAAAAAGTGCTAAAGTGCTTTTATTAAAACAAAGTGCAGTGTCCATAAAGTTCCATAAATAAATCCATAAAAACAAGTGTCCAGTGGGGATAAAAACCAACAATAAATAAATCCTTTAAAACACAAGGTTAATATGTGCAGCAGCTAAAACACAGTCTCATTCTCTCTCTTTACTCTCCAGCCCACCTCTGTCTCTTTCTCCCTGGCTCACCCATTGCTTCTTCAGCCGGCGGAGAACGAACAACCATGAGCTCCTTCAGCTAACCTCCGTCTTGGCCTCCTTCCAGATGTCACTGCCAGACCGTCGAGGTCAGCTCTCCTCCCTCGATCCTTTGCGCACCCGCAGTCTCTCCTCAGAACCCTCAGGAGGGCACCTCTCCTGCGAACTAGCCCCCAGAGCGCATCAGCATAACGCTCCTTCACAGGGCCCCAGCTCATGGTGTCTCCACCTTCCAGGTGGTCAGATTGTAACCTCTTGACTGCTGTTTTCCGTCCTTTTACCGCATCCTCTCTTTTCCTCTCTCCATCAACCTTTCTTCTTCTCTTTCATCCTCCATGATTTATATCCCCCTTCTCTTGTGTACATTATTATATATATATATATAATATATATACATACCTACCTCTGTGCGCATCCGTGGGCGCAGCACCTTATTCACACACCGCAGGAAGCCAATGAGGCAATTTAGAACGACCGCACCCACACATGCAGGTGCGACTCGCTCCAATTACCTCATTAACTCCCCGCGGTCGTGCGATCGCGCCCACGGAGAATGGCACGACTAAACGGATTTAAAAACCCGGCCTTTTTTTCAGAAGCTGCGGACCTGCTATACCACATGGACTACCTCCTAAGAAAACTATGAAAAATATACCATCAAGACTGTGATAATTAGGCCATTTGTATGAGGAAGGTTTTAAAGATGGTAAGGACTGCACCTCACACCAGAAAATTAATATTTCTAAATCTCTACAGCAAAACTTTCCCAACATTGAAAAAAGGAGATTAACCTACAGCTTGTCTGTGCCCATTGATACACTCACAAAAGACTTCCTTGTCATCCCAGTGACATTCTAGTTATGAGTATAGTTTTAGCATTGGGTACGTTTTGCTTTGTGTTGTTTTTGGAAATCGCAAACATGGTGAACATGGGTGCAAGACCTCAACAATGTTCTGAAAAAGTCAAGCCAGGACTACCACCAGCCTATTCAGAAGAGGCCTACCCTCATCAGGCTTACTACAACTGCTCCACTCCAAGTAGGCCTCAAAAAGTGGGAAGCTGACTTAAAAATGCAAGATGTACAAAAATGTTTTAAAAATACATCAGAAAGCCCCACAAGGAGGAAGATCACTTTAAACCCCTGGCTTGTGCACAAAAAGACAAACAAAGATTTTTGTTTAACAAGGTAGAAACATATAGCAGAGTGCTCAAAAGATCTGTCTAAAAGTCAATTCTAAGTGAACAAGTCTAAAAAACAAAATCCAAAAGCAAATTCCAAAAAAAAAGAAAACAGTAAATCCACAAGAAAATGACGTTTACAAATGACTCCAAAGCAACTGCAATACTTGACTGCTAGAAATAAATAGCCAGAAGCAGGAGCCATCAGTCATGACATCAATGTGCCCTCACTTTCTGTGGCATCACCTGCAAAACAAAGGAATGGAGACACATTTAAGGAGACATAAAACAAATAACAAATGATGAGTGAAACTGTGAGAAATAACACAAAAACATGAAAAATATTACCTCAAAATAGCAAAAATAACAATTCAACATAAAATACATAAAATTTCAATCTGATATGTAACACTTTGTCCTTTTGGTGTGTCAATTTCTTTGCCTTATGGTTCTGACCTCTGTCTCTTTTCTGACCACATTTTCTAGCATGTAAATTATACCTCCTGGGGCCTCATGTATAAACGGTGCATACGCACAAAAATGTTGCGTAAGCCCATTTCCACGCTCAAATCTTGTTCTCCGCTCGGTTTTGCAAACTCGCGTCACCCAGCGTCAAAGCAATGCTATTGTTCCAGTGTGGTTTCCCTTTCTTTTTCAGATCCACATCCCTAACGCGGCTTTATAAATACACTGAAATTAACCACATATTGTTTATTAGTTTAAGGCATCTGATTGTAATTAACCTGTAACAATATAATGGTCCACGGAATGGCCAAACTATTCCAAATACCATAGCTGCTTTAGCATTGTTACTCTCATTGCACCACTCGGAGCAGCTGATCGGAAAGAGAATTATCGGTATACAGCATCAAGCACACGCTGCCTCAGCCATGCTGTTTATTTGAACTGCTCTCATCCGACAAATGCTTCAGAGCATTTCCTGTACGGACCTCGCAGTTCAGAAACAGTTTCATTCCAAGAACTATAAACGCACTCAATCATTCAATCAAGTGCTCCATATGGAACTGTTTGTACTTACAAGTACAATTACCTTACTATAAACTTGCAAAACAGTTATAATATTGCACAACCTGCGCCACTTTATAAAGTGCGTATTTACATATGACAACTATATCATTTTTAAGATGAAATGCAGCAAAATGTGTTTATTATATTATACAGATAAAACTTTAACTTCATTTAAATAATCTATATTGTTAATAATTAAACATGTGAGGACACGGTACCGCAGCGCTAGCAAGGAGCTGTTCCTGCCTTGCGCTGTATTCTTGCTGGGGCTGGCGCAACACTGCAGTAAGACAGATGGATAGAATAATTAAACATCTACTACGAAGATATTTCAATGTTCCTTAAAGGTTTTGAAGAATCTGCGTTCTAAGCTTACAGATGGCTTAACATCTATTACAGAGCTGATTGTGTGGCGATTGGTTACTTGGAGAAAGAAAAGGAAGGACAGAAATTGGGGGTTAGTACGTTTGAAAGAGACAGTACTGCTGCAATAAATTATTTCATCGAAGGTCGTGCATGGCACAGAAAGCATCTTGCAGGTGGCAGGAACAATCTGTGGACGAGGCACTATCACTGCGCCACCGTGTTCCCATGTTTAATAACATGCTTTAACTCCTATCATCATGAAAATGATATCACGTATACATAAATGTAATGAATTATTATTGTTATCTCAGTATTTTAATTATTCAGAGAGCTGTAATATTACGACTGTAATGGATTCTGTGTCCTGTTGGAGGAAGAGAAAGCCCGTTTAAGAAGCAGGTAGTGCACATAGAGTACATAGAAGATCAAATACAAAACAAAGCATTTAACGTGTTACTTTAGTTACGATGGGATTTGAGAAACTAGTAAATTAAACAATTTTAAGATGAAGTTTATGATGTTCTACTTTAATGACAAAATAAACTATGTGATTAAAGTGGAAATTTCGAGATTAAAGTTGACATTTCGTGCTTTTTTCCCATTGTGTGCCTATTTTTTTTTTCATACCCTAATAAGCTTTCATATGACACTCATACGGTGGGCTACGACTCGCCTTTTCACGACGACTTTGAAATCTGCCAACTTCTTTATTTTGGGCACTGTGCAACTTTGTGAACTTGAGCTTTCGAGTTTCTCCAACACTCTATCAAAGTCAAGTCAAGTCAAAGTGAACTTTATTGTCATCTCAACCATATACAAGTATACAGTTTGACGAAATTACGAATCTCAGGGTCCACAGTGTAACAACATGACGAGCAAATAACAAATTAAAAATAGAATTAAAATTTAAATTTAAAATTAAAACACAAACTAGACAAGACATTGTGCAAAGACAAGACAAAGAAGTAGCAGCAATATTGATTCAAGCACTATGTCACTTGATCAACTTCCTTTTGTTAATTATATCACTGTTTAAACCAACAAATAGTATGTTTTTCCTTGCCTCCATTTGGTATTTCCTGAAATTCTTCTATTTTCCCCCGTGCTTTTGCCATTGTCTTTTCACAGAAGGCTGAGCTTAAGGGCTATTTATATTGATTTGCATATTCAAAGAGGCGTAATTCTGGGAGGAGTTGGGGCGGGACAGCAGATGCATGCTCGTGTGTTATTTTTCATGCTGACCGGGATTTATGTAGCGGAAGACTTTGAAAGTTGGTGTTCGCACAGATTTATGCATCTGGATTTTTTTGTGCAAAAGCACATTTCCGCTTTGTCTGTACGCCATGTTATAGTGTGAATTCTACGCACGGCGTTATACATGAGGCCCCTGGTCCTTATCTCTTATCACAATAAAACTGAGCAAAACAAAGTTAAAGATAGACCATTTGGTATGCTCTTATCAGCTGGTTTGCAGTAGGCAGGTACTCGAGTCCGCTCGGAACAGGCAAGTGAAGCATATTTTTGCTTATTTATCCATAAGGTCCTCATAATTAGTTCCCCATAGAACCTAAATGAGGAGCATGCAACATATCACATCCATTCAAACATTAATCAATTTAATGAAGACATAGGAAGTGCAACGGATTAGCAAGGAGGAAGTAAGGACAGCTATGAAGAGGATGAAAAATGGAAAGGCCATTGGTCCAGATGATATACCTGTGGAAGTATGGAGGTGTTTAGGAGACATGGCAGTGGAGTTTTTAACTAGATTGTTTAATGAAATCTTGGAAAGTGAGAGGATGCCTGAGGAGTTGAGAAGAAGTGTACTGGTGCCAATATTTAAGAATAAGGGGGATGTGCAGGACTGCAGTAACTACAAGGGAATAAAATTGATGAGCCACAGCATGAAGTTATGGGAAAGAGTAGTGGAAGCTAGGTTAAGAAGTGAGGTGATGATTAGTGAGCAGCAGTATGGTTTCTTGCCAAGAAAGAGCATCACAGATGCGATGTTTGCTCTGAGGGTGTTGATGGAGAAGTATAGAGAAGGCCAGAAGGAGTTGCATTGTGTCTTTGTGGACCTGGAGAAAACACATGACAGAGTGCCTCAAGAGGAGTTGTGGCATTGTATGAGGAAGTCGGGAGTGGCAGAGAAGTACGTAAGAGTTGTACAGGATATGTAAGAGGGGAGCGTGACAATGGTGATATCAGCAATAGGAGTGTCTGATGCATTCAAGGTGGAGGTGGGATTACACAGCACATTTGTCTTCCCCTTCTCTGTCTTTCTCTTCATCACTGCCTCCTTCTTCCTCCAGCAACCTTCATCCCTCTTCCTTACATCTCTGGCTCCTGGAGTTGCAGCAGCCAGCTTCTTTTATACTTCACCCTAGAGCTCTTCCAGTGTCCTGTAAACCTGGTATGGAAGCACTTTCAGATGAGGTGAGAGCCCTGCAAAGTAAGGATCAGCAATGTCTGTCTGTCTGTCTCTCTACATAGAGAGAGGCAGAGAGAGAGAGATGTGATACAGTACCTGCCAAATAATACAAAGAGAACACAACACATGTTTTGCCCTTGTTGGGGCTCATCAGGTGTATGCACTTTTGCATCCTGTTGCGGAGATTGAACCTTGGACGTCAGTGCCTGGGGTGAAGCCTCTGATGTTGTGCCACAGTGGCTGATTTGCTTACTCAGTTGCCAGACAAGAGGACACGGAGGATATTTGCTGACTGACTGACATACCACACACGTTACCTGTTAGGTAACGATCCAAAGTAATCAAATTGTGATTCAGAGCTATGAATACATACTGTATATAGATATATAATGTATGTATATTTATATATATATATATATATATATATATATATATATATATATATATATATATATATATATATATACTGTATCTATATATATATATATATATATATATATATATATATATATAAATAGATAGATAGATAGATATAGACACACACAATATATGAGAGATGGATTTTCATTTATATATAGAGAGAGAGAGAGAAAGAGAGAGAGAGAGTCTGAGAGTCTTTTGTACTCATTATTTCTGCTCCAACCTACTAGTGATTAGTAATGTTTTAAGTAGGGCAGATGGATGTCTCTTCCTTTGTATAGCTGAGGAAAAAAACGTAATGAGGTATTTCTGAAATTAAATATAATGTGTTCATTCTCATTACAAAGGAGTTTTAAATGAATCAGCACTGATGGGTAGGAAGGGCTTTCCACAATAAATGCACTCAGGAGTCTGCCGATTAGCAAGCCTTTAGAAACCGGGTGCAGCAGCAGTCATTTTTTGATGCCATTCTGCTTCAGTATTCACCCTATATCCGCCCCCAACAACCTTTTCATATTCTGTTACAAAGCAAACTTGAAGTAAAGTACATTTACATGAGATTTTATGTCACATACCTAAGCCAATCACTCTGTATTTTGAAGGTAGAAAGAAAACCTGGAGATGTAATTATGAAAAATCAGGGATATGGTGGCTTAGTGGTTTGCACTTGTACTGCATAGTTTTAGAGAATGAGGTATGATAATGTGGCTTGTCTGGTATGTAGGTTCCTATTTTGTAGATGTGGGTTTATTACTCAGTACACCTCAATGACATTTTAATTGGTGACTCAAAACTGTCCAAGTTTGAGCGAATATGGGCCAGCATGCTATGTGACGCATTGGCATCCCATTCAGTGCTGGTTCTTTCATTGTACCTATTGCTGCCAGAATAGATTCCAGATTTCCGCATTTCAGATTAAGAGGGTTCAAGAAAGAGTTGGATAAGAAGTTACTTTGCCACAACTTCCAAAGAAGAGCTCACTAATATCCAAGTGACAGACAAAATTTGAGAAAGCACACACAGCACAGACCTGTCCACACAAATTTATGATATAATTGTAAAATGTGCTGATTCAAGTGTTTATTACAGCTCCTAGAATGTGGAAAATTCCCAACAGAAAAGAGTCCAGAAGTACGCAGACCCCTCCAGACTGAACACTCAAGCAAGAAGGGTATTAGTAACCATAGCATTATTATAAAAGTAGACTTCCACGAGAACCTGTGCAGAAAATGCTTATCTTTGTTGCACTTCAAAAGAAATAGTGCATAATGGTTAAACAAAAGCCTTTCAAGAGAAAATACAAAGTAGTAATTTTCATATAGCTTGCAGGAAAGCATATGACCGACTCAGAAGATGATTGGAAAACAAGATCATGTGCTATGACGAAGCTCTGCTCTTCAGTCTGACTGTTGTCATGATATGGGAAAATTTCGAATTCAGAAAGGGTCCAACATCGTAGAATGGAAATCCATTAGCATCAAATATGTGAAAGTTCAGACCTGTCCCTACAAAAACTCAGAGTTAGTTGATTATAGTCTTCAAATGGGATCATGTCTCATTTAGAGTCTTTACAAGTCTGTTCCATTGGACCAGGAAACAGGCTCTTCCTTCGTAGGCTTTTGTGGATAGTGTCACTTATCAAAAGTACTCACATTGTAGAGTATGATGAAAGGTCTAAGAGTATGAGCAGTTCATCAAAAGGGTAAGGACAAAAGAAAAGGAGAGACTACAGCTCACTAAAAGTCATGTTAGGATTTGGTGATGGAGCTGGACTGGAAAATACAGCGCAATATAAATGATCCATCTGTGAGTTTAGGGGGTTGCCTGTGGATTAGTGATGTCTGAAACGATCCCTAAAATTTGTTTCATATGTAATTTCAAAATTGTGAAATGTGAAACTCACCCTTCAAATCAGGTTTTTGGGGGGTGTCACACACATGCACATTGGGTACAGTTTAAGGGCTTTAGTGACTGTAATTCTACCGCCACTCCAAGGGTTGGTGCTGTGTCCGTATGTATTTTTCCTTCTTCCCTCTGCAGACTGAATGATTGATGATTATTACACCACTGATATTACTTCCAGTTACCATTCATCTGGTCTGTCTTCTTCATGCTGGATGTGTTTCCTAAGCAGGCGTACGGGACACAGGAAGTACCAGAAAGATCCACCATCTTAGCCTCAACAATTATTGCGTGTTTTTGCTTACTTTTGACCTCTCCAATTATATGCGGTGACCTGACTGTTAGCCAAACTCTTTATCTCTGTCTTGTCATTCTCTTACAGGGGTCTGAAGTTCTTTTGGAGTGAAAAGCAAGGAACATTATTCCCTAAAGGTTATTACACAGCTGAAACTGCTCCCTCCTGTGGCTACCCCGATGTGGCTTCACACGCCCTGCCTGCACATTCTTATTGATGCCTCCAACTGGCACCACTAATTTGGCATCAGATGTAACATCATATGAGGTCACATTCCAAATTTCCATAAGCTGATCAAAGGCAGTTTTCTTCTGTATGCTTGCCAGTGGCTGGCTGGCTAGATAGCTAGATAGATAGATAGCTAGATAGATAGATAGATAGATAGATAGATAGATAGATAGATAGATAGATAGATAGATAGATAGATAGATAGATAGATAGATAGATAGATAGATAGATAGATAGATAGATAGATAGATAGATAGATGGATGGAACTTTATTTGTCTCCGGGGGAAATTTGGCTTTTTACAGATGTGCTTTAAATAAATAGATGCATGAATAGATAGATAAGTAAGTAAAGACATAAATATACACACACAGTTTTGTCTGAACACACACCGGAATTACTATAAAGCAAGAAAATTCAAAAGAAAGAAACGTTCTGACTTGGCTGTCACAGTCCCAGTGAGGCATTATGAAGGCGTATTGCTGTTGGTATACAGGAACCCTTGTAGCTTTTCTTGACACACTTCTGATAAATAATTAATTCACTGAAAGTCCTCAGTGTTACTGTGACTCAGAGAGGATGTGCAGCATTGTTCATAATGGTGCTCAGTTTTGTTTTAATTCTCTCCTTCGCTACGACCTCCAGAGGGTCCAATGCGTGTCCTATAACTGAGCTTAGCTTTTAATTAGCTTGTTGATTTGGTGGGCCTTTCTTAAAGTAATGTTACCAGCCTGACACACACAGCGTAGAAAATCACACTCTCCATCACAGAGTTGTAGAAGATATGAAGGATGTCACTTCCAGCATTTAAGGAATACAGTCTCCTAAGGAAAAAAGAGCCTGCTCTGCACTTTCTTATATACTGTAGTTCTTCTGTGTTCCAGGACCAGCCTGACTTGTCATTAATGTGGGACCCCAAGTACTTGTAGGAGTGGACCACCTCTACATTCACCCCTTGAATAGTGACCGGACATAGAGGCTCTTTGATTGAGTGAAAGTGAATAACTAGTTCCTTGGTTTTACTGATATTAAGCTACAGACAATTCTCTTTGCACCAAGAAACAAACTTTTCCACCAGAATGCTCTGTCTGTCTCATTCCCATTATTAATACACCCCATAAGTGCAGAATCATTTGAGAATTTCTGCAAGTGACAAGACTTGGTGTTATTTTTAAAAGAGTTGTATATAGTAAAGAGAAAAAGAGACAGGACTGTTCCTTGTGGTGCTTGTGTTGCTCACAGTCCTTGAGTCTCACTGTGGTCTGACAGACGGGTAGTCCACTATTGAAGACACCATAGGGTCATCCACTCGCATATCTCCGAGTTTACTCCTTAACACTGATGGCCGGATAGTTT
Source organism: Erpetoichthys calabaricus (assembly GCF_900747795.2). Taxonomy (NCBI): domain Eukaryota; kingdom Metazoa; phylum Chordata; class Cladistia; order Polypteriformes; family Polypteridae; genus Erpetoichthys; species Erpetoichthys calabaricus. The sequence continues at coordinate 45,478,792 of NC_041396.2, forward strand.
TGAAGAAGCTTGAAAAATCAAAAAACATCATCCTCACAGTGCTGCTAGCTTTAGATAGATAGATAGATAGATAGATAGATAGATAGATAGATAGATAGATAGATAGATAGATAGATAGATAGATAGATAGATAGATAGATAGATAGATAGATAGATAGATAGATAGATAGATACTTTATTAATCCCAATGGGAAAGTCACATTCTCCAGCAGCAGCATACTGATACAATAAACAATATTAAATTTATCCAAGTGAAAATAAGCCTCGTGGAGCAAAAAGATAATTGCGTCGTCCACTCCAATCTACATACCCAGGCCAATGGATTTCAACAGCAGAGCAGTACTTCCAAAGTGCTTGCAGGTAAGTGTTCTCTAGCTGTGCCCCATCTTTTAATGCTCTGCACCAGAATAAATGTTTCCATGTTTTTGTACCTACAGAAAATGGTTGCAGATGAGATGAAAATGTATGTGCTAATGGCAAGAATTTCACTTGTGGTGAAACACCATTTGCTTCATAAATTCTATGTTTTGCTGTAAATTATATATTGCACAAAATGCTTTGCTCATTACTACTCTAGATCTACCCACCCATTTTAAAATGATTAATGATTTGTCACCTCGTGGTAGGGCACATTCACACACACACACACACATCCATCCATACTCACTCATTTATAGCTAATTTCAAGTTGCAAAATCGTTTAATACACATGTGTTTTGGATGTGGGAAAATATCTGAATTTCACAGAGAACAACCCTATACAAGTATCAGGATAACATGCAAACTCCACACACATGCAGTGACCAGACCAGGATCTGAACCCATTAAGGAGCTGTGAGGCAGCAACACTACAATCGCACAGTCATGACACCAGTTTCTCGATGTATCAAAATTCAGTTCATGTGGTGCATTGTGATAGTGAACATGAAAAACTGTGTGACCAGGGGGAGCCACTAGAGGAATCTGAAATTGCTGCCTTACCCTTTGAAACTCCTCTTCTAGTAAACAGAAACTCTATACGGTCCATGCTCCTTATAGCCTTAACAAGATGTGCTGGGGTCATACACCAAATACAGAGTCATGAAAAGCTAAAGGAAACATGCCCAGAGCCAGTGTCATCAGGAACATGGCATGTTCACTCAAAGCAGACCCAATTAAGAGTACCCAATTAATTTTACAGAGATGACTGTAGGATGTAAGGGGAAAACCTACAATGCATAGGGAGATACCACACACTCCAAACAGACAGGAATTAAAACCCAGCCTCATGAAAGCTAGAAGAAGCAGAATTAACCACTGTGCCACTGAATTATCTTCCTAACGTCAAAGAGGATGGGTAACTTGGCTAGACAGCCAATTCCAGATCAACACACATACATAGATGTGCTCTTTTTAGTTTTTAGAGACCACCACATCAATGGGCAGTGAGGTCTTGAAGTTCACAGTTAGGAGCCCAACATACTCCGAGGAAGGATTCATGACAGTCATGCCAGTGTCAAAGTGTATCCATTGGCATTTCAACTATGGAGTAGTGCCAGAACTCACATGAAATTCAGATATGGCAGCTATCCAGGTAATTCCTGCATTTCATGGTCACTCTCCAGCACTGAGCATCTTCCTGTACAGTCTTTTAGTAGTACGCAGCTAGCGTCAGCTTTATGAAATGCTGCCCTGCTGAGCTGCTCATTTCCCCACTCACACTCCAGCCCAAAGAAAACACTCCTACCTGATCTTTTTCTGATACTAACCAAGCACCCTAGCAACCCGTTGCCAATAGATACTGTGGGTTTGGGTTACCATGGCAGCAGAGCTTCACTTGCTGTTTTTTCCCTTCTCTAATCCTTAAAAAAAAGAAAGGGCATTAAAAAGAAACTGTCAGAAAACATTTTCAAGAAATAGGGGAACATGGTGACTTGTTGTTTAGCATTCAACCAGTGCGTGCCACTAGGCCTCCTTTCACCTGTCAAACAGAAATTCAGAGTGCTATTGATAATTAAGTAAAACAGAGTGAAAATATGTGTAAAATTGAATTTGTCCTTGTTTTGCTTTCATTAGAGCTGCTGGGGCTCCCTGGTGCCCTATCAATCGCTTTGTGACTCTTGTCCTATGAGTCCTCAGGGGCAATGCCAAGCCACTAGATTGGGAAGATGATTCCTGAAAATGCGCTTACTGTTGCATATTATGGTGTCACAAATGAGTTAATATCAAGCTCGAGAAGATGGAGGAGTATATGAAAATTTGCTCCTATCTTTGGCTCACTCGTCCATTTTCTGAGTAGAGCCAGAGTCTAGATAGCACCAACATACACAATCTATAGAGTGGCAGTTCATCACTGGGCACACGTACACACTCCAGCTCTCATATGGGACCAGTTTAGAGTCACCAGTTTGGGAGATGATAGGAAAACAGTGTGAGGAGGTGCCCTAGTGGAGGAAGGGAAAATGTGCATAATCCATACAGGTCAGGTCAGGTCAGGTTGGGGGGAGCATGCACTGATACAGTGTGTTGCCACACTCACCACACAACGAAACAGCTCGGGATACTGGTTAGCAACCCCCAAGGCAGACACACAGTCCAGTCTCACCCTACGGGAATAACCCTCTATCTGCCGCAGCTAGGTGATACGTGGGCGTCCCCTTGGCCTGGTCCAGCCACTAGGGTCCTCAACAATGATGATCCTGCATGCTAGATCACCCTTAGTGAATCTCGCCACATGGCTGTTGCGCAGTTCCCTTTCAGTGCAGGTAATGTGCCTCATTCGGGACTCCATGAGCAACAGCTCATTTGACACAGTCAAACCAGCAGTACCCAAGGATTCTCCGAAGAGACACAGTACCAATGGAGCCCAGCCTTTGTTTCAGGTCACTAGATAACGTCTATGTCTCACAACCATATGGCAAGACAGGAAGCATCAGGACTCTAAAGACTTGGACCTCGTCCTTTTGCAGAGATATCAGTAGTGCCACACACCCATTTCCAGTGACCTCATAGGAAAAATCACCACAGACATGAATGTCACTGCCAAGGTAAGTAAACCTCTCAACAAAGTTGACACTCTCTCCGCAGACAGACACACTGCTGATGGTTGTGCCTAAGAGGTCATTAAAGGACTGGATCTTGGTTTTTATCCAGGACACTCGCAAGTGCAGACACTCAGACTCCTTGCTCAGTCTCTTTAGAGCCCCGATCAGAGCCTCCATTTACTCCACAGCATCATCAGCAAAGTCAAGATCAGTGAATCTTTCTTCTCCAACTGATGCCCCACAACCTTGCCCAACATCCAGCCCATGCAAGTACTGAACAGAGTTGGAGCAAGAACACACCCCTGACGATCCCCAGAATCCACTGGGAAAAACGCAGATGTTCTGCCTCCACTCTGCACCACATTCACAGTGCCAGTGTACTGGCCAGGTATGACGTTAAACTGCATCTGGCCATTTAAGTGGTCCCTTAACTTTCAGGGAAATCATGGGGGTTGGTGGCAGGATTGGCACTCCAGCCACCGTAAAAAAACGCAGCTCTGAGATGACAGAAAGGACTGCTTTCTGCTCTCCGCAGGAGTAGCTCTGCTGCAGCAGCCCATAGGAAGGCTGCTCGCATTATGAAGGGGAAAGCCTTTGGGAGTCCCATCCCCAGAAGAGTCAAAACTATCGGAGAGCCAATGGGGTCAGGCCTGTCGGGGATCGTGGTGCTGAGGCATCGCCCGCTGCATGGCAGCGCTTGGCTCCCAATTGGCTCCCAATTTAATGTGGCCAATCCAGTTAGGCACGTGGAACATCTTGTCTTTCCGGTAATTCATACATGGTCATGGTTCAAATTTGTTCTTCAAGAGCTGTGAGACAGTACAGCCTACCAGTCAGCCAGCGTGCTACCCAGTTGTCATATCTTTCTCTTAACATTAATTTCTTTGCTGAAGTTCCCATCAAGATCACTCTACTGTACCCAAGTGCCTAACTTTTCTTTTTTAAGCCTTTAACTAGAACACTGAAAGCACTAAAGTGGACAGCCTATTATTTTTGATCTTGCCCTGAAATGTTTTAGAAGCAGATAATTAGCCTGCCGATTTTGTTAAGACCAGAGCAGACCGGGAGAGACCTAAATTTATCAGGGGTTTATTCTTCCCAGCCACTTTACTTGTTTATCATTGTCTTAATGAATCCATTTGTGCTTTCTTTGTTTCTTACTCGTCTTATTCTTGGCTCTTGTTTTCTCATTAATTCTGGTCCTTCAGGCAGGGTTGGCGCCAGTGTAGCTATCGCCCTAGGCAACCCACCCAGTATTCCACACTGCGACTCCACGATTAGGCACTCCAGTGAGCAGAGGACCTCTCAAGATTTTACACTGCTTTATGGATTTCCTAAACTGGTTCTACGTCCTTGTACTTGTGTACAGTGGGCCTGAAGTATATTCAGGTTTTTATAAATCAGCTGTGTGTGAATTTATAGACTTAAATTTAAAGCATTTTTGGGCTCTTTACCTTTATGCCTTGTTGCGTCTACTGTTGGTTTATACAGAGTAATGTTCCATTGCAGGACAAAATAGCACACTTTCATGGCCTATTTGTGTGCACCCCACAAAATCATAGCATAGCTGAAACCTGTTGATTTGAAAATTTTCAGGACAGAAGTTTTCCCGGTGGAAATTTTGCCCATGGAACATGAATATGCATAAAATAAAGGCTCATTTGTTGCTAAATAATTATTTCTATGTTCTGTTTGTATGTGACGGACTGACTTGACACATAAAGGCCAACAACCACTAGTTGGGACTCTGTGAGTGCTGCAGTCAAACAACAAGAATTGGCTTTAATCTTCTCTAGCAAAGTATAATAATGATTGGCATTCTGTTATGATCACTTGAGATATGGCAAATGTTTATAAGAATTATTTTGAGCATTGGAAAAAATAGCAGGACATGGAAAAATGCAAGGGGAAAGATAGAATCAGTCAAAAACAAGTCTTGTCTCCAACACTGATGTTTCCAGTCCAGTGGGGACAACTGTCCTGTTCACTACAGTTTTGCTACAAGCAACACAGAGTAACTAACAGATAAAGTAAATGATCATTATTAGGTGAAGTATTTCTTTAAGTTCCACTTGGGACTAGAGCATCAGGTGGCCATGCCCCCATAGACTACACATAAAGATTACAGGAAGCTTAAAAAACAAATACATACAGAACAACAGAAATAATAAACAATACAATATTAAATAGATAAAGCACAGACAGATCAAAAATATAATTAATAACACTGATGAACCAAAACATTATGATCCTACTAGTCTTTTAGCCCGTTACAATAACGGGCGCTAGAACAGTAGTGCATAAACATTAGTAGGAACAGTCTATATTAAATGGCAAGGGACTTTGACCTCATTCTTTTTGTTGGTCGTATTTTTCTTTCTTTCAGCCTTTCTTTTGTTGATGTTTACTTGCTGAGCTGACCGTTCTTTGTGGGCTGCTGCAGTGTATTGTGTGTCTTTAATTTTCTGTGACAGTAATACTGTCTTGTACGTCCACTGGCTTGTACGTCTGTAATATACCTTTAATTTTCTCTGGCGGTAATACAGGCATGCACGTCAGTAATATGCCTTTAATCTCCTCTGACAGTAATACTGGCTTGTATGTGGCTGTAATATGCGTCACTGTATTGTGTACCTTTAATTTCCTCTCGCAGTAATACTGGTTTGTATTTCCGTAAAACGCCTCTAACTTTCTCTGAAAGTAATATCGCGCATCGCACCGTGCCCCGCGCATGCGCACTTCACCAGAAGCCCCGCATATGAGGACTTCACCAGAAGACACACACACATGGACACCTGGACGCACAAAGGGATTTTATTAAAGAGGATGACACGAATAATGTTAACAATCTAGCAGCATGTCATGCTCATACTTACGAATGTCACCTACAGTGAGTGTTGGAATTGGACATTGGCTCCATGTAAGAAGATTATCTAGTTCAATAAATCCCATCTTCTATTACATCATGTGAACTGCTGAGTACATGTGTGTCATTTACTAAGCTGACATTAGATATTTGTAGTTGACGTGTTGAATGTGTAAGGCTTGTGAGGTCCTCGTAGTCAGCCATAATGAGTACCTACCAACAGTGGACCAAGGAGGTAAAAACAACAAATCACTAAATAGTTGGGAGACCAGGACTCATTGATGCGAGAAGTCAACAAAGGCTACCAAAAGAAGGGCTACTGTGGCACAAATCTCAGATCATTTTAATGATGGTTATAGCAGTAATGTGTCGTGACTAGGGAATCCATTAATCGGGAGCCCTGGATTCCCGGACATTTTTCATTCCCACATTCCCCGGAATAAAACTGCTGTAATTCCCGGGAAAATGGGAACGGCCAAGCTTGCATATATAGCGTGTAAAAGTGTAAAAATTGATCAAGAAATAATACAGTTATAGTTGAAAATAATCAAGGTGGCGCCATTGCTGCACCTTGTACTTCATCAGGCAACAGCTTTGAACAGCAACTTGAAATTGCAATGCGCCAGTCTGTTGCATCCGCATTATCTGTGCCAAGAAACTTGTCATCACAGAATGATGACAAGAAACTGGATACATCAGTAAAAGCTGAAATGGCAGTCTTTCAGAGCAACGGCAGGTGTGGGCGTTGTTTAGAACAAGTCTATCAGTATCTAATGACTGTGAAGGCCTACTTCAGTGGAGGCAGAGCGTGCTTTCTCAGCAGCTGGTGTACTCTGCACGGAGGTATGCTCTCGCCTGGATGACCGCACACTGGGCACGTTGTGCTTTCTATGCTCTTATTACCGCAACTAAAGATACATGTACTTATATGACAGCATGAACTGCTTGTAGATAAGGTTAGTCTTTTATTTGTGTCAACATATTGCAGTAGTTTTATTAAAAACAAGTGTTGGTCGTTCTAAAACCGTTCACATGTGAGATGCCCGTGCACTGTGTCATCCCCGGGAGCCCGGGATTCCCGGGAATGACATGCGGGATTCCCAAATTCCTGGGAATGGATAAACCCGTCCGGGAATGGATTCCCTAGTCGTGACACACAGTGCAAACAATGCTGTGTATGGGACTGCATAGCCACAGGCCAGTGCTCATGCTTGCGAATGTCACCTACAGTGAGTGTTGGAATTGGACATTGGCTCCATGTAAGAAGATTATCTAGTTCAATAAATCCCATCTTCTATTACATCATGTGGACTGCTGAGTACATGTGTGTCATTTACTTGGGGAAAATATCACACCAGGATGCATTGCAGGAAGAAAACAAGTTGGTGGAGGAAGTGTGATGCTTTAGGCAATATCCTCTTGGGAAACTCTGAATCTGGGGCATTCATGGGGATGTTAAATTGATGCATAACACCAAACTATACATTTTTGCAGACTAGGCTCACCCTGTCACGCAAGCAGTACTCTCCAATGGAATTGACATCTTTCAGCAGAATAATGCACCCTGCCACACTGCAAAAATTGTTTGAGAGTGGAATAAGGAACACAATGAGTTCATGGTGTTTCCCATGCCTCCAAATTTCCCAGCTCTCAATCCAATCCAGAATGTGTGGGATGTGTTGGAATACAACTTAGAGGAATTAGAGGATCTGCAGCTAAATGTCCTGGAGCCAGATACCACAGGACACCTTGTTGTATAGCCCATGCCTCAGAAGGTCAAAACTGCTTTGAAAACACACAGAGGAGCCACAGAATATTAGGCAGGTGTTCATAATTATATTCAAAATGATAGATAGATAGATAGATAGATAGATAGATAGATAGATAGATAGATAGATAGATAGATAGATAGATAGATAGATAGATAGATAGATAGATAGATAGATAGATAGATAGCAGTTTTATTTGTCTCCAGGGGAAAATTTGGCATTTTTTACAGAAGCTAAATGAAAAAATAGTACATTTTATTATATGATGACAAGGCAGATTAAATAAAAAATGAATAAAAATGTCTCACTTGATTCAAGTTAAGGAGAGCAGTCACACTGGGGCATTATATAAAGCAGCCTCAACAGTGTTTCTTGACACACTTCTGCTAAATAATTTGTTGGCTGAAAGTCCTCAATGCCAGTATGTCAGAAGGAGGATTGTTTTGACTTCTTTCTTCTTTCTGCTGCTACCTCCAGCAGGTTGAGAGTGCATCCCATAACGTTGTCTGCCTTCATAATCAGCTTGTTGATTTGGTGGGGTCCTCTTGAAGCGATATTACTAGCCAAGCACACCACATCATAGAAAATGAAATAAATATTGTAGATAACAAAAATATTAAATTAACAAAAAGAGATGAAACCATGGATAAGACATAACAATAAGGTTACACCATAGCAATGTCACTGTCATGATGGTAAAGCATATTGAGGGGTGCATAAACAATCCATAAATCCACAGAGAAGTTCAAAATGGGAAACAGGGATCTCTAAACTCAGATTACAACAGGGGGCTGTGCAGTTACTGCAACATGGTTCTTCTGCTTGTCAAAAATTATTCCAATACATGTCAAAAAATCAATTTTTAGCAAAGGAACAAAACTTGACACCACAAAGCCACATTATCATGTCTCACTTTTCACATTTTGACTGACTGTCAAGTTGTTCATCCTACTTGCACTCCAAGCATCTCAAGTTTAAGCTCTATACATACAAGAAAGAACTTTTTTATAGCCAGCAGCCATACCACCTGCACTTCAGAAGAGGTCAACCACCTGAAGCTAAGCAAGTTTGGGCCAAGCCAGTACTTGGATGGGAGGCTATCTAGGAAAAGCTTGGGTTGTTGCGTGAAGAAGTGTTGATGGAGGCACTTACCATGTGATCTGAATGTGGTTGCCATTGCCCCAATGTAGGGACAGGGATACTGTGCTATAAAAATGCACCTTCCATCTGATGAGAAGTAAAACCAAATTTCTAACTCTCTGGTATTTAAAGATCCCTGGGCATCTGTTGTGAAGATCAGGGTATATCTTGATGTCCAGGTTAAGTTGCTCTCCAAGGCCAAGTCATTCTGGCCCCCTAATCATCCCTTGTCTCTAATTTCCTATCTCTTTCACCCCTAAACCATCTGAGAGCTAATGTGTGGTGAGGGTACGTATGCAAAAATGGCTGCCATTGCATCATCCAGGTGGTTGTTTTACATTGGTGGTGGCCTTCCACTCTCTATGTAAAAGCGCTTTGAGAAGTGAGGAAAGTGCTATATAAATGTAAACAACTATTATTATTATTAATTATTAGTGTTCAGTATCAAAATTGCTATATGCAATGTAAATTACCTAATGAATCTTCAGATTTCTGGTTTGCTCCTGATTTCCCATCACCTAACACAGAAATACACAGCAATCAGGTGACGCACACTTTGGAATTGAGTGTTCCACAAGCCTCTTGTGCTCACAGGTGTCAAAAGGTTAATGGGCTCCTTGTATGATGTGCTGAGTCTGTTTGGAGAGCTTTTGCCAATTAACTGTATTTCAAAGTGACTGTGTTGACTTTCTTATTGTCAAGGGTCTTCTATCTGTACATGTTCCTTTGTGCTCGTAGTGTAGACATTTTACTAATAAATTGTATCATTGGGCTGGGTGCGTGTTTGGCATGCTGGAGGGCTTTCTGTGGAGTTGAGGGCTTGCCTAGTTTTGAGGGATTGGTTCAGCTTATGCCACCCTCCACCTTCCTGCACAGCACTCCTGGGTCATCTTTTGATTTGAAGGCTGCCTTTGCTGTGTATCTGTGCTTGCCATCTGGATGGTGGAAGCAGATTCATCCCTAAACAAATCAGTCTGTCACCGAGCAGATGCCTGCAGTCTGTGCCCCTAAGTGCCCAACAAATGCTTCACAATTGCAGCTGAGAGCCCTGCCACTCTTTAGGCCTTTGTTTCTTTCTTGAACTCTGATGGCAAATCTGCAATTCATTTTCAAATCTAGATTTTTTTTTTTATTTCTGAATTTGCATCTTGTTGCCAGAGAGCACTTTTACAGATTATACTTGCAAATTGTTGGTTGCAATGGACCAACAGGAGAGAAAAAAACAAAGATTGTTTTTGGGGAGACAATATTTCTAAAAGGGAAGGGTAGTGAGGAGGTTCAAAGGACTGATGCCCAAAATGTAATTCATAAAGTTTGATGAGACACGGGGAGGAGAAAACTCACCATTGTAATGCTCTTGGCTAGGATCAAATCAGTTGTCTGGCTAAACATTATGGACTGGTCAGGTATTCTGGGGTCACACCTTACTGAACTGGCCCACCTTGTTGCTTGGAGGGACTCGTTGAAGAACTTGAACTTGAAGTGATGAGTGGACTTGAGAAGATCTAGTGTAGTAAAAGAATTATCATGAATACAAAAGTCTATATATACTACCCCATGATTTTACCGCTTCCCCTGTATGGCTGTGAAGCAGAGACCCTCACAGAAAAGCTCAACAAGAAGCTACTTGTGTTTGAAACGACCACACTCAGAATGATTCTCGATGTATGACATGTAGAGAAAGTATGTAATGAAGAGATCAGAGTGTGCCTGGGAGTGAAGAGAACATTGTTTGACATCGTACATGAAAGACAAAAGGCGATGGCTTGGACACATATTGAGGATGAACAACCAATGCATCACAAAGAGGTATAAACATCATATTGAAAAGAGTTGGACTCAGTTGTGCATGGTGAGAGGAAAAAAGGACAAGCCACAATAACATGGAAAGAACATGTAAACGACACACACAGCGTGATGCAAACACAACTCTCCGGGGCGGTCCGTTGACCACAGTGTTACTAGATATTTGCTAGACAGCACAAGACTGGTAAACAATTGCAAAAATAATTTTTAAAATACCTATTATTTCCAACTGTGTGCTCCTTTCAAATGGGGGGCATCATAATTCTGGCTCCTTTTTCAAAAAAGTAGAAGGACATATGTAAGGCTTCAATGGTGGCTTTACCAAATTTAGAACCATCAGGTGGTCCTCCCCAGCAGCAGGTGAGATCAGGATGACACTCAGCCCCATCCTGATCAACATAATGTCTTGTGTTCTATGAAATTCTAATACTGATCTGCTTTCTCTTTTACGATTGACTTTGGCTAGCTTTAAGGGAGTAAATAGTACTGGACTTTGTGTATCTTTTTGCTGGTTTGCTTAGCCTTGGCTGGATAAAACATGAAATCAGAAATGCAAATTACACTCCTGCTTAATTACGTGTAGTCTGATTGAGGAAAAGGTTGAAATGAAAAGTTCTGGTGGATGTGGTTTGTCCTCTGGTGTCTCTCTTCATAGTCTTAATAAATATTGTTCTTTTCAGGGAGCTCCTTGCTTGCTGGTGTCACGTTCGCTAGTGAAATTTGACTTTCAGCTTCACGGTCATTTAATTGTCCTCAGGGCAGAAGACGTGGGACCTCCAAGGCCAAGCTGGAAGTGACATCAGTGGTCTTTGTCCTCTTGGCTGCAGGTGAGAGAGAAGAGGCTATTAGTAGCCATATTTTCAGTCTGTGCATTCTTATCTTGGAAAATTTGTTAAGATGCTCATGTGTCTGCAACAAGACGTGATGGGTTAGCATGCTTGCCTTTCACCCAAATAATCTGCCACCAATTGCTGGCCACTGCATTTTTTCTTCAATAATGCATTTTCCTCAGTATGCTTTCTAATGGAAGCTTTTTTTCTTGCACTTATCTGTACAACATGTTCTACACTTTAATTGTGAAAGAACAACTAATGAATCATTAATAAATGAAGTAAAAATAAACTGAACAAAATTATATACTGTAATAGAAGCTTAAAAATGTTTTAATGGAAAGTTTTTTTTTAATTTCTAGTGTTAATGCTTAGTAAAAGCACTGGTGGTGGGCACCCACCTCCTTTCCACAGCTACAGTTGATGGTATACTTTATGTCTACCTATCTTGTCACCTGATACTTCTTCATATTGGGTAGGGTCACCAGTTTTAGTGGAGGGGGTTGATTTAGTCCTGCATTGCTTATCCTAGAGATGGTCCAACCAACTGACCATGCTGTATATTTTGTTTCCAATGCTTCATTTAATTCATAATCAGAATTTGCTTACTCAAATACAGGTCTATAGTAGCCTATTCTTGCAGCAGTTGATACAATGCAGGAAGTGACCATACCTGAGAAAACCCAAGAAAAAAACATTTTAAGTCCAAGCAGATATGAGGCCTGGTGTAATGAGGCAATTATGTGTAGCCCCATTAGTAACTCCAACATTGGGTACAAGGAATGAACCACTCTCATGTGGCATACTAAATATAATGGGATTTTGCATTCGAAATCATTCTTGTTTGTCATGGCACCTTCAAGTGGTGACATACTGCATGCTGGCTGGACATTCAAGTGTGAATTTCATTGGACTCTTGAAACATGACAGTACCAATACTACTACTACTACTATTACTACTACTACTACTAGCAGGGCATGGCAGTCTCAAACACATACTCGCTCATTTTTAGAGAGCCCTTTCAGATTCCAAAATCAGCATAATCTGCATGTGTTTGGACTATAAGAAGAAACAGAAATACCCAGAGAAAAGAGACACGGACACAGGAGAAGGTGCAAACGCTCACTGACAGTTAATGTGCCAGATGGTATGAGTCAGAAATGCTACCCACAATAGCATTTGTGCTTTTTCATATTGTCTTCTGTTAAATGGATTTCTTGTGTTATATAGTGCCTTTTAAACTAAGTTTACTATACAGTAGATGGTCAAGATGAGTTTAACATAAATGTTAAGTTTTAGACTAATGACAGAAATCATTACATACAGTTATACAATTGGTGACCGTGCATCTTATAAACAGACTTGGAGGTCCTTTTAGACTCCTCTCTCTCCACTACCAAGCCACTTAAAGAACTAATAAGATTCTTACACTAGGATGAGTGAATTTTGAGGGCGGTTAAGGATAAACTGCAACTCAATCGTGTTTGATATCTTTTAATCCACTCTCGGTATTTTGTTGTGGGGCTTCGTACTACTGCCAAGCTCTTCATCTGACATACTTGGAGCCTTTGAATCAACTGAAGAAAACATTCTGTCTTCAGATTGGACGGCCAGCACAGAGTCTACTGTAAAATGCTCAAGAGGAGGTTGGTGGCTTGATGGCTCAGGTCTCCAGTTCTGAGACTGTGTCTGACTATGACTTTCTCTCTTACAGTTGACTGTGGACCCCCACAGTTTTATTTTCACCAGGGGTGATGCTGACCAAAGGTTTTGCTTTCCTCTCTTCCTCTATCCTTTGGTCATAGTTCAACAATGAATTAATGGAAAGATATGGTGGGTTAACATTTATGTTAAACAGCTTCAAACTACATTGTTTTCCTATGTGTTTAAACAAGTCTGTGCCCTTATGTGAATGAATTGTATATTTAGTAATTTGTAATATTTTTACTTGCATTTCTCCTGAGAATTTGTCACAGCGTTGTATACCTGCACTCAGTGAAGTGCGCTATACAAAAATAAATTGAATTGAAAAAATTGTTGTTGATGTGTATTTTTGAAGTGGTGAATAAACTTTTTCTTTTTTTTAGTACCATTCTGTTTAAAACACCTTACCAAGGACCTTTAAAGGCACAAAATAAGAGATCAACTATACAGGTATATTATACAAACAGAGAATAGGCAGGTAATGTCTAACTCAGAGTCACACAGTGGGTCTGATGTATGAACTGAACTGGTAGCTATTTGGTTTAGAGTGCAGATCCTTAGTCACTATGCCATGCTAGGAGAAATGATAGAGAAGAGCCACTAGTCTGAGGGTAGGACTTACAAGGAAAAGCTAACTGAGCTGAATGTCTGAACTCTAAGTCACCGCGTATTAAAAGGGGAACTAACAGAAAGAATTCCAGACAATGAAGGTACTACGGAAAGTGAAAGATACTCGTTTCTTAAAAAACAGCTCAACAAGAAAATGGAGACAATGTGGCAGTTAGTTAATAATAAATGTTACATAACTGGTAGAAACAATTTTACAGGCAAATACATAGAACTAGTTAATTAGTAGTGTGGTTGAAAGTGTCACCTTATCAAACTTCATATTTTGACTTTACCCTTTCTGGCATGTTAGGTGAGCAGAAATTTAAACTTGTTGGGTTAATGAACTGTTCCAAAGATAACACCAACAAAAAATGTCCATTGCCTTATGCATCAGTTAACCAGGTGGCTCAGTGTGATGAGTTCTTTTAGCAGCAGAGATTTCCTTTAAATGTGTAGATCTCTTTAACATTAACTTACCTATCTAATAATATCTATCCCTCTTTCAAAAATGACTAGTGAAACATGAATGATCACATACACCATTCACAAAACCCAAAAAAATCAATGAAATGATGGGATGTTGATATTGCGTCTGTCTCGATTGGCCTCAGATCATTGTGATACCTTCTGACATTGTCATCATCCAAAACAATACAGCAATACAGATTTAACCTCTAAGTAAAATAAGAGCATTACAACCACTCACAGCCAAGAAAAATGTATTGTCTAAGAATTGCCTAACTTGAAACAGCAGCACCTCAAGTTTAGAATCCAATGGCTTTTGAAGGAAAAACGACAAGCCACAGTAATATGCAAAGAACATGCAGACTGCACTCACAGCATAACCCAAATACAACACCCTGGTACTGTCCGGTAATCAACATACAGCTAGATGTTTACTGGACAACACAAAACTGGTAAACAATTGAAAAAATAACTTTTGAAATACCTGTTCTTCCCACACCACAACTCTGTGCTTCTTTGAAAAATGCAGGCTTCATTTACACAAAGTAGAAGGAATATACGTGAGGCTTCCATAGTGGTTTACCAAATTTAGAACCATCAGGTGGTTCTCCTCAGCAGCAGCTGAGGATCAAGATGCCACTCAGCCCCATCCTGATCAGCATAATGTCTTGTGATCTATGACTTTCTAATATTGACCTGCTTTCTCTTTTACAGATACCTGTGGCTACCTTTAAAGGAGTAAATGGTATTGGACTTTGTATACCTCTTCACTGGCTTTCATTGCATAGCCCTGGATGGATAAAACCTAAAACCTGAAGTGCAAATCATATACTTGTTTAATTAGTTTGATTGGGAAAAAAGAAAAAAGGTTGAAATGAAAAGTGCTGATGGATGTTGTTTGTCCTCTCATGTCTCCTTTCGTAGTCTTAATAAATATGGCACTTTCCAGGTTGCTACTTGCCTGCTGGTGTCATGTTTGCTATTCAGTGATTAAAAATAAAGTGGCTCCCTTTTATAAGGCAGCGAATAAAGGGTTCTAGCCTTCAATCCTTATCACTTGTCACAAAGTGGACGCTAGGTGTCAGTGTTGCACACCTTTACCCAACAGACAGTACACAGGACACGGGATAAAATCATTAAGAAAATATTTATTTTCTTTCTTCTTCTTCTTCTTTTTTGCATTGTGCCCCAAAGCACCTCCACCACAATAAACAGCATTAAGTCAGCACAACTAATTACTAATTTCTCCTCCACACCTCCCAGCAAGCTCTGTCATACTCCCTCCCAACTCCGGCTCGCTTGCTGGGTCACCACCAGTCCTTTATATAGTCCTTGACCCGGAAGTGCTTCTGTTCTTCCGTCCCTGTGACTTACCAGCAGAGTCAGATGGAGAATCCCAACTCTTCAATCAGCCCAGAAATACTGTGGGGCTTCCGTCCTCATGACTTCCAAACACTTCCGTGCTGCAAGGGAAGCATAAATCCCCAGTTCCTTTCACAGCTCCCCCTGGCGGCACCCAACAGGGCTGAGAAATTGGACTCCAAGTTCCAGGATGCCCTGCTTGAATCCAGGGCACCGCTTCACTCCAGGGGAGCTGCCATCTAGCGTAGTGTCCTGAAAAAGCTGCCTTCCCACATCCTTCCATCACAGGGGCGTCCCAGCTGCCAGGCATCCACCTCACACTATACTGGAAAGTTCAGGTAGCACACGTGCACACTTGTGCTGTCAGATAGGATGTTTGAATATAATTTGAATGTATCATCAAAAACATTTTATTCTAAGGCACAAACTGATATTTGAACAAAAAAGAATGGTTGTTTGTTTTATTTCCGACACACTATGTAATACTGCTGCATTTAATGTATGTGTTATTTGTGTGTCACTTTTATGATCAGCCTTTTTCTAAGTTTGAATGATAAGCTTATATCATTGTTGTGATGTGAAATTTTGCGTACAAGTTGATAAATATTTTGTATGTCTTTATTTGTAACTTAGACAAAACTAAGTCAGGAAAGTGAATTTTATGACAGAGTTGGAGGAAGTGCCTGAAACAAGTTTGGTAAATGTTTCTCTGAAGTTTCTCAACCCCCATAGGAAAGCCAGGCTGCCTAACTGCCAAGCTTTACCTTAACATATGGTTTTGGGGGATGGCAGGTGTGAAGGTGTTCTATCCCCCCATTGGTCTGAAGTATGGCTGTTTGGAACTGGCTTGTATCAGAAGCCTTTAAGTACTATGATGCCCTATTGGCTCTAGGGGTTGGACAGAGAATCTGTAAATTTGCTCACTCCCTCGCTCTCTCTCTCTTACCAAACTGATGCATGAACTGAAAAGGACAACACAATGAAGAGCACAGCTCGGCAGCCATATTGAGACAGGCATGCGGCCTGTTCTGAAGAAAGCTGACCACAAATGATGCCTTAACTAGAGACATTTTAAGTAACTAACAAGTCTGTGTGCCACCTGAAACTACACATCAACTTTTATCAGGTTGCATGGTTGCCAACATTCAAATGTACTTTGCATATTGTGACAGGCGACCGGCTATGGACTCCGGTCGTCACCCCCAGGCCGCTAGGAGGAGCCCTCCGGACAGCATATTTGTGCCCCGAGTTCCAGCAGGGCCTCATGGACTTTGTAGTGTTTTGACACAGCCCTGCTGGATACCCTGGGGGCCGCCAGGAGTCGCTGTAGGGGGGCTAGTGGGCTCTGTCATGCCCTATAACCCGGGAGTGCATCCCAGTCACGTGACTGGAAGAAGCGATGTGCTCCCGGGATGAAGAAAAGGACTTTGCCCTGACCCGGAAGGAAAACAGACTTGTGGGTTTGGCTTGGGGCCACTTCCGGGTCAGGGGCTATAAAAGGACTCTGGGTGAGCCCAGACATTTGAGCTGAGCTGGGAGGTAGGGTGGCGACGTGTCTGGGAGAGGAGGAGGATTGTATTAGAGAGAGAGTTTATTGTTTAATGAGTGTGGAGTGGAGGGTGCTTTGTGCACATTATAATAAAAAGAGTTATTATTATACTTTCACCTGGTCCGAAGAGTGGTACCTGAGGGTTCGAGAGGTGGACGACACGCATAACTGCTACACTGGCGTAGTCGGCAGGATTCTCTGGCCGTCTGGAGGCAGAGGATCTGCATCAATAATCAAATTTGTTGTGGCAGAGAACCCTACAAAGGTCCCTCTAGTAACCGCGGAGGTGAAAACTCCACCCGCGACCAAGAGCGCTGCAGCTGAGAGCCGTCCTCTACAGCAGGCGAGTATGGGGAAGAAGACGGGGAAGAAGGCTGGAGTTGTCCAGAAGACTTCGGTCCCAGACCCGATGGAGACGCTGTGGACTTACCTAACAGGCGGTGAGGAGGATCAGGCACGGCTCAAAGCCGAGCAAACCCGAGCGGACAGACAACCGGAGCCGCGTAGACTCGCGACTCCCGACGATTATTACCGGGAGTTGGAGCGGGATCGTCTACGGGCCGAGGTAAGTGCTGGAGGAGCACTCAAACCGCCGGAGATTGTTTATTCTCTGTTCGCAGAGGCCTGCCTGCACAAAGCGGACAGCGAGCATGCCTGCCTCAGACCCAAGCAAGATGGCCGCGACAAGAAGACGGCGAGCCAGTCTGGGAAACCGCAGAGGGGAAGCCCATACGCCGATACCGTCCACGTGACCTCGCGCGATGGATGCCGGGATGGGAAAGTCCTCCTCGGTTCCTTAGGTGAGGACACGTCTTCCCCGACGCGTCTGAGCTCCCGGAAGGGGAAGGGGGCGGCGAGCGAAGCAGCGCCATTAATTAATAAAGAGGGACGGGACGTGACTGTAGTGTCTGCCGGCAATATTAAAAAGGCAGACCGCAGCCAGCCGCAGGAGGCTACCCGTTCCTCTAAAGACTCCATTTCCCAGGAGCCCTTGCGCTCATCAGCAGAGCACGTGCCAGGAGTGGACGTGCTCATTGGTTCCCGGTCGGCAGGTGACCAAAATAAGGAAATAGCCTTACTGCCGGCCGAGACAAATAACTTAATAAACTTGCAGGAGCTCGAGAAATGTCTCGCGCCCCTTTACGCTTTCTTCCAGGGACTACAGGAGGTGAAGGAGCGTGTGGAGGAGCTGGGAGCTGCAGCCGAAGTGCCGTTGAAGGGACTGATGATGTACCTTCGGCGGTTAGGCCGTGAAGCCCCGGCCTCGATTAATGCAGCGGTGCAGGTAGGTGCTCTCTGTACCGTATATAATAAGGGGACGCAGTGTGAATCGGCACCGCGTTTAATAAGTTGCGGTTGCCAAAGCGCTGTGTCTCCGACAGTTGAATGTGGCACGATGACAGAGTGGTCGGGTAATAGTCCGTTAGAACCGGAGCAGCGGTATCAGACGCTGCTCGGGACTAAGGCGGACGTTAAAAGCCCGATCCGCGTGATAAGGGGGTGGCCGTTGGTTAATGATGAGGCGGGGGAAGCACCGATCGTCCCGAGACAGCTGAATAGTGTTGTTACCCGGAGCGATACGGTACTAATGACGCCGCCTCTGAGTTTACATAGGACAACGGGCGTGCAAACAGCAAAGAGGCTCTCTCTTTCCCATAGAGAGCCTCACGTTGTGCACAAGCCCCAGAGAAAGCAGGAGATCCCCACACAGAAATGCGGGTCTCCTAACAGGGAAGAGGATAGGGCAAAGAGCAGCAAAGCGGCTGTTAACCCCTCCTTGGCGGAGGACAGGGTGGAGCTGACAGAATTCCCGAGGTGCTTCAGGTCTCGGGAAGAGAGGCCACCAGGAGGACGTCGGCGGTGCTACAACTGCCGGCAACCGGGCCACGTATGGCGTAGTTGTCCCCGGAGGACAGGGGAGAGGTGGAACAGCGGATACACCGTCCCTCCAAGGTTCGCCGGGGGGTCTAGACAACGGAACCATGGCCCGGATCCCGCGCCCTCCTGGAGGAGGACGTCCCTCGCGGGAATCAACGCTCCGCCCCACTGCTCGTCGCTAAGGGGGAGGGACTGTGACAGGCGACCGGCTATGGACTCCGGTCGTCACCCCCAGGCCGCTAGGAGGAGCCCTCCGGACAGCATATTTGTGCCCCGAGTTCCAGCAGGGCCTCATGGACTTTGTAGTGTTTTGACACAGCCCTGCTGGATACCCTGGGGGCCGCCAGGAGTCGCTGTAGGGGGGCTAGTGGGCTCTGTCATGCCCTATAACCCGGGAGTGCATCCCAGTCACGTGACTGGAAGAAGCGATGTGCTCCCGGGATGAAGAAAAGGACTTTGCCCTGACCCGGAAGGAAAACAGACTTGTGGGTTTGGCTTGGGGCCACTTCCGGGTCAGGGGCTATAAAAGGACTCTGGGTGAGCCCAGACATTTGAGCTGAGCTGGGAGGTAGGGTGGCGACGTGTCTGGGAGAGGAGGAGGATTGTATTAGAGAGAGAGTTTATTGTTTAATGAGTGTGGAGTGGAGGGTGCTTTGTGCACATTATAATAAAAAGAGTTATTATTATACTTTCACCTGGTCCGAAGAGTGGTACCTGAGGGTTCGAGAGGTGGACGACACGCATAACTGCTACAATATCAATAATACATTATTTTATGTGTAACTTAACTCCTGCTTGTCTTTTACTACACGTAATTGCCTGAGGTTATAGATGTAGGAGGGAAGGGGAGTGGGGGGGAGTTATAAACTATAATACCTTATAAACAGTGGTAAGTCTGTGAGATTTGAGGCATTCTGACAAAGGCTACAAACTAATAATACAAGAAGGGAAAGTAGAGTAATATATTACTCTACCAAGACAAAACAATCATGATCAGCAAAAGAGACATCCCTCTGTTTCTTAAACAAGCCCCTATTTAAAATATCTTAGGACACTGCTCTTATTTTTCAATATACACTAAGAACAGATTTTTAAACACTTCTCACCCTAAAATTATCATTGTGCTGCTGACCATGCTTTGATTCACTCTTGAACCTAAGATCCCTGAGTAAGTGTCGTCTTATCCATCACAGGGAGCAAAACCTGGGTTCTTTTCTCATTAATGACAATAGAAATAGCTGTCATGTTTCTGATTTTCACTGTGTTACTACAGCAGCTTTAAAACCACTATTTTGAAGAGCCTTTTCAGTGTCAGCAATGCTTGTTTTACTACCTCAGCCAACAAACGTTTTCACAGCCAGTTAGTCCTCTGCTGACTTGACACACAATGCCTGAAACAATGAGGCGTAATTAAATACATTTTCTGCTCACATGTATTACATTTTTTGCTGCAGCTCTGAAAGATATTAAAAAGAAACTGAGCTACACTGACTTTAGTTCTGTATGGTATTCTTTTTCCAACTGCTTCTTGCCTCAGCAGTCAACTAGCATCCCCCATTGTGAATAATGAAGCTATTCATCTAGTCTACAACCTAAACTTCCTGTGCTTTGCTTTCAAATTTTATTTTGTATTGTTTGGTAATATATGTCTCCTAAGGAACACCCACATGCACTTTTGCAAAATGTTTCTTAGTAGCTGTGAGTAAAAATACTTGGAAAATTAATAACTATAATATGGAGAAAATATTTAAGTTCATTATAATGCAATAGTTAGTACTTTCAGTTTTTTCATTTGTGAAACAAGTAAACATTTACAACGCGTCCATTTATATAAAAGCCCATATAATGCACAAGTAGGACCACATCAGGACTATTGTGCGCAGTTGTGGTCAACACACTACAAGAAAGACATAACAGCACTTGAAGCTGTGCAGAGAGGGAGAAACCAGGGGCATCCCAGAACTTGAGGACATGTCATACTCTGACTGACTCAGAGACTTAAACCTGTTTAGGTCTCGAGATTGCATGGGAACCTAAACTACGTCTTCCATATTGTCAAAGTAATCGATAAGGGATGGTCTACCATCTATCTATCTATCTATCTATCTATCTATCTATCTATCTATCTATCTATCTATCTATCTATCTATCTACCAGAATTCCTTCAAATAAATTGTGAATCACCTACTAGAGGACACCAGTGGAAATTAAGGGAAAGTGCATTTAAGACTGATGCCAGGAAGCACTTCTTTATGCAAAAAGTTATGGGGATCTGGAACAAACTACAGAGATATTTAGTTGAAGCAGAAACCTTGACAACATTTAAGACGTAATCTGGATGAGGTATCGTGACAGCTTAGCTATTAGCTCAAGCAAACAGGCTTGATGAATTGAATGGTTTCCTCTGACATGTTAAATTTCTTAAGTTCTTTTGCAAAAAGGGAGAGAGTGAGGCAGTTATGCCACATCTTCTGACCTCTAGGTGCAAAAAGAATCGCTGCTTGAAAAAGATATTAAGTTAAGTTAGATTTTCAGTTTATTATATGGATTACATACAGGACAAAGTGTTCTCCTTGATCTCATTACTTAATGCACACAAAGAATCTAATTTTGGTGAAAGGCTGTGTTTTTAAGTGTAGAATTTGTTTCAATCTTCAAGTTCATCATTTAAGCAACAGTGAATGAGTCATAAACACTTTATTCTTTATAAATGATCCATGAAAAAATAGAAATAATAACAATTGTATAATTAGTAACAGCAGGTGTTGTGGTGTGAAATTTTGTATATAAGTTGATAAATATTTTGTATGTCTTTACTTGTAACTTAGACAAAACAATGTAATATTAGTGTTATATCATTGATAAGAACAACAGTGGATTTTTGCCGCCCCTTTTAGGACTGAGTCTTTGTAATTTTATGACATGTCGGGGGAAGTGCCTAAAACCATTCTGGCAAATGATTCTCTGCACGACTCTCTCAATCAACCCCCACAGGAAAGCCAAATTGCCTAGCTGGCAAGCATCAGCTCAACAAATGGTACTGGGGATAGGTGTGAAACCATTGTGTCACACCAGAATTCTTTTAGTCTAAAGTTGCCTGTTTGGTTTTAAATCTGAAGCCATTAAGTACCACAACGCCCTATTGGACAGAGAATCTATAAATCTACTTGCTTTCCCCTCCCTATCCTCTTACACCATCATGATGAAGGCGCATCTCACACACGATGTTTATTCTACATCAGGAGTCACAGAAAGTAGAGATCCAGAGAGCACAGCCTGTCGCAGCAGGGCTCGTCTGAACCCTGAACAGCGGCTAGGGGGAGCTTATATACCCCTTTGCCTCATGATTTAGACAGAAAAACATCCTTATCATCAAAATTTCAAAGTTGAGCAATATGTCTGAGCTAAGCATTATCTATGTCCCCAAGACTGATCACAGGTCAGACGTTTTGAACTTTGCAGCCTTGTAACCTTTTTCCCTGAGCCATTTCACTTTGAGGAACTAAACAGAAAAGGCAGTTTGAATCATATAGAAACCACTTTCCTATGCCCTTGCGTAACATATTTTTTGTCAGTTCATAAATCAGGCTTTATTATTTGGCAGGGTTTCAAGCATTGCTTTTGAAATTCAGTTACAACACACACACAGAGTACAAGGTGCTCAAGAGAACATTCTTCTTCTACAGGCCCAACAGAGCAGAGTCCCATTTGGCATTTACGGGATTTGAACCGGCAACCTTCCGATTGCCAGTGCATATCCCTAGCCTCAGAGCCACCACTCCATCCTTGAGTGGACTAGATACATTTTAAGTAACAAATAAGTCTGTCTGCCACCTGAAACTACACATCAGCATTTATCAGGTTGTATGGTTGCCAATATTCGCTTGCACTTTGCTTATTGTTATTATTTATGAATATTATCAATAATACATTGTTTAAATTGTAACTTAATTCCTGCTTGTCTTTTATTACACCTAATTGCCTGGGGTTATAAATATAGAAGGGAAGGTGAGGAGAAGTTACATACTACAATACCTTATAAACAGTGATAAGACTGTGATATCTGAGGCGTTCTGACAAAGGCTACACATTAATAATACAAAAGTGGAAAGTAGAGTAATATAGAACTCTACCAAGACAAAACAGCAGAAAAAGTTCAAACATACAATTTTGGACTGCAAAAATTCCCAGAATTAGAAAAAAAAACTTTATTATACAACTTACAGTAATTTCCCTTTTGGACAAAATGCTCCCCTTCAAGCACATTACCCTTACCCTGGTTCTTCCTATTCCTGGATACATTTTATGTACTCATCTTTTGTTACCATGTCTGCTTTTGTTTCTGAGATTTCAAATATAGTATCAAATTGTCTCCTCTTCACGCATAATTTTAATTTTTTAAACAAAAAAAAGTCACAAGGAGTGAGATCTGGAAAATATGGACGGTGTGAAGCAACACCCTCGTTATTTTTAGTCAAAAACAATTCAATAACATGGTGAGTGCAGGTGCACTTTGATGGTGCAAAATGTAGTTTTGTGTGCGCCACTGGTCCTGACATTTTTTTTACTGATGCTTACATGCAAATGCCACAGCAGTTTAGTGTTGGTAATTAATTTTCTGTTCTTGGGGGAAAACTCCTTATTAACAAGTCCGTTAATGTCAAAACACGTCGTAATCAATGTTTGATGTTTGATGACCTGGCGTGTTTTTTTACCTTGTCGAGAAAAATCATGATTGCAGAAAAAATGTCAGATATACGCATCCCAATAAACTGAGCACAGTGCCACTTGGCAGACTGATTAACAAGACTGTCAGCATGCAATACCTAGCAGCAAAGTTGATATCTACACCCTAATCCCGTGCTATTGATCGATACCTGATATTTTTGGGTTCCCCCTCGTGTAGGCCCTAAAATCATTTCCCTGTGTTTGAATGCATTCCAATATACACAGTGCAGTTGCATTGATTTCCTAATAGTTTGAATAGTTCCAAATGCAGCTACCAGAAATTCATTCCAGCAGTTAGCATGACTTGTTCAGAAAAAAAAAAAAGTCAACAATCCAAGTATCTTTATTTTAAAAATGTTAGTGAAATTCAAAGCTAACAGTTCACACAAAAAAAGTAAGAAAAATAAAAATACAAACACAAAGAAAGGAAAACCATATTGTCTGTGATATTCCGTTTAAGGCTGCAGTGTATTGGATACATTTTTACAAAGTTCCTATAATTTATCTCATACACTAGGACCATAGTCACGTACGTACTTACGATAACAGTTACAAAAATGTTAATGGTCAGAAAACCATATGCCCTTAATACCTGTTTGTGTAACAGTTCATGTTTAATTCTGGTTCTTTTACTATAATTTGAGAGTTATTCAATTTTCATACATTGAAGAGCTAAAACATTTAGAACATTCTGTTACTTTTTAGCTTATAGGGAGCAAAACTGAATATTCCATTATCTATTGTGAAGACCAAGGGTGCGCCTGCCGCCTCAACCCGATACAAACAGATATATGACACCAGTTCTGTCCAACACAAAGCCTTTTATTCAGGGAAAGACACCTTGACCCGGAACAGTCTCCAAGGGCTGCTACCAACAGGCACAAGCACAGAGCCTTGCAGCCTCCTTCCTTCTCCACAGGCAAGCTTCATATGTGTTGTCCTCCAACTGTGGCTTCCTCTGTGAGGCAACTGGCTCCTTGTTAAGCCACTCCAGGTGGTTTGTTAGGGAGGTCTGGAATTGCTCCCAGGCGTGGCCGAAGCCCAAAGTAGGGTTCTGCAGCTGCCACAGTTCTCACGGATCCCCCTGGTGGCATCCACAGAACCCAACAGCGCTGAGCCGGCAGATAATAATTCCCATACAGCCCTATGAGAATCCGAGGCGCCTTTGTAATCCAGGGAGGCTGCCAAGTAACAGTTCGGGGGATATAGTGCTCTTTGGAAGTCCTCTCCCCCTGTCCTACCATTTTGGAGGCATCCTGACCGGTAATGGCACCGGCCTCCATCCATCATGCAGACCTATAAATACCTGGGAGTGCAGCTGGACGATAAATTGGACTGGACTGCCAATACTGATTCTCTGTGCAAGAAAGGACAGAGCCGCCTGTACTTCCTTAGAAGACTGGCATCCTTCAACATCTGCAGTAAGATGCTGCAGATGTTCTATCAGATGGTTGTGGCGAGTGCCCTCTTCTACGCAGTGGTGTGCTGGGGAGGCAGTATTAAGAAGAAGGATGCCTCAC
Organism: Erpetoichthys calabaricus; assembly: GCF_900747795.2. Lineage (NCBI taxonomy): Eukaryota > Metazoa > Chordata > Cladistia > Polypteriformes > Polypteridae > Erpetoichthys > Erpetoichthys calabaricus. The sequence continues at coordinate 45,504,042 of NC_041396.2, forward strand.
GCCTGGACAAACTGGTGAGGAAGGCAGGCTCTATTGTTGGCATAGAGCTGGACGGTATGACATCCGTAGCAGAGCAATGGGCACTCAGCAGGCTCCTATCAATTATGGAGAATCCACTACATCCATTAAACAGTGTCATCTCCAGACAGAGGAGTAGTTTCAGTGACAGACTGCTGTCACTGTCCTGCTCCACTGACAGACTGAGAAGATCATTCCTCCCCCAAACTATCTATCACAATATGTTTTAAAGCTACTTTCTATTAAAATTTAAGCCAAGGAAGAACTTCTATGTATTTACCTTTAATATTAACATAAAAGTTCAGCGGGTTGGAAAATGGATGGATGGATTAACATAAAAGATTTGGCTCTTTCATAAAGTACTTATTTTTAATCTAAATATTTGAATCTTAATTTTTTGGCTACTTTGGTAGACCCAGCACATGCGCAACCAAGAGTAAACGTTGAACACTGCAGGACCAATGCAGCCAATCCCTTGTGTCAGCAACAGGCTTGATGACAATTTCATATACTACCTAAACAACAATTTTTCTAGATGTGAATTTACATTCAGCATTTGAAGGAAAACGATAACAAATTTACTTAAGAAGAAAAAGTTGAGAGTTCCTCTAAAAATTATTGATCTCAATTTATTACTTATCTTGCACAGGAGCTGGTGGGGCAGTGATAGACAGGCCATTAAAGCATGTGCAACATTGAAGACATTCTTCTTACATTCTATGTTTCATATTGAATTTTGAATCTGAACAACTTCTATTTCCATACCCGGAATCATTAATAAAACTGACTTACATCTCAGAGCTGGGTGGTGCTGGGATTTGTGCTGACGTCTGACTGCTGCAGTCCTAGGTTGTATTTTTTCTCCAGGTACTCAGGGCTTCCTCTCATAGCTCAAAGATGTCCATGTTATGTTAAGCAGTAACTCTAAATTGACCCAGTGTGTATGAGCGGGGCGTTATAATCAAACAGCATCACAAGTTTGGTTCCTGCCTTTGTACCTGGTGCTCCAAAAAGAGCCTTTGGCCCATCACAACCTCGAATTGAGCTAAGTAGCTCTGACAATGTTATGTTATTTCAGTTCTAGTGTTGCTGGAATAGTCATTTTCTACACGACCAGATTTCAGCTGAACAGGTTTTTGAGTGTGTTCTGGTCCTTTAATCTGGCTGTTTGTTATCAAGTGACTAATTAGCCATGATGTTCTCATGTGCCTCCCTAAACATCTGTGTCCATATGTATGTGTGTGTGCTTGTGTTTGTGTGTGTGTGTTGCTTCTTTACTGAAGACACCAGGGTTTAGCCTTTAGTGGCTGAGATGCAGCAGGTAGTCACTTGTCAGCAGCAATCCAGGGGGCAAAGCAAAGGTAGCATGGTAAGGAAACGACAGGGTGACTGCATCTGTCAAATCCAACATGCGCACTTCATCTATCAAGTCGCTTCCATTTAGATGAAAGCCATCTCTCCCTCTCTCTCGCTACTGTCTCTCATCAGTACCGTACTCCCATGGCCTTCTCTTTGCAGCTTTGGAGTGTGAATTTCTTTCATGTCATTTGCACTTATGTTGTGATTTGCTGCTTTGTTACGAAGTGCACATTTCAGCTCAAAATAAAAGCCATTGTAGAAAATAGGCATTGATTGGCTTTTCCTTTTTGTAATCTTCTTAAACAATTCTGCTTCATTTAAGGGATGGAGGGATTAGTTAGTGAGATGTTTTTCAAAAATCTGCCTCATTGGTGCAATACACACTCATTGGCCTTTTCATTTAATATCATGCAGTAAATTAGACATGTGTACTACAGGGTAGGCCTCCTTTTGACTTAAGGACAGCCTTCTTGTGACCCCTGTCGCTGCCAGTTTTTCAATGGAAAAGAAACACACTCTTTCAGTACCTCTTTGAAGGGATTGCCTCTGTAAGAGACTTCTGTTTGTAACTGGCAAAACAGCAATAAAGTTTCTACTCCATGAACTCTCCTGTGCAACTTTGTGACCCAAGCTTGACAAGGTATGGATTCAATAAAATGCTGGTGGCTTTCTCTAGGAATGTTGGTCCATGCCGACTTAACAGCAGTGCATACAGTAGAACCTGCAAATGTTTTAGCCACACATTAATGCTGCAAACCTTCTCACTCAGTGGATCTGTTCAAAACTTTTTTAAAATTATGGCAGGATCTAATCAATAACATTTTAGAATATGCTTCTAGATCAGGGAAGAGGATACTCTTCCTTCCTTGCTGCTTTCAATGATTTGCTTTGTTGGCTGGCTCTCCTCTCTTTCTTTTGGGTTGGGGGTTGAATTTTGATTTTGTTAAGTTTGATTTGATTGTATGGATTGTTATTTGCTTTTAATTAAAATCAATAAAATAAAAAAATGCTGCAAACCTTCCATTCTATCTTTCCCCAAAGTGGTTCTAATGGGTTAAGATATGGGGACTGGAGGACGTTGGCATTTTTGTCATCTTCATGTAACAAGCTTTAGATGATGCATGCTTTGTGACATGGCACATTATTCTCCTTTATGAAGGGTAGACTGTGGGCATAAAAGAATTGACAAAGACAGTAATCATATTTAGGTATGACATTTAGATGAGGCTCACTTAATATTAGAGGCCTAATGAATGTCAAGAAAACATTCCACACATTGTTACGCTTGCACTACTGTTAGAGCCTGAGTAGTGATGGGTGAAACAGGGAAGTTTCTATTCACATAAAGTTTCACAAAATTGTCGTTAAAGTTCTTTTTACAGGTGATTTCACAATTGTGAAATGCAAAACTAACAAAAACGGAGGTTTTAAAGGTTTTGTAGGGTGCAGTGGTAGGATTATTGTTCCCTAAATTTCCATGTTTTTCTGCATTCCTTTCTGCAGAGACATAATGTATGCAATCTGTCAGCCACCTGTAAAATGAATGAAATGTATGCCTCACATTAATTTTTTTTGACATGTTGCGTATTTCCACAGAAACACACTCTAAAATGCAGCATAGTACACATTACGAAAACCTCACTACAGGAAAGGCCACAAAACCCACTGATACCTGAAAACCACCCATTTCTGTGTCTTGAATCCTGCACAAGAGGTTGAGGGTATGCACTCTGCAGGCACTATTGAGCTTCGAGTTTCTTTTCTCCCTTCTATTCATATTTAACATTGCGATCAACAAGATTTTTATGATTTTTAGTGTTCATTATAGATTTTGTATTTAAATATTACATAAAAGGCAGATGCATGCAGAATTAAAGCATGTAAAATGCCTCCCGACCGGAATAAACATCTTTCTTTCTTCTGTGTCAATTGTACAAATTTTGCTTGAAGTGAAACACAATTTTTTCATGAAGAGCTGCATTGCAAATTCAAATGCGCCCTAAGTTATTGTCTGGTTTATATCTTATTACCTTTTAGGCAACAATATGTCCATCCCATGAAGGCTAAGCCATGCCTCCTCATTATCTTTTTTTAAAGAAAAACACCCAGCAAAGAATACATTACACAAATGTGTGAGTTAAGAGAGTACAATTCAAATGGATTTCAAATCAAATCTTTTGATAAACAAAACATGTCACATTAATGTCCACACTGTTCAACTTTAAACAGATTAAACAAATATAATAATGTCAGTTCAACATTTCAGCCTAAATGAGCAAGGAAATAGGGTCCATGTTACTCCCCAGTGGGCACACCTCCATCATCAGAATGGCACGGAAGAAATTAAACTTCACTCAGTTACAAATTTTAAAGACTTTGCAAGTTCCAAAATTTTCTTCAACTTATCCACCATCATCCTTTACTGATAGATAGATAGATAGATAGATAGATAGATAGATAGATAGATAGATAGATAGATAGATAGATAGATAGATAGATAGATAGATAGATAGATAGATAGATAGATAGATAGATAGATAGATAGATAGATAGATAGATAGATAGATAGATAGAACTTTATTTGTCCCTAGTGGGAAATTTGGCTTTTACAGAACCTCATTATATAAATAAATAGCCAGAAAAAAACATATATACATATATATATACTGCTCAAAAACAATTAAAGGAACACTTTTTAATCAGAGTGTAGCATCAAGTCAATTATACTTCTGGGCTATTGATCTGGTCAGTTACGTAGCAGAGGGGGTTGTTAATCTGTTTCAGCTGCTTTGGTGTTAATGAAATTAACAACAGGTGCACTAGAGGGGCAACAATGAGACGACCCCCAAAACAGGAATGGTTTAACAGGTGGAGGCCACTGACATTTTTCCCTCCTCATCTTTTCTGACTGTTTTTTCACTAGTTTTGCATTTGGCAACAGTCAGTGTCACTACTGGTAGCGTGAGGCGATACCTGGACCCTACAGAGGTTGCATAAGTAGTCCAACTTCTCCAGGATGGCACGTCAATACCTGCCATTGCCAGAAGGTTTGTTGTGTCTCCCAGCACAGTCTCTAGGGCATGGAGGAGATTCCAGGAGGCAGGCATTTACTCTAGGAGAGCTGGACAGGGCCGTAGAAGGTCCTAAACCCATCAGCAGGACCAGTATCTGCTACTTTGGGCAAGGAGGAACAGGATGAACACTGGCAGAGCCTACAAAATGACCTCCAGCAGGCCACTGGTTTGAATGTCTCTGACCAAACAATGAAAAACAGACTGCTTGTGCAGTGGGTCCTGGGTTCCTCCTGGTGCACAACAATGCCCGGCCTCATGTGGCGAGAGTATGCAGGCAGTTCCTGGAGGATGAAGGAATTGATATCATTGACTGACCCCCTGCCCCCACGCTCACTTGCCTGACCTAAATCCAGTAGAACACCTCTGGGACATTATGTTTTGGTCCATCAGATACTTCCAGTTTGCACCTCAGACTGTCCAGGAGCTCAGTGATGCCATGGTTCAGATCTGGGAGGAGATTCCCTAGGACACCATGCGCTGTCTCATTAGGAGCATACCAAACGACGTTTTCAGGCATGCATACAAGCACATGGGGGACAATCAAACTACTGAGTACAATTTTGAGTGGCTACAATGAAATTTCGGCAAAATGGACTAGCCTGCCACATCATTTTTTCAGTTTGATTTTCGTGGTGTCTTTGAAATCAGTATGTTGATAATTTTCATTTCAATCAAATGATGTGGAATCCTTTCGTTCCTAACACATTACCATATCAGTCCATATCAGTAGAGATATCCAGCAGGATTTTTTTCCTATTGAGAGCTGATGTGTTTTCAAAGTGTTCTTTTAATTTTTTGAGCAGTTTATATATACATTCACACTATACTCTGAACACATACCAGAATGACAAAAAAGGAAAAAACTAAAATAAAGAAAAACTTCAGAGTGAGGGATTATTTTGCTGTATTTCTGTTGGTATAAAAGAGCCCCAGTGGCGTTTCTTCATACACCTCTGCTGAATAATTTGTTGGCTGAATGTCCTGACTCTTAATGTGTCAGAGAGAGAATGTGCAGCATTGTTCATAATGGCACTCAGTTTTGCTTTCATGCTCCCCTTCACTACTACCTTAAGGAGGTCCAAAATGCATCCCATAGCCCTTTTTAATTTATCTATTAATTCAGTGGGCCTCTCTTGAAGTAATGTTGCCTGTCCAGCAGACTACAATTGGATATTGCAATGGCCATCACAGAGTTGTAGAATATGTGAAAGATGTCGTTACCAACATATATCCTGCTCTGCTCTTTCTTCTGTAGTTCCTCTGTGTTATGAGAACAGTCCAACCTGTCATTGATGTAGACCCCTGAGTACTTTGTAGGACTGGACCATCTCTACATCCACTCCCTGAATAGTGACCAGGTTTAGAGGCTCTTTGGTGAAGCAAAAGTCAATAACAAGTTCATTGGTTTTGCTGATGTTAAGTTGCAGACAATTCTTTCTGTACCAAGAAACAAAGTTCTCTAACTAACTCCCGAAATCTGTCTCATATCCCTTATTAATACACCCCATAAGTGCAGAATTATCTAAGAATTTCTGCAAGTGACATGACCTGGTGTTTTATTTATAGTCTGAGGTGTACAGACTAAAGAGAAAAGTAGACGGGACTGTTCCTTGTGGTGTTCCAGTGTTGCTCACATCCTTTTCAGACACACAGTCCTTAAGAATTGCAAAATGTAGTCTGCCTGACAGATAGTCCATTACCCAGGACACCATAGGCTCATCCAGCATATTTATGAGCTTACATCTTAGCAGGGGTGGCTGGATGGCATTGGAGAAATCAAAAAACATAATTCTCACAGTGATGCTAGATTTTTTCATGTGAGAAAAAGCCTTGTGGAGCAGATTGATAATTGCATCCTCCACTCCAATCTTTGTCCAGTAGACAAACTGCAGTGTGTCCAGGTAATCTAACACACGATGAATCATACAGTCCAGGACCAGACTCTCAAAGGTCTTCATGATGTTAGATTGTAAGTTGTTATTAGGTGAAGAGGCACCTGCCTTTTTTGGAACAGGAACAATGCAGGATGTTTTCCACAACAGCAACACTTTCTGTAACCTCAGGGACAGACTGACCAGGTAACAGAGAATACAATAAGAATGATCAGCACAGGCCTTAAGAACTTGAGGACTGACTCCATCTGATCATGCGGCTTTTCCTCTTCAGTGATCGACAGCCCATACTGATGGTCAAAGGTGGATGTGGAGCTGGCCGTTCCAGTTAAAACACTTGTTGATATAGTATGGATGGTGTGGAGGGACCAGTCATTGGAAGAAGATGGTAATTGGAGGGAAACTATATTAAAAAATTGGTTCTGACCATCAATTTTGTCCACATTCCCTTCTAGCACCTGAGCCCTGGGTTGCCTGAGTCCAGTAATTATGGCCAGAACAGTCCATTCCAGACTTATTTCATGTTATTTTACGTGAGGTTTTAGATCTGTAAGCTTCTTTATCTTCACTCAGCTTTTTCCTCAGCACTTGCTGTATGTCCTTCAGGGCCCCTTTGTCATCAGATTGAATGCTGTCTTTCTCTCATTCGTTAGACTTTTTAGTTCCTTAGTAATCTAGGGCTTGTTGTTAGGAAAGCAAGACGCTGTTGTTGAGGTTACCACAGTGTCGAAAAAGAAGTTAATATAGTCTGTGATGCAGTGACTCTTCGCACAAATCAGAAACGGTCATGAATTCATGCTACTTACACAAAAGTCTTCCCTTCTCTTTATTTCAGTGCAGAAATTGAGATAAACCAAACCAGGCATCACTATTCCAAACCTTGTTGCCCACTATTGGTAATCACATGTCACTGTAGCTTCACTTTCCTGTTCTGATCTGAAAAGAGTGAAACCTGGCGCAGTCTTCAGAAGATGTAGCCCGGCTGCTTCAATATGTGAAGCATTGTATATCCAGAGATGCTCTTGTGCTTCATTGTTTTAAACAGCTGTTTTTTAAATATTTATGGCCTTTCTCTCTGCTGGATTCTCCTCCTACCTCTTCTCATTAACATGGTGTTTTCACCCACAGAACTGCTACTCACTGGATGCTTTTTGATTATCTCATTATTCTCTACAAATCCTAGAGGGTCTGGTACGTGAACATGAAAGGAGAGCAATTGTTTATTAGATGATAGAAACAGCTTGTCTAACACTAATAATCATACTATAGTTCATGTTGCTTAAATCACATGCCCTTCTCTTTTGTTGTATGGTTAAACAACAAATAAAACTCTTTGACTGTGTCTGCATTCTGTATAAATGGAGTAGCAACCACAGGATTGGCTATTTGATCCAAGTAATTATAGACCAATAAGCAAAACATGCTTCACAGGTAAATTAATGGAAAGAACTATTAAGGAAAAGACTGAGCATCACATGGCAAGGACAAGAGTGTTGGTGAACAATCCGCATAGGTTCAGACAAGGGAGATTGTATTTGACTATATTTTACTAGAAATCTATGAAGAAGCAACAAAGGATGTGATCAAAGTGGAACACACAGTATTATTTATTATTTTCAGAAAGCATTTGATAAAGTCCCACATGGGGGTTCAGGGTGTAGTATATAGATGGTGAAGAATTGGTAAAATCACAGGAAGCAGAAGGTTACGGTGCAAGCAACCCCATCAGAGTTTCTGTAGGTGATGTTAAAAATGGTGTTCCTCAAGAGTCAGTGGTGGAGTCACTGCTGTTTTTAATGTGCTGTCAAGCTTGGGTCACAAAGTTACACAGGAGAGCAGAGAAGGTTTTCTTAGGAGTAAAAACTGTATTGTTGTACTGGCAGTTACAAACACAAGTCCCTTTCAGAAGCAGTCTGGCCTCACAGGAAACAGACATGAAATTTGACGGATCGGCCCCCCTACTCCTGGTCAAAAGAACACAAAGTCTTCTTCTTCAAGTGAGTACAACAGCTTAGGAGCAGCGACCAGAGCAGAGGGGGTCTGGGGGAGAGAGAGGACAGGAGAGTGAGACATTAGGACAGCCACGGCTCGGTCCTTTAAATGTTCGAAGTCCCGCTCGAGGAACACATCGCACAGCTATCCTGCAATCCTGCAGCTGATCCTGCACATAGGAGAGGGAAGAGTGTGCAAGAGTGTCTTTATTTCCCATTAAAACACTGTTTAAGAGGGAGTTTCTGAAGAGCAGCTGCATTCCCAAGCAGCAGCGGTCACAATACGTAAATAATCTGGATAGGAATTCAAATAACAAACTTGTTAAATATCTAGATGACACCAAGATAGGTGTATTGTCAAATAATCTAGAATGTGTGAATCATTACAGAGGGACTTGGATAGCATTCAGGCTTGGGCAGATTTCTTGCAGATTAAACTTAATGTAAGTAAAGTATTGAACATACAGTTAGGTCCATAAATATTTGGACAGAGACAACTTTTTTCTAATTTTGGTTCTGTACATTACCACAATGAATTTTAAATGAAACAACTCAAATGCAGTTGAAGTGCAGACTTTCAGTTTTAATTCAGTGGGGTGAACAAAATGATTGCATAAAAATGTGAGGCAACTAAAGCATTTTTTAACACAATCCCTTCATTTCAGGTGCTCAAAAGTAATTGGACAATTGACTCAAAGGCTATTTTATGGGCAGGTGTGGACAAGTCCATCATTATGTCATTATCTATTAAGCAGATAAAAGGCCTGGAGTTGATCTGAGGTGTGGTGCTTGCATGTGGAAGATTTTGCTGTGAACAGACAACATGCGGTCAAAGGAGCTCTCCATGCAGGTGAAAGAAGCCATCCTTAAGCTGCGAAAACAGAAAAAACCCTTCCGAGAAATTGCTACAATTTTACAAGTGGCAAAATCTACAGTTTGGTACATCCTGAGAAAGAAAGCAAGCACTGGTGAACTCAGCAATGCAAAAAGACCTGGACGTCCACGGAAGACAACAGTGGTGGATGATCGCAGAATCATTTCCATGGTGAAGAGAAACCCCTTCACAACAGCCAACCAAGTGAACAACACTCTCCAGTGGGTAGGTGTATCGATATCCAAGTCTACTATAAAGAGAAGACTGCATGAAAGTAAATACAGAGGGTGCACTGCAAGGTGCAAGCCACTCATAAGCCTCAAGAATAGAAAGGCTAGATTGGACTTTGCTAAAGAACATCTAAAAAAGCCAGCACAGTTCTGGAAAAACATTCTTTGGACAGATAAAACCAAGATCAACCTCTACCAGAATGATGGCAAGAAAAAAGTATGGAGAAGGTGTGGAACAGCTCATTATCCAAAGCATACCACATCATCTGTAAAACACGGTGGAGGCAGTGTGATGGTTTGGGCGTGCATGGCTGCCAGTGGCACTGGGACACTAGTGAATGAATTCTGAGGTGTTCAGAGACATACTGTCTGCTCAAATCCAGCTAAATGCAGTCAAATTGATTGGGCGGCGTTTCATGATACAGACGGACAATGACCCAAAACATACAGCCAAAGCAACCCAGGAATTTATTAAAGCAAAGAAGTGGAAAATTCTTGAATGGCCAAGTCAGTCACCTGATCTTAACCCAACCTTTTCAGTTTATGCAAATGGAAATTATGAAGTGACATGGTTGAAGATTTTAAACTTATTAAAGGAATTAGTATGATGGATCACTCTGTTACTCTAAAATGAATGCAATAAGAACATGGGGACATGACTGGAAACTTGTTAAAGATAGGATTCACACAAACATTAGGAAGTTTTCCTTCACACAGAGACAACAGGCACTATAGAATAAACTACCATGTAGTACGGTAGAGAAAAGGACTTTAGGGACATTCAAAACTCAGCTTGATGTTATTTTGGAGAAATTAGGTGGGTAGGATTGTTGAACTTTGTTGTAATGTTGTTCTTGTCAACAATTTTCCAACATTCTAATGAAAGGTTTCAATCTGCTTCCTTGTATTTGCCTGGTTTGGGTTTGTCTTTCATAATGAGCACTTGAACCATCAGAATATCGTGATGGTGAGAGTATTCGGTTCGGGGAGGCCCCAAGAAGCTTAGGTCCTAATAAGGAGAGATCTGTTCAACTCTTAGACCTTAGCTTCACACCCAGATTTAGTTCCTGAGGCTAACACCATGTGGCCATATTATTGCAACTCAGTAGGATTAGAGACTTCCAAGTGAAAAAAACTGTCATGGCTCCTAAATGCTTTTCTCATCTGATTTTTTTTTATACTTTAACTTAGATGATGTTTGTACTTTTTATTAAAAACAAGAAATAAAAGGGTAACTGGCGTAATGAATTCTTTTAATTGAATATTCTTACATTCAGAATACTTTTTGTGTTCTATATATACTGTAACTGCAGTCTTTGACCAGCATTGTTTTCATTTTTGACTTTTATACCTCAGAGTGTAAGACTATATGTTTCCCAAAAGGACCCTGAGCTTATGACATTCTATTATTTGGTGGGTTACTGCAGGTCCTGATAAGAGTGTGTTACCATTTAGCTCTGAAAGCTCCGGTAATACATTTGCTGAATCATCACAAAATTTAGGCATTGTCATTGACACTAATCCATCCTTTAGCACTGACATTACCATACTTTTGAAGATCTTTTTAGCTATTAAATCTAGGAAAATTAAAGCTTTTATAATTTATAATGCACAGAAGGTAAAATCCTGCAATTATTAAAGCAGAAGCACCTTGGGCTGACACAATATCAGAATTTCTGTATTTGACACCAATACCAGTGGAATTTCACAATACTTGAGACCTATTTGATACCACAGTAAAAACAGAAATCCCATTCAATAGGTTTTTCAATAATAGTACCTCCATTACTCAAGTGATCAATATTGTGCATTTTCTGTAATAGAACAAAAATATATAAATACTAATAATAACAGCAACTTTAAAATAGTGGTATACTCATCAAGTACTTACCCAAATAGTGTTTAATATAAGCTAGTATTGATATTCCTAAATATCAAAGTACAATTCCCCAAGTTTACCAACAAGTGGGGGAATCTTTATAATACTGTATATGGAGGGGACTTCGGCATAGGGTTTATAAAACTGATATCATCATCATCATATTTTTATACCATGTGCACATTCCAAATTTAATCTCTTGACATTTTCTCAGTAACAGAAACACGCTGCTTAAAAATCAGTACAAATAATCCAAATTCAAACATCATAATTTGTACTGTTTAATTAATGAATTCCAAGATGTTTCAGGTGTCACATATGTGCATTTGGGAGATAACTTCAGGGCTCTTCAACATGGTAATTCCACTCCAGGGGATGGCGCTGATGTCTTTAAAGGCGTCACTTTCTGCTTCCTGTCAGCTGAACCTGATTCTTTCGCCTCTATCACCTCATAACCGGCTCAACTCCCATCTTTCTTCAATCTTGTCTTGAACTCTTGTCTGAAAAGATGATTTTGTAAAGATTTGTAAAACTGATTTTTTTGTTTATGCCACCAATTATACAGGAATCACCTGCTGGTGCCTCCACCATTTATGCTCTTGTTTTATTTACACAGAATATTTTAATTTACACAAATTCTTGAAAGCTTTTTTTGTAACAAAATGCTTTAAATAAGCGTTATCAGAGAATCATTCTGTTTGGTTTGGAACATTTGTTACTGTAAGATACAGATAGTTAAAATCATACTAAAGAGTAATATTTATCAGATGAATCTTAACCGATTCAATTTTCAAATGTTACAGTACCCTGGTGGTTTAATTTTCCAAATCTACTCTTCTTTTTTATTTTTTAACATTTATTCAAACAATTTTATTAGTTTTACATTATTCCATGGATTCAGAACTCCTTGAAATACATGCTATTTTATGGTGTTTTCATGCAGTCTTTTGTGGCTGATAAGACTTTGTTATTGCATACCCTGTGTACAAATACAGAATTAGAATACTAACTGAACTTCCATTGTAACTGGTACACTACATGACATTTGCAAGCAAACAATACCTTTGAGCCTTCACTACAGTCATCACACTTTGGGGGTTTTACTGATGAACATTTATTTGTCAGGAGGCACGGTGGTGCAGAGGTAGCACTGCTGCCTCGCAGTTAAGAGACCTGGGTTCGCCTCCCGGGCCCTCCTTGCGTGGAGTTTGCATGTTCTCCCCGTGTCTGTGTGGGTTTCCTCCGGGTGCTCCGGTTTCCTCCCATAGTCCAAAGACATGCAGGTTAAGTGAATTGGCGATTCTAAATTGTCCCTAGTGTGTGTGTGTGTGCATGCCCTGCGGTGGGCTGGCGCCCTGCCCAGGCTTTGTTTCCTGCCTTGCGCCCTGTGTTGGCTGGGACTGGCTCCAGCAGACCCCCGTGACACTGTAGTTAGGATATAGCAGGTTGGATAATGGATGGACATTTATTTGTCTTCAAAAGCTAAATGAATGACAAATATTTAGAGTCTGCATATTCATATTTAGCAATGAGTACACTGGGATGTTTACATTGTCTATTAGTCATTTGATCAGAAACAGAAGCCTAATATTGTAAATCTACTAACAGTATTTAGAGAAAATAAATGTTATATGTATTTATCAGGGGCATCTTCATATTGTTGTTGGCAAACACACACCATTGCCATTCACATATCAGCTATATGACAGGTATGCTTTAAAAGAGGATGGTGCATATCCAAATATATGGATTTAAGCACAAAGAACAACAAACAGAAAAAGGCAAACTTGTTCTTGTCAGGAAATTAGCTTTTTTCACAAAATTCAGAAGTGACACATTGACAGGCAAATCTGTTTACCGTTAGAGAGCAATAGATTATGTTTATTCCACTTCTCTAATTTCACTTCCAAAAACACGGTCAATATATTTTCTGCATTTTTTGCTTCTTTCTGAAATTACCTTGTTAATATCATGTCACATGTAGTGAGTCCAAATATACTTCCAGAAAAAATACCTTGCTATATTTAAAAAATATTCCTCATTCATATTCAGATAAGATGCTAATAGTTTCATTTACATAAAGTAAAAGCAAAACTTTCTTATTTTTTTTTGTTAGCTACAGTTCAACAAAGAAATTCAGGGTCTCATTAGACATAATGTAAAGTAGTATGTAGGTATGGCATTAGCGGTAAAGTAGGGTATACAATAATAGTTTCATAACTGTAACAAAGTCCTCAGTCAGTCCAACAATGTTCTCTTCTCCTTAACTTGTCATTTGTAGCCAACATCAGGGCCATCTCTTGTCACAGTCCAGCAGTAGCCTCCACTTTCCTTGGTATCTCTGTTCCATTGCTGAGATTTCTTGATGGAAGTGTTCCCCATGGTCATCACTCACAGCACCACAGTTTTCAGAAAAAAGTCAAAATGGGAGAGAAGGGAGTGAATTTACAAAGACATGCCACAGCCAGGACCATCTTAACACAGGAGCACACTGGGCAGTTGCCCAGGGGCATCACGAGCATAGGAGTCCCATGCTAATCTATGTATGTTGTGACTTGCTGAGTGGTTGTGTAGGTACGCGCCCCAGTGCACTGCTTTGCCCGGGGACCTATAATGTTGTTAAGATGGCCCTGGCTGCTGCCCTGCTTCTTCTCAACAATATCTTTGTAGTTTTCAGCTCTCATATTGCCCAAGAAATTTGCACAAATTTACTTAAAAGAGACCCACGCACACTTTTCCTTACCATGGAAAATTTCGTCAATGTGATTATTCTTGGGAAGTTCTCATACCTGTGGTACAATGAAAAACCCTTTCTTTATTTTTGCCTTACTCAACATTGGAGAGTTTTCTCATAGGCAGCAGAAACCCTGTTCCCCTCTTTGATGATGTTCTCTATATCTCAAAAACTAGAGCTAGAAATCCATTTTCATGGTTATATTCATGTTCCAGGGGTGAAATTAGGGGAAATGAGCTCTTTTGGTTGAGGAAACATTTTGTGTTTTGACCCGTGCAATTGATTTTTGATGTAAGAAGTATTGTTGGAAAGCACCACACAACAAAAGCACTGTGATAGGAATAAATCACAAAAGCTGCAAAAGAGATGAGCAATTGCCCCGTGTAATATCCGTCAAAAAAGTAGCAAAATTGGGTCAATATTGGATGAAAAAAAACAAAACATTTGAAAGAATACAGGAGTTGAATGATCGTTTTTATACAAAATGGCTGCAGGAAATGAGTTGTGAGGGAATGATGAAAAAACCGGAAGTGACATGATCGAAAGTAGCATCATCAGTGATGGACCGGATGTGATGTCATCTTATGGAGCTGGAAGTGGCGTCATCTTGAGGAGCCGGGAGTGACGTCATCATCGAGCGACCAAGAGTGATCACTTCCTGCTCATCGTGATGACGTCAGAGGTGGACCAGAAGTGACATCATCATGATGAGCCAGAAGTGACATCATCAAGGATGGACCGAAAAGTGACGTCATCCTGTGGAGACAGAAGTGACGTTAGCACGGATGGAGTTGTCTGTAGGGAGCCATTTTCTGAGACCGGAAGTGTTGTTGGTGAGTGAGTGTATTTACTGTTTATCTTCTTTTGTTTTGTAGAGACACAGAGAGAGACATCAGTACCCCAAATCAACCCCCTATCTTGTATTATATCACTCACCTCAGGGCTTGTTGACTGCCTCCTAAGCACATGTGTGTGATAGCACCAAAACTGAGAAAAGGTTATAAAGTTTTTGTAAGTTTAGTTTTTCATGTTTATTGTATGGTGGTTATTAATCTCCTGCTGAGAAATGCATGAACATACAACAGTAAAACTTATGGTTCATATTGTTAGTGGTAAAAACAATTTCATTTAATCACATTGCAGATGCATTAAGTTGTGTAAACTGACCTGGAGCAGGTGTCATTTCATACTTGTGCTCCATTTAGAAGGGCCCTGCTGTGCTTTTTCCATCAGTGCAGACTCTTCACACTTTTACATGGCTTATAAAAAATGTCCTTATTCTATTTTGTTTACTTGGATCCAATTACTTCACTATGATTCATCAGTAGGTAAAGCTGTTGAAATCTAGGCAAGGATGTTTATGTTTAGAATTGGCACACAGAGGAACTCGATAGAAACTCTTCTTTTGGGATTCTATCATCATTTAGGATAATTGGAAGACAGTTTATCCATCAAAAACACCTCCTGGAAGAAAACAAATACAGCAATGTGAAGAGTACTACTTCTGCTTATTATTAATTCCCCAGCTCTCAACTCAAACCATTTCTGAGTGTTTTTACATTACTACTTCCTACATTATGACTTCCAAGGACATCATCTACCTATTATGTCCAATGTATGATTTTGAGGTGTGGGGAATAAAATCAGTCCACCTAAAGAAAGTTCTACACAAAAACTGAGTTTGACCACAAAACTATGGATATTTAAGGTAGAAGAGCTAATCAATGTGCCATTTCTAACACCAGTGCAAGGTGTTTGTTTGTCTTCACAATTATCTTCATGTCACACTTTTGTCTTTTCAGCGTATACTCAGAGTGGTATGGTTAGCTTCCCAGCATTATGTCCTTCACCAGATCACCTCATACTCTCATGCTTTCTTTGATTTCCTCTATCATTTTAGATGTCTTATTTCTTTAGTGTATAAAAAACATTGATGGTGAAAGCAAGCCTATATAACTAGTATGGTAGACTTCTTACACTTGTCAGAGATGGCAGTCATACACCATGAAGTAATAACCAACCCGGTTGGGACACCCAAGAGATGGAAGGATGAGGGAAGGCAGGTAATTTAGGTCACTCCCTCTCCCAGAACACTAGATGGCAGCTCCCCTGGGTTGTAGCGGTGTCCCAGACTCCCACTGGTGGGTACCGTGGCTGCCGCCAGGGGGCACTACTATGACTAAGGAGCCGTATGACATGGGGTTTCTGCCTTACCTGGGGTTTGGGGAGCTGGAGCACCCCCTACTGTCCACACCATACATACATTTATATACAACTTCGAACCCAATTCAGGGTAATGGTGGGCTGGAGCCTATCCCTCCAGCAGTAGTCAGAAAAAAACCCTACAAAAGACATCAATCCAAACATTAGAGGCAACACCCATGCACAACTATAACTCCGAATACAGAAAATCAAAGAGCAACTTACAAAATTGTGCAATGTACAGTATAGTACAATTATTCTTCAGTTTAATAATCCAGTGTCAGTGGCCTTGGTGTTCATAATCTGGACCCCAAAGCAGTCAGTGGATCACTTGATAATGAATGTTCTTTTCCTCAAATTTAGTTTCCTTTTTTTAACATCATCTGTAATACAATAGCTTCTTCAAAGTTCAATGGTTTCTCAAAACTCACGAAAAAAATGAATAGCTCCTCATCAAAATTGAGTCTTCTCTCACAAAAAACAGTCATTATAACTATTATTTCTTAAATTCTGCAAAGCACCTTGAATCCAAATTATGTTTTACTGAACCTGAGGTTTTCTCTCACATTCCTGAGAAGCAATTTGAGCTTTATCATCGCTGTGCATAAAGAGAAACTGATAGTTCTGTGAGCTGCACATCAATTTTTACATATCACTATTGCTTACTTAGTGTCTTGATTTGGTCTTATGCTGATTAATTGGTATATTTTTGTACTTGTATTGGGGTTTTTTGAGGTTGAAGATACTGTTGTTTTTATTAATTGCTTGAAATTCATAATGGTTTAGATGTTGTGTTCTGTTTTGCAATGTCTTGGGTGCCATTTTTGTTGCTCTATCACCGCCATCTTCAGATCCCTCTGTTAGGTCCGCTTCTTTATTGGGCCCTTTCTGGGGGCGTGGCCTCTGAGGTTATGACCTGTGCTTAAGTGACGTGACAGGATTAAAAGGATGACAAGGGATTGATTTCCTTATCCGATCTGTGGATATCAAAATCCTTAACAAGCCTTGTGAAAACTTTACTCACATGTTACTTTTTGTTTTGACCTCTTAATTGTTCTTTCAAACTTGAATTTTGTCTCAGTTTCCTTTTGTTCTTGGCCTTCTTTTTTGATTTCCTACACACATCATCCATTCTTGTTCAAAAGTTTACCTGTCATCTTGCTGACAAAACATTTAGCAAGGCCTTCCGGCTATTCCTGTTTACGGTTTATTCCACTGTATATGAAAACTTTTCTAATTTTCACTGGGAATACTCACAGGTGGATCACAGGTTGTAAAGCACAAATTAGCTGTGTCGTACAAGTGCCTGATAATCTAAAATCATTCTATACTTGGTTGGAGGTCAATAGTAGATCCCAGATAACCAGGATGAACATCAACCAATTACATTCAGAGAAGACGTGTATAAAGTTTTTAAAAATACTTATTTACTATGCATTGGGCTTCTAGCCTTGATGCTATCCCTGGGTGTGAATTCATGTGCAGAACAGCTTGCAAATGTCCTCACAGAAATACTCAGTCTTTCAGTTACTTTGTTAAAAATTCCCTCCTGCTTTAAAAAAGCCATTGTCATTCCTAGTAAACCCATAGCTAGTTGCCTGAATGACCATTACCCCAGGTATTATGAAGTGCTTTGACTGGTTGGACAAGACAAGCATTGCCTCCTCACTGTTGTATTATGGACAAGGTTTGTTCCCTAATTTTGAAATATTACTTTTTCATGTTTTTATGTTATTTCAGTTAGCTTTGCTTTTTGTACTCTCACTTGAAATGTGTGTCGATAGGCCATATGCACACTCTTCTACATTGCGCATCAGCCAACTTCTTCACTTTCTGTGCTGACATCAAAACAGACTAGCTGTGGTGTTTTTCACCGGATCACTTCAAGATGTACCCAGACTTACAGTAAACGACATAAGTTGCATTATTCAAACATTGTGCCAAACATCAGGAGCTGAAAAGGAAAAGGGTTTCAAGCTACATCCACAATTACAAAGGTAAGATCTGGACTTATTAAAAATTTGTGTCTACTGTGGACTTACATGGGACAAATATGAGATTACATTAGGCTTCTTTAAAAAAAACAGAATTTCAATAATTAGTCATTAAACTTTATTCAGAGACAGGTGAATATGTATGTAAGCTTAATTCTTAAAAACCTACATCTTCTGGACATCTTACCTTGTAAAAAAGAGAATATCTCCGACTGAGCGAACAAAAAGGTGAATGTCAAACCGCTACTTCATTGTAAGGGTCTAAATTAGTTTCCTTAGCTGGAGGATCTCCCCTCTGAGAGTAATGTTTTCATCAAATGCCTGGTCAACAAGTCCTGGATCCAGAGCCGAAACATAGATGTGGTCCTCGAAGATTTTATCATTCTTCTCCTCACCCAATGTGTCATCTTCTGTTGGTCTCTTTCACCTCTCCCAAACCCCTGGTCTTGACAGTCGAACAGAGAAATTGTTCCACTCAGACAATGCAGCAACCATTACATTCTCCAATAGTTGCCACTCTGTCTCTGAAACCCGGCTCACAAAAATTCTCTTTTTTAAAATACCCGCTACAAACTCGGGTATGGGGACTAGCCGTAAAGCCCTAGATAGCAACGATCTGTTTAGATAGATAGATAGATAGATAGATAGATAGATAGATAGATAGATAGATAGATAGATAGATAGATAGATAGATAGATAGATAGATAGATAGATAGATAGATAGATACTTT
Organism: Erpetoichthys calabaricus; assembly: GCF_900747795.2. Taxonomy (NCBI): domain Eukaryota; kingdom Metazoa; phylum Chordata; class Cladistia; order Polypteriformes; family Polypteridae; genus Erpetoichthys; species Erpetoichthys calabaricus. The sequence continues at coordinate 45,523,020 of NC_041396.2, forward strand.
ATTAATCCCAAGGGGAAATTCACATACTCCAGCAGCACCTTACTGATACAAAAAACAATATTAAATTAAAGATTGATAATAATGCATGTAAAAACAGACAATAACTTTATATAATTTTAACGTTTACCTCCCCGGGTGGAATTGAAAAGTCGCATAGTTTCGGGTTTCCGCATCATAGGGAAATGTATGAAAATGAAATTCCTTGTTTTACATTCTGGAAGCTGAACATAAAGGTCCACAACAATGTTCAGCTGTAGAGCTCTCTGTACACTGAAACTTAAACTTCTTTTTCTCAGACCTTCTCGCCACTAAACACTAAACTAAATCACAATTGCAGTACAGACAACCGAAGTGACCGAGCTGGTCGGGTTTTCACCGGAAGTACGTCAACACTACCATAAGAAAATAGCCTATTTCTGTGGGTGGTACAATAAGAGGCGGGGCCACCAAGAAGTCACTGCTGGGACCTCCCTCTGGCTGTATATTGAGGGAGAAACGAATCTCAGCAATGGATCGTTGATATTGTGGACAGTTGTTGTTTTATCTTGGTAGAGTAATATTTTACTCTACTTTCCCTTATTGTTTTATTAATACTGTATGTAGCCTTTGTCAGAATGCCTCAGATATCTCAGACTTACCACTGTTTATAAGGTATTATTGTATATAACCTCTCCCCACTGTTCCTTCTATATCTATAACCTCAGGCAATTAGGTATAGTAAAAGACAAGCAAGAGTTAAGTTACAATTTAAACAATGTATTATTGGTAATATTCATAAATGATAACAATTTGCAAAGTACATTTGAATATTCGCAACGCATACAACCTGATTAAATGGTGATGTGTAGTTTCTGGTGGCACACAGACTTGTTAGTTATTTAAAATGTCTCTAGTTAAGGAATCATTGGTGCTCAGCTTTCTTTAGAACAGGCCGCAAGCCTGTTCAATATGACTGCCGAGCTGTGCTCTTCATTGTGTTGTCTTCTTCATCAGATGTTAGTAAGAGAGATGCTTCTTCATCATCAGAGGTTAATAAAAGAGAGAGAATGTGGTTGAGCAAGCAGATTTATAGATTCTCTGTCCAACCCCTAGAGCCAATAGGACATCATGATACTTAAAAGCTTCTGATAGAAGCCAATTCCAAATAGCCATGCTTCAGACTAATAGGACAAAGAAAATCTTAACACCTGCCATCCCCCAAAACCATATGTTAAGGTGCAACTTGGCTTCCTTGCGGGGGTTGAAAGACTTTAGCAGAGAAACATTCACCAAACTGGTTTAAGGCACATCTACCCCCCCCATCTCTGTCATAAAATTCAAAGAGATCCATTCCTAAAGGGGTTGGGGGGTAAACATGAATGCTTCTCACTAATGTAACACTAAATTACACTGCTTTGCCTAAATTACAAATAAAGACATACAAAATATTTATCAAGTTATATGCAAAATCTTACATCACAATAGTTGTCAAGTACTGCTTTTCTTTTGTTATTTCTGAGTTTTGTGGATTTTCATTTCTGCTTTTGGACTTTGCATTGCATTTTAAACGAGTATCTTTTTGTGCTTTATTTGTACATTTTGTCAGTTTTTTTTGCTAATACATCTTGACTTTATAAAGAATAATGTTTAGTTTGTCTGGTTTTGTTAATAATTTTTATGACATTTTTATTTTATGGCTGGTCAGGCCAATGCTTGCAGGTAGGCGTTGGGGACTCACTTCCTTGCGCGATGTAATATCTGGGCAGGCTGGTTAAGAGACCAAAAAAAAAATGTTTCTTGGGACTTTTTGGGGGCCTCGTACACCTTTTTTGCCACGTCTTTATCCTCATTACATAACACACATAACTCTGAAACCAATGAAATTTGCTAACCACCACATCAGATCAAGAGAGGATGCCATCAATGGTGCCCTCACTACTGCCCTGTCACAACTGGAAAACAAAAGAAATGTTAACTGATTACAGCTCAGCATCCAACACCATAGTGCCCTCAAAGCACAAGGCACAAGGATTTGGGACAAACACTACAGATGGGACAAAGTAAGGGCGTGTGTCAACCTTTTTCTACACGGATCCCAAATACTATAGCCCCATAAGGTTATGTGCTTAGTCCTCTTCTCTACTCTTAATTTTCCAATGATTAAATTACCAAACATAATTCAAATTCCATCATTACATTTTCAGATGATACAATGGTCATCTTCTTTATAACATTTAGTGTGGTGTCAGGAAGACATCTTCTCCCTGAACATCTTTTACAGAAGTCAACCTTACACAGGACTTACATGTTCTCACCATACTAACACGGTGCTCAAAACAGGACACTTATTTTTACTCTTCAAGCTTAAGATGTCTGGCATGGCATCACATGTTCTGGCCAATATTGGTGCACTTAGGAGTATTATTTACAGTGTCCTGGGTGGTTGCCGTACTGCCTGGTTTGGTGGCGGCACCATCTCAGAGTGCAAAGCACCGTAGAGGGTGGTGAAGTCAGCACAATGCAGCTCATTCCTGGAAATCCAGTATATCAATTCAGATTTTAGGATGCTAGTCATCCAAGTCATAAACTGTTTTCTCTCCTAAGGTCTGGTAAATGATGTCAAAGTATTAAGTAAAAGATCAACAGTTTAGAGAATAAGCATCTACTTAAAGACAATAAGACTGCTAAAGAGCCAAGCTGCAGTCTCATCATAAATCACTCTAACAGCCTCTCATACATGCTAAGCGTTACATTTACATGTAAATTTTCTTTGCATGCACCTTTCTTGACACGATACATTGTATATACTATATGCATACAGTATGTTCATACTGAAATGTATTCAGTCTTTATTGTTTCATCTTGGCTGTGTAATTTTCATTTGTGTTTTTATGTATGTTTTATGCTATTTTCAGTGCAGCATTTGAGGAAAGAAAAAAATATTTCATTAATGCCATTTCTGCTTTATGATGTTTTGATGTGCATCTGATAAATAAACTCTGCACTTTGACCTTTTAAACTTTGAAGCATCTTTAAGAGCCCTGCTGAAGTACAATCACCACCATCCATCTAGAGGGCATATAAGAATGAATTCACCCCTAGGAAGTTTTCCTATGTTATTGTTACACAACATTGAATAACCGTGGATCAAATTTGGCTTTTATGTATTTGATCAATACAGGAACACTTTTTAATGACAAAGTGAAAGCAGATCTCTGCAAAGTGGTCTAAATTAATAACAAATACATTCAATCCTCAAGTTTCACTGAGGGTAACGTTCCTAGGAAACGATGTAAAAATCAAAAAACTTGAATGTTAATATAGTGAAGCTATGGGAAATAACGGGGTAGGTTCCCACAACAACCAAAAACTGCAATATGTCCCTAAAGATTACTCAAAATACACTTTTCTGCATATAAATCCTAATTTTTGGTAATATGTACTTTTCATAACACAGTAACCATGAGATAACCCATAAATTACAGTATACAAAATGCAATGGGTAACATGCAAAAAAACATTTTTTCTTGCTGGTTGTCCACTAGAATTCTGTGACTGTTTGTGCTAACAATGTCAAAAAACAAACCAATCACTGCTGTCAGGAGATGATGAGACTGGAGAGGTCCAAAACTCGCCTCTTCTACTTTGTCCTCCATGCCTGGTGGATGGCGCTGGAGATCGTGAAAGATGAAATGGCTCGAAATAATCCACCAGTGACATCTGGTTTGTGCGCCATTTGAAATTTTTTCTGACCCCTTTATTGTCTCATTATACCGTATCGCTGACTTTAACCCCTTGGGCTTAGTGCCCGAAGGACTTGCAGTATACCTTGAGTGCATAATTAGTGAGTGGCTGAGTCAGAGTTCATACTTCAACTCAATTGAGAATTTGTGGCTGGTCTTGATAAAGGCTACTCAATCACAATCCTCATTCAATTTGAAAAATTTAGCAAAGAAGAATGGGGAAAAACTGCAGAGTCCAGATACGCAAAGCTAATAAAGAGAGAGTTGTGCATGGCCGTCATGACTGTCAAAGGTGCATCTACCAAATACAGTGGACCCTTGACTCACAAACTCAATTCGTTCGCAAGGGTTGGTTGTAACTCAAGTTGGTTGTGTCAAGACTATTTTTCCCATAAGAAATAATGGAAATGCCCTTAATGTGTTCTGAACCGCCCATAGCAACACTTACTTAAATTTTTTAAAATAGAAAAGGGTTGTATAATGTGCATAATTTACCAAACACATCAATACTTTTTCTAATGTACTAACCAAAAAGTTATAAAAAGTGCCTAACCTACCAGAAACAACAATTTCATACTGTACTCACCATTTAAGTTGACATCTTTGGCTTGCAGGAAGGAAGGAGGAGGAGAATGAAATGGAAGGTGGTTATTGTTTGGAAGGAGTTTCCTTATAAAATTTTTTCTTTTTAAAATTGTCGAGATGGTGGATTTCGACATGCTGTACATATTAGCGAGATCGGTCACACGAATGCCACTCTCATATTTCCACACAATTTCCTTCTTCGTTTCAATTGTGATCGCTTTCTTCACCTTCGTTACCTTCATTTCCTTCCTTAGCAATTATCGAAATAAATTATATAAATCACTGCACTGACCGAAATTACGTCCATAAACACATGTATCTGGGCTCCGACTGATGCTTACAAACGCTCTCGGCTGTTTGTTTACAATCGCACAAGCGGATACACGTGACCGCATTCGGGTCGTAACGCAAGATGTTGGTCGTAATTCAAAACAAAAAGTTTGGTTGTAAAGCAAGTTGTTCGCATGTCAGGCCGGTCGTATATCAAGGGTCGACTTTACTAACTTATGCAGTCAACTAGTTTGTGTTCTATATTTGTAATTAATTTAGACCACTTTGCAGACACCTGCTTTCATTTTTAAAGAGTCTCTGTGTTGATCAATGTCCAAAAGCTAAATGAAATCCACAGGGATTATTTGTTGTGCAATAATAAAATGTGAAAACTTCCAAGGGTAGTGAATCCTTTCATATACATTGTATACCAGTTCTGCAGCACAGTCTGTCTGGTTATCTTACTGTTTCTTTGGATATCTGATCTGCCCATGTAAATGTCTGATTAAAATGATCAGGGATGGCTCCAGCACTACAGTGTCCCTTGGTGATTTTCCTAATTCAGGCTTTCTATTTAAGATAAAATGGAAAGTGGTTATTAGTTTGGTGAGGAGGCTCCTTGACATTTAATTGTAATTTCCACAGTGGGTTATACATTCAAAGGCCCCCATCACCAAGGTACATTTGAGGTAACTGTCTATACTGCCTATACCATGGGCTGGTCTTGCAAGTACTGTATTACCTCATGGCTTGTATATCTAGTGATTCCACCATTGTCTATAGGACTTAGCCTGTCCTCAGTGACAGCAAACGTGCACCAAACGTTTTTCTTCCTCTAGGATTCCAAGGCCGACTGTGAGATATCATCCTTCCAGCATGTCCCAGATATGGGGTATCTTATAATTAAGGAAAGACACCTCCAGAAAAGGGCCTCCAGTAAGCTTTAACATTATCATCACAAATAGCTCTTCTCAATCCACAGAACCAGAGGTTCAGAGCTGAAGTCCATTTTGCATTGCTGACTTCTTCTTCACCCTGTCCATTTACTTAACTTGTTTATTTGTGAGTGGAACTGTTCAAATGCTGCCTTTTTGTCTGTCTGTCAGTCATTCATTATTTCCACATGTCTCCTCAATGCCCTTTCAATTTTCTTGTCTCTCGTTCCACAAATTCTTCCTACTCATTCTGTCTGATTCCTCTGTCTGCAAAGACTCTTTACTCAGAAATTCCAATAGTATGTCATAAATATTGATAGAATGATGAATAAATATATAGAACTGTTATTACGATGATTGTTAACTTGAACCAACGAGCCCTTTGCATTGGAGATCTCTTGTTGAAATCTAAGCTATATGTGCGGTATGATGGTGAAATATTGATTTTGCATAAATGGATTCGATTTCTGGGCTGCTATTGGTCGATTGTTATTTCCAAGCAATGCAAACTGGCTCTGTTAATCTCACCCTGCACTTGGATTTTGATAAAATGGAATATTCATCTTTAATATGGGCTATGTTAATCAGACTGCCACATCGCCTCCTGTGACAGAAGCAGCACAGCTTGGTGGGTTAAGCCAAGCAGGGTGAAATCTCCCTGACCGCTGCAGCATCCCAGGTTTCTGCTGTAGCAAGCATAAGCAGTCAAAAAGACATGCCTGATTGATGGCTGTGAGCATTCCAGCAAGTATAGAGTGTGAGAACGGGCTGGCGGGGCACTCATCTCGTGTGCTACGCGCTCACAATGCCAGTGAGCCAGCCCCAAGTCATCTTTCAAAGTCTTTATTTAAGCGAGGGAATGTCATGAGAGGATTCAAATTGGATTTATTCTCCTCCTCTCCAAAGGAGAGCAAAGAAAAGAGGCTTTTGTGAGGCTTGATGATTAAAGAATCATCAATCAGAGGGAGAGGCGCCTCTGCTGGGCAGTAAACACCATTGAAACCCTCTTAATTAAATGCCGTTTACAGGCACTACATTTGGCAAGGTTTCTCCTGTCGTCTTTTGTTGGCTTTGCCAGTTTCACATTTCTCAGGTCATGGCCAGTAAATTCCTGTTGGTTCTGTAGGAAAAGAGTATAGTATGAATGTCACCTCAGAATGGGGGTCTTATTCTCTTTCTGGCTATACTTCCTTACTTCCCAGCTACTGTTTGCCTGCCTGACTGTCCATGAGTTTTATTAAATGACTGTTCTGTCAGCCTTTCTGTCTACGTAATTACTTCTTACTACTAGGCCTAGTAACTACTTCATTTAAATAATATCCAATCTGTCTGTCTGGTCTTAATTATTAATTTCTCTGACTTTGGGTCAGTCCATCTGCGAAAAACACTCCTGACAAAAGTATCTGTCCATCTGTCTGCATACAGTATCTACTTAACTGTCCCGATCCTTTCATTGCCTGTCTTCTTTAATTGTTCTTACTAAACCTAGAGTGCATTCAGAAAGTTTTCAGACCACTTCACCTTTTTTCACATTTTTGAATGTAGCTTTATGCTAAAATCATCCAAATTAATTTTCCCCATCATCAAGCAATACTCAATATCCCATAATGACAAAAAAAAGGATTATAGAAATTTTTGCAGATTTATTACAAATAAAAAACTGAAATATCCTATGGACACAAGCATTCAGACCCTTTTACTCAGCACCTCTGCCAGCAATTCCAGACAGGAGTCTTCTTGGGTATGATGCAACAAACTTTTGCACACCTGGCACACCAAGATTTGGGGATTTTTCTGCCAATCTTCTTTGCCGATTCTCTCAAATTCTGTCAGGTTGGATAGGGACCATCGATGGATAGTTATTTTCAGGTTTCTCCAGAGATATTTGATTGAGTTGAAGTCCAGACTTTGCCTGAGCTACTCAAGGACATTCACAAAGTTGTGCATAAGCCACTCCTGTGTTGTCTTCTGTTTATGGTCATTGTCCTATTAAAGGGGAACCTTTGGCCCAGCCTGAGATCCAGAAAAGTATCTCCATACTTTGCTCCATTCAGATTCCCCACAACCCTAACCAGTCTCTGCTACTGAAAAACAGTCCCACAGTATGATGATGCTGCCACCATACTTCATAATTGGAATAGTATTGCACTGATGATGAGCAGTAAATGGTTTCCTCCAGACATGGGGCAAATCTCGGTTTCATCAGACTAGTGGATGTTGCTCCTCACTGTCTAAGAGTTCTGTAGGTTTCTTTTTACCAAATTCTCAGTGGACTTTCATGTGTCTTTCACTGAGGAGAGTTTTCTACCTGGCAACTCTGTCATAAAGACTAGCTCAGTGGGGGTTTGCCATGATGATTGTCCTTCTGGAAATTTCTCCTACCTCCACACAGGTTCTCTGGAGCTCAGCCAGAGTGAACATCAGGGTCTTAGTCATCTCTCTTACCAAGCTCCTTCTCCCCTGATTACTCAGTTTGGCCGGGCAGCCAGCTCTAGGAAGAGTTGTGATCGGTCCATACTTATTGCATTTAAGAATTATGGAGGCCCCTTTGCTTTTGAGAACCTTCTATGCTGCAGAAATATTTTTGTAGCATTCCCCAGATCTGCACCTTGACACAATTCTGTCTCAGAGCTATGCAGGCAATTCGTTTGACCTCATTTCTTAGTTTTAAGTCTGATAAAACATTGTCATCTGTGGGACCTTCTATAGATAAGTGTGTGCCTTTCCTAACCATGTGAAACAAATTGAATTGACCACAGGTTGACTCTGGACAAGGTGTAGAAAAAACATCTCAACAATGATCAACAGAAAGGAATGGAAAGGAAAATTCAAGTGTCATAGCAAAGAGTCTAAATACGTGTGTTAATGTAATATTTGAGTTTTTTTATTTTTAATTCTTTTGCAAAAAATTCTCAAATCCTGATTTTCCTTTGAAATTCTGGGTCAGTGAGTGTTGTGAAAAAAAATGTATATGATTTTGGCATAAGACTGCAACATAACAAAATGTGAAAACCAAGAAGGGGTCTGAATAGTTTCTGAAGGCATTGTATATGTCTGTCTGTTTAAAGAAACCTTTCAGAATTCAGCTGTCCGCATGGTGGCCTCCTTACATGCCAGACAACTTGTCAACTTTTAAATATCCCCATCTATTTTCATAAAAGAGAGTTATTTTGAATGTTTCCTGAAATGCTTTCGAATGTCTTTCTATCTGTCTGCCCTTTTAATGCTGCCTGTTATGTCTGTCTGGCTGGCCTAATGCACTTTATTAAGTTTGTCCATCTCAACTAAAGTTTCCTACAAGGCAATGTCTATGTGTCTTGTTGTGAAACACGTGCGCTTGGAAGACAGTTTATGAGCTCAAATAAATGCAAACCGGGATTGGCGTTGCCCTCTAAGTCTTTTTTCCTTTCTCCCGGCCGAACTGAAGAAACTACCCAATAACATCACTTCCGGTTCCAACCCTCAAGATTACGCCTCTTCATAACATCACTTCCTGCAGATCCAACTATATATACTACTCTCATTTTTTTCTGTGCCAGTTCCATTTTGAACTCAGTCTGTAAAGACATCATTACCTTTTCTTTCTGTGCGACAGTATATGGGGGATCCCCCCAAGCCTTTGACAGTGTTTTGTGCTTATTTTACACTTTTCAAATACTCCCCACTAAGCTTATCTTTCTGTGTGTCTATTTTATCTTTATATATAATACGCTACCGTGGCTGTCCTTTTGTCTGTCTAGGATTTTAAATCACCTGTAGCTCTCAAACCGTTTGACCTACTGACCTGAAATTTGGTACACAAATACTATGTGACGTCTACTATCCGCTTTCAGGGTGATGATTGACCTCCACGGTTATTTCTCTTTTTATTTTTATTTTATTTTATTGTAGAATCAACTCTCAGCAGCGGCCATGCGGTGCATGCGTACGCGCGCTGTTCTCATCCCTACCACCTTCACTGTCACTTCCCCTACCTCTTCATATCTTACATCATTTTTGAGGGAGATTGAAGATTTAAGTTCCAGCTTAGCTGAAAAATTAAAGAAAACGTACTAAGTAATTGTAACACAAATGCTGACTTAATCAGTTTTAACACGAAAAGATGAGAAAGAAGGGAAGAAGCGGGCCACTAGGGTGGAGAAAAGAAGAGCTGCTCAAGAAGCAGCATGCGCATCAACTTCTGAACAAACGAATGCTAATTTCACAGAGAAAGAGTATGAAAACAATGAATGCTCAAGTCAAGTGTATCCACTGCACGTTACTGTGCAGGGCGCCGTTACTAGTGAAATATAATCTTCTGAGTCTCTCCATGCGATTTCTCAAATGTCTAAGTTCTGTCGATTCAGATGATAGCTGCTTTGTCTCCCTGTCTGTCACTCTGTCCACTCAGTTATTCCCAGCTAAGTCTATTTTTCTATTTAATTGCATTTATATGAACTTTTCTGTCTGTCTGTTTTCTTAAATAAGCCTCTGTCTGTCTCTCTATTGCTTTATCTCTTTGTATCACTGGAACCAAGTCATTCTCTTCCTTCATCAATACTCTTTCTGCTTGACTGTCTGTGCAAATGTCATACATTTTGACCATCTATTTTTACCTGCTTAAATGTAAACGACTTCGCCTGCCATCAGTATGTCTGATTAAATAACCTTATTATGCCTGTTAGTCTGATCGCCACAAATTCAAGTCCCCTATTCATCTTCTTCCCTATTGCCTCAATGCCAGCTCAAAAGTGCACTGATTCCTTATTTATCTGTGTGTCTTTTCTCTTGTTTAAACGAACCACTCACAAACTTGACATTGTGTCACCATGCTAAAATACTGCCAACCTGCTTTTCTGGCTTCTGTCTACTTAGCAGTCCCTGATTGCACACTTTTCACTTTACCAGCCTGTTTGCCCAAAAGCCATAGCTTCAGGGGTGTCTGTTTGTCTTTCGGTTCACGTCATGCACTTTCATATTTAGTCTCATATTTGTGGTAAGAAGGGGTGTCTCCCCACATTTGCTGCTACTCACCAGACCCCAAAACTTTCTATTTTATTGTCATTGCACTTCTCAACTGCCAATATGTCATTCCTTTCCCAGCCCTCCTCCAGGCTTACTATTTGTGAATTGTGTTTTTCTCTCTGCTTTTTTACCTAACTCCCAATCCCTCTCCACCCTCCCAATCATATCGTCCTCACTTTCAGTTCACCTTTTTTATTTTTTTCAGAACTTCACTGCCTGATTTGAATATCTTGATATAGCTTCTAGCATATCAGTCTCTTTGTCCCTGGGTGTCTCACATCAAACACTGGGAACGCTCCTAGTCCTTCAGTCAGGCTCTGACTCTCTCTGATCTACCAGTTGCGGCTCACTCATGTCGATGTGCCGCTCCATTCCTGATGGTTTGTCATTTCTCACACTGCATGTTTTATACATGCAGCTGCTTGTTTGAGCTGTCTGTCCCCGCCACTTCCCCCTGCCTGTCTGCTTAGCTCTTTGCCAGGAGCTGTACAGCCGGGAGGCGTTATGGTGAGATGAACCCTCCATGTAGTCTGGCCTGTCTGTCTGCAGGTAGACCGCTTACATCTCACACGGCCTTATCAAAGCTATAAGATGAATGTAAAACAGATCTTTCTTTAGCAGCTGCTGTCTCAGCCGTCAGGCCGATTTATCCTTTCATTTTTTGTCAGTATATTTTCCTGACCCTTCCAGCCCTCACTCCACACCATCTCTATTCTTGTCCATTCACATGTCAAGTTATCATCCATATAGGTGAAATATATTCTGTTCCACTCAATCAAACAGAAAAGTCCAAAAAGAAAAGTAACATATTAAAATTTGTAATATTGTTTTTGTTTTTTGATCTCCAAATTTTCACCTTATTTCCCCTCACCTCCCAAAACAGCATTTCTGCAGTACACAAAAGAGAAAGTTCATTCACTCATAAATTCATTTACAAATCTGTTCAGTCCTATTCAGGATCGCAGTTAGGTAAAGACTATTCTAGCCAAAAAAAGACACATCCTGGACATGACGCCAGTCTATCATATCATCACACATCCGCAGTCACTCATATTAGGGCAATGTAGAGTTGCCAGATAATCTAAAATAAACATTCAGCATAGGGTATGAAACCAAAATAACTATAAAACATCCCATTTAGACACAGTGAGAACATACAAATGCCACAATTAACAATAACCATGTTATGAATCAAACCTAGTTTTCCTAATTGAATTGGAATATTACTAGAATAAGTACAAGAGAAAGGCTAAAATCATTTGAAAAAGACAAATATCAGTTAGGCTATGTCCACATCACTATATTTTAATTTAAAAATTATATTTTTGACACATTTGTGACCATTCAACACCATCGAACCTCTGCTCCTTAGGGACAAGCTGACAGAGATGGGAGTAGATTCATACCTGGTGGTATGGATCGTGGACTATCTTACAAACAGACCTCAGTATGTGCGTCTCAGGAACTTCACGTCTGACATAGTGGTCAACAGCACAGGAGCGCCGCAGGGGACTGTGCTTTCTCCAGTCCTGTTTAGCCTATATACGTCGGACTTCCAACACAACTCGGAGTCCTGCCACATGCAAAATTTCGCTGATGACACTGCTATCGTGGGCTGCATCAGGAGTGGGCAGGAGGAGGAGTATAGAAACCTAATCAAGGACTTTGTTAAATAGTGCGACTCAAACCACCTACAACTGAACACCAGCAAAACCAAAGAGCTGGTGGTGGATTTTAGGAGGCCCAGGCCCCTCCTGGACCCCGTGATCATCAGAGGTGACTGTGTGCAGATGGTACAGACCTATAAATACCTGGGAGTGCAGCTGGATGATAAATTGGACTGGACTACCAATACTGATGCTCTGTGCAAGAGAGGACAGAGCCAACTATACTTCCTTAGAAGGCTGGAGTCTTTCAACATCTGAAATAAGATGCTGCAGATGTTCTATCAAACGGTTGAGGCGAGCGCCCTCATCTATGCGGGGGTGTGCTGGGGAGGCAGCATAAAGAAGTGGAACGCCTGACGCCTGGACAAACTGGTGAGGAAGGCAGGCTCTATTGTAGGCACAGAGCTGGACAGTTTGACATCTGTGGCGGAGTGACGGGTGCTGAGCAGGCTCCTGTCAATCATGGAGAATCCACTGCATCCACTAAACAGTATCATCTCCAGACAGAGGAGCAGCTTCAGCGACAGACTGCTGTCAATGTCCTGCATCGTGCTCCACTGACAGAATGAGGAGATCGTTCCTCCCCCATACTATATGACTGTTCAATTCCACCGGGGTTAAACGGTTTTTGTAAACATTAAATGTGTTTGTAACACTCTTTAATTAATATTGTTTCAGGGGCGGCCTTAGGCATGTGCAAACTGTGCACCTGCACAGGGCCGCCAAATCCCAGGGGCTGCCACGCCAATATATAGTGAATATAAAACAGAAAGAGAAAAGAACAACACAGCTGACGGCAATGTGGCCGAAAAATATTGTGTTTCTTGTTAATTAGTACGTTGTATTACATTTACATTTACATTTACATCATTTAGCAGATGCTCTTATCCAGAGCGACTTACAACAGTGCTTAGTAGTCTACGACTGTTCTTCAGTCTTTAAGGCTAGGATTAAATCTACTGTCATTAAACAAGTTACCGCTGACCAAGTTGTATCCAAAACCCTGCTAGAAGAAAATAGTAAGTTAGTACAAAATTTTTTTTTTTTGAAAAAAAGGGTAGAAAAAAAAAGTATGGGGACTTTAGTCCAAGTGCTGTTGAAAGAAGTGTGTCTTCAGGCGACGTTTGAAGACAGTGAGGGTCTCCGCTGTTCGTACAGCAAGAGGAAGTTCGTTCCACCACTGAGGAGCCAACACTGCAAAGAGTCTTGATGCATGTCGTCCTCTTCTTTTAAGCAAGGGTGGTTCGAGACGTGCAGTGCTTGATGTTCTGAGACAGCGAGAAGTGACACGCTGCTTGACCAGTGCTGATATGTAAGGTGGAGCAGCTCCAGTTTTGGCCTTAAAGGCAAGTGTTAGGGTTTTGAACCTGATGCGGGCAGCCACAGGGAGCCAGTGCAGGTTCTGCAGCAGAGGTGTAGTGTGCGAGAATTTGGGAATATCAAAAACGAGTCTTGCAGCTGCATTCTGGATCAGTTGAAGTGGTCGTGTTGCCTTTAGTGAAAGTCCAGACAGCAGAGAGTTGCAGTAGTCCAGCTTAGAGATGACCAAGGTCTGGACGAGCAGCTGAGTAGCCTCTGTAGTGAGAAAGGGGCGGATTCTCCTAATGTTGTAAAGGAGATATCTGTAGGACCTGGAGAGGTTGCTGATGTGTGGAGAGAAAGACAATTCTTCGTCTAGAGTGACACCAAGACTTCTTGCCGTTTTTGAGGGGACGATAACCGAGTTGTCAAGAGAGATTGCAAGGTCAAGATTCGGAGATGAGTTGCCTCTGATATACAAGAGTTCAGTCTTGCTGGGATTCAACTTGAGGTGGTGGGAAGTCATCCAAGAGGAGATATCAGCAAGGCAGTTTGAGATGCGGGTTGAGACCTGCTGGTCATCGGGTGGAAAGGAGAGAATGAGTTGACTGTCATCCGCAGAGCAGTGGTAAGAGAATCCATGTCCAGCTATTACCTTCCCAAGAGAACCTGTGTATAAGGAGAAGAGAAGGGGTCCTAGGACAGAGCCCTGAGGAACACCAGTGGTCAGTCTTCGTGGAGCTGACTGGGAGCCTTGCCAGGCAACCTGGAATGTCCGGTCAGCAAGGTAAGAAGCAAACCATTGCCAGACAATGCTTGAGATCCCAAGACTAGTGAGAGTTTCCAGAAGTATCTGATGGTTGACCTTGTCAAAGGCTGCAGATAGGTCCAGAAGTATGAGGACTGAGGACAGGTTGGTAGATCTGGCTGTGTGAAGGGTTTCAGAGACAGCAAGAAGTGCAGTCTCGGTAGAATGAGCTGCTTTGAATCCAGACTGGTGAGGGTCAAGAAGGGCGTTATTAGATAAAAACAAGTTAAGTTGGTTATAAACTGCTCGTTCCAGTACTTTAGAAAGAAAAGAGAGCAGGGATACTGGTCTGTAGTGGTTAATATCTGAGCAGTCCAGAGTATTTACTAATGTCGATAGAATCGGAGCAGTAAGCTATATGTAGTATAATAACGTTCTGCCGTAATGAGAATATCATGGGCCGCCACTTGGTTTTCAAGTTACGGACACACGCATATAGAAGCAAAGCTAGTGCAAGTGGGCGAGTCATCTTACAAGTTAATGTTTCACCTAGTTTTAATAAAGTATTAGTGTTAGCGCAATAGTCATAGTGAATATCTGGTTGGATAGGGGACACAAGACATTCGCATACCCATTCTAAGCAAAATGAAGAGATTTCGAGTACACGAATCTGATTATTCAAAATGAAAGAGAAAGGCAGCTCAGGAGGCTTTCATTTCATGCATAAGATACCATATTGACATTGGCGGGCGAAGGGGCCACCGATTCTTTCTGCCCTTGATTGTTTTTATAAGTATGCTGCTGCTGAAGTATGTGAATCTATCTATCTATCTATCTATCTATCTATCTATCTATCTATCTATCTATCTATCTATCTATCTATCTATCTATCTATCTATCTATAGCCATTTTAACACTGGTGCATAAAGTACACTGCTTGAGTACTTATGAGATGAGAAATGGTGCGAGTAGTTAAGGGTTGAAGACAACCTCCTTCTACACTAAAACAACTGAAAATGCGTAAAGAGTACCCCTTCGCACACAATGGGCAAAATGCAGGAAGGACAGTAACTCCTCCAGCCACAGGAAATATCACAAAACTGTACCAACCGGTAAATTATTTGCCTTTTGTATATGTATACAGCATTCCAACTGTACAAAACACAATTTAGATGCTGTGAAAGAATGAGTGTCAACACACTAGAAAGGTTTGGAGCAGCCACCGGTATATTACCCCTGGCTGCAAAAGGGTTTTTTTAAGTAAGCACTGATGTGCATAGATTGAGCTCCAGCATGAACTGAACTGGTGTTGGAGAAGTTGGCGGTTTTAAAGGGAAGTGATGTCATCTGAGGCCGGAAGCTGGAAGTGGCATCTTTCTTACTGCTGGAACTGGAAGTGACATTGTTGTTAAATCAGGAAGGTTTTCCCATATTTGGCCTGCAGAGATAACAGAACAAGATTTAGCGCACCCCACCACCCCCTGGCCTGGCGGGTAATTACCTTCACTTGGTCCATTCAGCTCCCTCCTAGTCGCATATGTGTGACAATGCTTATACAAAAAGTGCCATGGAAAGCAGCTCTTCTGTGTCTGCTATGTTGGAATTTGGTTTTCTGCCAGGAAGGGTGAGCAATCAGGGAATGAGAAGTTGTAATGAGCAGGAACCAATCAGGAAAGGGCTACATAATGAGCTTGAACAAATCAGAGTGCAATTAGAGTCTGTGTATTGAAAAGTCGAAATTCTCACTTGTCCACATTGTAAAGACAAGCAAGTGTGTCCAGAAGTATTCGTTTCTGGTGAACGTTTTCAAAATGGAGGTTAAAAGCACCAGGGTAGAGTGGACAAAAGGCAAAAACGGAGAATAATGTTTGTGTTTTTAAATAAAAATATATTATTGTGGATGTAACCATAGTCCTGCTTAACTAAGCAAAGTAGGGTCTCTTTTCTGAAGTATGTAAATGGTTGAACAAGAGGATTCTTTTTTCCATCACACTGATAAAAAGGGTTTACATTTAAGAGCAATACTTCAGCTAAGGAACTAAAATCTAGACCTATTCAACTAAGCACTGGGTGACTGATGTGACTATGACCTAGGTTGTCATTTTGTAAACACATAAGTCTCACGTACTCTTAGATGTTAGACAGAAATGGCCCTTACTTTAAGGAACATTATTGTCATTCACAATAAACTGGTTAAACTGAATTTTTTTAGCTAACACAAACAGCTTTTTCACATTTTATTGTAGCCTCATTTGCTAAATATTATTTATATTATAAATCCTTTTTTTAAGAATCTGGAGGCGATATCATGGGTATTTAACATTGCTATTGTGCCCTAGAGCAAGGTGCATAATACTGACACAGCAGTCATGTATATGAAAGAAATACTAATTTACTACATAGAGCTAATTTAATTTAAATTGATTAACTTTAATTAAATCAACAAGTGCAATTTAATAAAGATGTATTTCGTTCATTTTTTAAAAGCAAATTTATTTTTTACAGCTACCGTACATAAATTTTATTATTTATGGTAATGCTCAGAAAGTAGGAAAGATGGAGCCTGAACAATACAGATTAATAAAACAGAGAAACAAAATTATACGACATACAGGTAGAATCTGTTTTCCATCCATCCATCCATTTTCCAACCCGCTGAATCCGAACACTGGGTCACGGGGGTCTGCTGGAGCCAATCCCAGCCAACACAGGGCACAAGGCAGGAAACAATCCCGGGCAGGGTGCCAACCCACCGCAGAGAATCTGTTTTCCTAAATGAAATAAAAGAAATAAAAAGGCAAATGTGAAAATAAAAATAACTACCTATACTTTTCAAGGTTTGACATTAGCATTATAATTCTTATAATAATCCATTTCATTGTTCAGAGACATTTTTGCATAGTTTTCATCATTGTTACTGATTATTATTAAAGATACACCCTTAACAAACAGGAGTGCATATATACGGGTCAGCACAAAAAAAAGAAGGAGGAATCAAAGAAAAGGAGAAAAAAGTCTGTAGGGGGCCAGCATTGTCACACACTTGCCCTCCAAATAGCACAGCTGATAGAAAATAACATTAGAACAAGGCAGCTTGTGAAGGTACAAGAAGTCTCACTTTACCATGACTGTCTGTGTCTGTTTCTGTGTGTTTGGGTAAAACATGCTTGTTCTTCACTCAGTGAAGTGATGGTTAAGCTTCAGCAGGAGCTGGCTCTCAAGGTTCTTGTAGTGAAGCTGTGACCGTTTAGCAGTGAACAGGAGCATGACTAAAAGTCTCTCACAGGCTGCAGACGCAGGAAGTTCATGTGTGGCCATGTGACTGCATGGCTACGTCTGATTGGTGAAATGGAATCATGTGCTTATTATTGCTACGTCTGATTGGTAAAACGTAGTCATGTGATTATTGTTGCTATGTCTGATTGGTGAAACAGTCATGCAGTAGATCCACTGGCGACTTCTCTCTGGCAAAAATATAAGCATATCTAATGTGTAAATGGAAAAAAGTAACGAGTCGAGTGTTGCCCAATGTAGCAGAGTAAGAGTAGTGTTTCTTCTTCACAAATGTACTCAAGTAAAAGTAAAAAGTATGGTGCAGTAAAACTACTCTTAGAAGTACAATTTTTTTAAAAAGTTACTCAAGTAAATGTAACGGTGTAAATGTAACTCGTTACTACCCACCTCTGGTGTAGTCCAACAGCAGAGATGCGGGTTATTAGTGATGAGTGAAACAGGCAAATTTTGATTAGCATAAAGTCAATTTTATGAAATTGATATTTACCATATATACCTGCGTTTAAGTTCTTCCATGGATAGGGGCTTTATTTTATGGTATAATTTCCGATATTTTAAAATGTCGTATAAGTCAAATGCGGAAAACTCACGCTATTGGTCCAAGAGATTATGATATGCTAACGCACACCTGAGACGGTAACCATGGAGCACACTGCCTTTTTTTTTCTATGTATTGCGCCTACGTGACCACACAGTAATACCCAAACTATTCTAAAGCGACGTTTGTACTGATTTGTGTTTTTTGTACACACTCATACACCTCTATCGTAAAAGCATCCCTTATCTACGATGGAGAGCTTGATCAGAAGAAAAATATGAAGCTGGTTTTAAATTAAAAGTCCTTGAACTGGTGAAAGAAATTGGTAACTGCACTGCTGCAATAAAATTTGATGTGTCTGAGAAACTGAAATGAGATTGGCGGAGGCAAGAAGATGTAAAAAAAAAAAAAAATAAGTGTTGCATTTTTGAATGAGCGTATAAGTCGGGGTCTGATTTTATGATCAATTTTTCGTATTTCAAGACCTGACTTATATGCGAGTATATACGATAATTCATTTCATAGAGAATTTCACAATTGTGAAATGCAAAATTCACTAATTGCAAAATGCATAACTTCCCAAAGAAGTTTTTTTTTTTTTGATATTTTTAATTTTTATGGGGTATGGAAGACAAGTAATTTTGCTCCCTAAAACTTAGTTTATACTTGTATGTTTACCTTTTTTTTTCTACACCTGCAAATTGCATATAATCTGTCACACGCCTGTTAAACCAGCTGTATTGATGCTTCTCATAAACATCACAGCAGAGAAACATGATGTATTTTTTTATAAATGTGACATGCTTGACATTTTCCGCATAAATATACATCAGTATCCTTATTTATGTGTTTTCTCCACAGGAAAATCTCACAACGGGGGAAGCCTCTCCCCTCTGTTACCTAGCAATTGTCCTTTGCTGCTTTTTAATTCCTATGAAAGAGACTGAGGATGTGCACTCTTCAAATGTCATGGAGATTCAAGTTTCTTTTCTGTCTCTGATGCACCTTCAGGATTGCAATCACTTAAGTCTGTCATCATAATTGGCAAAGTAGGGATCGTACTACCAGAACACTTCTGGCAGCTCAATAAAATATCTACACGTGATAGAAATGAGTCTGGTGATGTTTTCATTTTCACTAGGGATCTAAAATACAGGTAAACACATGCATAATTAATGTATGTAAAATGCTTCTAGGCAGGAACTAAGTGAAACAGTCATTTCATTGTGCTGATGGCGTGAAATTTCCCACAATGTCAAAGGCAATTTGTTTCTCAATTTTTATGTGCAGCAAAACAATGAATTTCACTCATTCCGTTTTCTACAGAATTGTTTTGCTCACTGCTGGTTACATTGGTTCTGTGTCCCAGATTTATCAAGCAGAGATGGTGAATTGTAAGATTCAGCAAGTAGAGAGTTTGAGGAGCTCAAATAGAACAAACTTGCAACAAAAATGAGATAATCAGAAGCCTGATGAGTCCCGTGAGCTACTGGAGTGCTGAGATGGCTTTCTGCACTCTGCTCATGGTGTGGATACCAGTTTGTGTCCTGACCTCCCAGTTGCTATATGCTGTGAAGGGAGTGCTCTCTATCTTGTTACACATGCACTTGTGCTTTCTTCAGACTGGTAAGATTCAAACTGGGATCCCAAACATTCATAAAGATTACTATCAATACAATCACTCTATGACATATTACCTTCTGTCCTCTACTGTCCTCCGTCTGGATATCTTCAGATGAGCTCACCCACTCAACCATCTTTAGGATTATATGAATTCCTGTTTTTCATCTAGCCTTGGAACTAACTATATTTCTCACTTTTTCTGCTCTTTGAACTTTTCTCTCTGTTGAAAGTTAAATTTGTACTTTCTAATCACTCATATTGTTTGCATTACTGTTTGTTTTTGTTACTCCTTGGATGAAGATGCCATCTAACAATAATAATAATAGAATGTAAAAAAGAATGGGTAGCTTCATCCATGATACTGGTTTATGACAATGGATAGTATCTTTGCTTAAGTTTGAAAGTAATAAAATCCCAAAATTTTTTCTTTGGCACGCTCCACTTAATTCTGAATTACTGTTGTCTTTATTTGCATGGAAATGCTGTGACACTGCATTCATTGTTGTAGCTGAACTTCAAAAAAACTCTTCTTATTTCTTCTGCCTTAATTACTTTTTCCAATTATAAAGAACCTGCTCTTTCATTTTATGCATTAGAAAGCAGTATAGTCTTTCCAGTGAATGCTTCTGCTTGTCGATCCATAGTTGAAAGGTTTTGAAAAAATATGCTTCCTATATCGGTATTGCAATAACACAAATCTTTCAAGACTTATTTAAATTAAATTTCAGTCCACTTGGGGAGGTTAGGAAATGGGATATTTCCAAGTAGATTAAAGAAGAATTTCAGTATTTTTCAAGTTGAAATTATTTCTTCACAATCATGGTATATATTAATTTGCAACATGAAATTTAATTCTAAGCAAGCATATTTTATAAAGTAAAAAAAAAATCTAGCCTATTCTAGTGTTTTATAAACAAGCTAATGGGTACCGAGATCCCAATGTGCAAAAAGGCCTTAAAACTTACCAGATATGTCAGTTTTTCAAGCTGAACATATTACATTGTATTCATCCACATCTTGAGATTGAACACCATCTGCAAAACACCATATTCATGTTGTTTTAAGAAGGAAAAATGAAAAAGCACTGGTGCCAGATCCAACCATTTTAAAAGGAGATGGGCTGTGTGGTTTACTTTGTTGTTCATCTTCATCCTTGGCAACCTTTCAGGGCCAGGGGTGTGGATTCACCACAAAAAGTCATCACCACATGCCATTATTGAGATTGAGTGTTGATGCTCAAAT
The DNA here is from genome assembly GCF_900747795.2 of Erpetoichthys calabaricus. Lineage (NCBI taxonomy): Eukaryota > Metazoa > Chordata > Cladistia > Polypteriformes > Polypteridae > Erpetoichthys > Erpetoichthys calabaricus. The sequence goes on from NC_041396.2 coordinate 45,543,947, forward strand.
GTGAATTGCTGTCTCTGTTCTGTAGACAAATAGACAACAACAGCTGAAAAAATTCACACTTACGATCGCTCAAATTCTTTCACTATACTGAAGCTTATTTCATAATTTTGCAAAGATGTGGCCTGCTGCCACTGCCACCGTAATAAATAGATGTGGCAAAGCAAGAGAATGACTGCACACATATGTAGCATGCAATCGAGTGACAAGAACTGAACACGCACTAAAGGTATAGACCTAGTTTTACTCAAGTGGATGTTTGGTATGTTTTGTATAGATGTTTTAGCATAGGCAGAGTAGCAATGCAGAGCTGTCATTCCTGCTTCACAGTGTCAGTCTGCATGGAGTTTTCAAGTTCTCTCCATGTATTTATGGATTGATTAGGATCAGTGAGTGTCTGTGAGTTTACTCGCAAAAAATGTTGTCCTCTGTTATTTTATTACCATATCTTCAGCATGCTCTTAAAAATTTGGTAACTAGCTTGAGAAACATCAGTCTGTTTCATTGTGGTTCGGCTCTATCACACACTCTGCCATTTTAATTCTTTGAGTATTTTTTATCATGTTTGTTCATGATATGCCACGGAAAGTATGACGTGTAGATTGCTTGGCTCTCTCAAAAGTTTTTTTTTTTTTAAATGAAAGGTAGTGAATTATTATTTCTACAAATTACAATGGAATTATTTTGTACATCATTCACCACCATGCTGCCACTCGGTGTGAATCTCCCTCTGCAGGCAATGTAAAATAACAACTCAAAATGTAATTGGCAAAAAGTTGGTGTCGTTTGGGAAGAAATAGCCAAATGTTTTCATCATGCATCTATTTGTTGTTACAAGCAATGGCAGAACATAACCCTTGAAGAAACAGAGTTGTAGAAGCAAAAGTAGGATAAAAAGCAGGCTAAAGCTTGGCTAAGGTGGCGAGCAAGAAATCTAATCTTACTTCAAGAAAATACTACCAGGAATCTGTGATAAAATCTATTTTTCTTTTTTTTTTGTCACAAGCATGTCATAGAAATGCAGAAGTCACTTTTTTTTAAATTGAAACCATTGCTACTTCATAATAGTTATATTTAATAAGCTTTAAGACTTCTTTACAAAGGGACCCTAGGACGCATTAACTCCATTATAAAAAGCATGAACAGGCTGGCTAATTTTCTTAAATTTACAAACTATGCTGTTCTTTGCAAAGCAGTTTCATGTGATAAATTAAATTATATACCATGATAATGAAGAAATAACTCCAACTTGAAAAATCCCAAATTTATCCTATAAAGTCTTTCTTGATATTAGTGGTTACAGTTTGCTCTTCAATATTTTTCAATACCCACCTACAGTTTGAACTCCTGCACATTATTAATAAAAGAAAAGTCAAACAGCAGCATTGTGCCATCCCAATGAATGTGTTGGGGCTATCAGAAAAACAGTCATTAACACTCACTCTTTGTGTTCTGTTAGTTAAAAAGTCCAGACTGCAAGTTGGGGGTCCAAACAGAATTTATCAATCAGTTTGTCAATGAAAAATGATTGGATAGATTGATCATAAACAAATATTCCTAGACCTGCAGACATGAAGTCTCAGAATGGGTGTCAGTCCATCACACGTATCCCCAAATGTGGCCAGTTTAGAGTCTCACCTAATGCACATGCACTGGGGGATGTGGGATCAACACTAGCGTTCCTGAGCAAAAATGCACCCAAACACAATAAGAACACATAAACTCCCCACAGTAGCAATGTTCGGCACTCTCACACACCTAACATGACTATTGTTAAGTTAACTTATTGACATACACTATGGTCAGTTCAGAATCAGGACATGAGGGCCATAACTATCCATCCATTTTCCAACCCGCTGAATCCAAACACAGGGTCACGGGGATCTGCTGGAGCCAATCCCAGCCAACACAGAGCACAAGGCAGGAACCAATCCCAGGCAGGGTGCCAACCCACCACAGGACACACACAAACACACCAAGCACACACTAGGGCCAATTTACTGTAGAATCGCCAATCCACCTAACCTGCATGTCTTTGGACTGTGGGAGGAAACCCACGCAGACACGGGGAGAACATGCAAACTCCACGCGGGGAGGACCCGAGAAGTGAACCCAGGTCTCCTAACTGCGAGGCAGCAGCGCTACCCACTGCGCCACCATGCTGCCCACAGGCCATAACTAACTTCTGTAAAAATGTAGTCGATTATGCATGGGTTTTGGCCCCGTCCACTCAACCCTGGCAGTTTCAACGTCCGAAAACAGAGATTTTTGAAAATGTTCTCCAGTACCATATACTCTGTGTTGCAATGTGAATGAGTGAAAATGTAGCTGTTTTTGAAAACGCAGCTCTGATTCGTTCATATTTATAATGTGGCCCTTCCCTGACTGGTTCCTGCTCATTACAACATCTCATTCATTGGCTGGTTGATAGACACTTGGAATAAGCTACCCAGTAGTTTGGTAGACTGTAAGACTTTAGGGACTTTCAAAACACATCTTATGTTACAGTAATCCCTCACTATATCGCGCTTCGCCTTTCGCGGCTTCACTCTATCGCGGATTTTATATGTAAGCATATTTAAATATATATTGCGGATTTTTTGCTGGTTCGCGGATTTCTGCGGACAATGGGTCTTTTAATTTCTGGTACATGCTTCCTCAGTTGGTTTGCCCAGTTGATTTCATACAAGGGACGCTATTGGCAGATGGCTGAGAAGCTACCCAACTTACTTTTCTCTGTCTCTCTTGCGCTGACTTTCTCTGATCCTGATGTAGGGGGTGTGAGCAGGGAGGCTGTTCGCACACCTAGACGATACGGATGCTCGTCTAAAAATGCTGAAAGATTATCTTCACGTTGCTACCTTCTGTGTGCAGCTGCTTCGTGAAGCAACATGCTGCACGGTGCTTCACATACTTAAAAGCTCAAAGGGCACGTATTGATTTTTCACTGTTTTGTTTTTCTCTCTCTCTCTCTCTCTGCTCCTGACGGAGGGGGTGTGAGCTGCCGCCTTCAACAGCTTTGTGCCGCGGTGCCTCGCATACTTAAAAGCCAAACAGCTCTATTGATTTGTTTGCTTTCCTCTCTGTTTCTGACAGCCTGTGCTCCTGATGCGCACTCCTTTGAAGAGGAAGATATGTTTGCATTCTTTTAATTGTGAGACAGAACTGTCATCTCTGTCTTGTCATGGAGCACAGTTTAAACTTTTGAAAAAGAGACAAATGTTTGTTTGCAGTGTTTGAATAACGTTCCTGTCTCTCTTCAACCTCCTGTGTTTCTGCGCAAATCTGTGACCCAAGCATGACAATATAAAAATAACCATATAAACATATGGTTTCTACTTCGCGGATTTTCTTATTTCGCGGGTGGCTCTGGAACGCAACCCCCGCGATGGAGGAGGGATTACTGTATTTACTTTACCCAGTGCTTTTTTTAAGACCATCAATGACTTACAGTAATTCAGTGGTCTCCGACTCCAGTCCTGGATGGTCACAGTGGCTGCAGGTTTTCATCCTAACCCTTATCTTACTTAGTGTCCTGTTTTTGCTGCTCACTAACTTCTTTTAAATTCATTTTAATTGACTTGTTTTTTTAAGATTTGCTCCCCTGCATTTCTTCATTGTTCCTCTGAATTGCTTAATTTCTTTCCTTAAACGGCACCCAAACAGAAATGAAATGAGGAGTGAGTGAGCCAACAGAAGACCAACTAATTCAGGGCATTAAACTCCAACCAATTTCACTGCAACCAGCTGCTTAATGAGGTGCCAACTCCTGTCGTTAATTAAACCCGTTCTTTAATTTCCCGGCTTGTTGCTGCTCTCATTGTGCAATAGCAGACATTTCTGAAATTGTTGATTTTCTCTTTTCTAAGAGCACTAGTAAAATGTTTTAGGGACCTGAGCAGATCAGCATTCCTGAGACCTTCATCTTTCTTTATTTTCAGATATTGTGTTTTGGCCTCTTTTTGTATCTCACTATTGTTTGGCAGCTAATGAAGGAAAAATAAATAATTAAGGGGCATGAGTCTTCAACAGCAAATCAATTAAAATTATTTCCAAAAAATTTAATTAGCAGCAAAAACAAGTCACTAATTTAAAAAGGGTAAGAATGAAAACCTGCAGTCACTGGGGCCCTCCAGAACCGGAGTTGGGGGCCGCTGCGGTAATTAGACCTGTTTAAGAAGGTTTAGCAGTACCAATATTTTTGTTCTATTACAGGGCAGCCAAAGTTCAGGCATTAATTATTATACCATATTAAAATGAAGCACAATATTGGAAGTAAAAGACCAGAAGATGAAACATTGTCAGAGCAACAAGCCAAAAGTCAGTCCTATCTTTTAAGAAACCCTAAATGTAACCTGAATTGTAGTCAAGAAAACACAGTTAAAGAGTTCTGTCACAATAAGACAAAATTATGAAGCAAAGCACATTTGCAAAAATCATAAAAGTTGAAAATACTTGACACAACCTTTACTGTATACCATTGCACAACTGACATCATGTATTGTGCACTCCTGGTTATCCTTGCTTACTAACACCCTGATAAATATTTACCACCTACATAAAGCAGATAAATAAACTTAATGCAGAAAGATGTTAATGATTTTTATCTTTGTGAAAAACATTCTGAATCTACAAACTAATGCTAGATTCAAGCTTTCCAATCTACAAAACCACAAACAGGGCCCAAAATAACAATAAAAGATTACAGGAAATGTTTCAAACAGTTCAAAAGTAATATTTTATAATATGTTTAAAACCACTGAATCTATGCCAACAGAGAATACTGTTGTAAGGTAATCTAGTATGCTCTCATCTCTTTGTGCTCTCTTGTGAGTATCACTCCACACAAATCTAATCATACATTTGTTAGTTCAGAAACGATGGAGAATGTGATGGTAATGTGGGTGATACTACAAAACAACCTTTATGTTAATCATACTGTTAACATTAATTTGTGTATTTCTCTTTTTGCTGAACTACCCTACAGTATACAAAATCTTTTGCTCCATAACTTATGCAGACTGATACCGCAACAAAGCATTTGGATCATTCAAACAGCATTCCTATGAATCTTCTTCTTCTTCTTTTGGCTGCTCCCATTAGGGGTTGCCACAGCGGATCATCTTCTTCAATATCTTCCTGTCCTCTGCATCTTGTTCTGTTGCTCTGTTACACCCATCACCTGCATGTCCTCTCTCACCACATCCATAAACCTTCGCTTAGGCCTTCCTCTTTTTCTCTTGCCTGGCAGCTCTATCCTTAGCATCCTTCTCCCAATATACCCAGCATCTCTCCTCTGCACATGTCCAAACCAACGCAATCTTACCTCTCTGACTTTGTCTCCTAACCGTCCAACTTGAGCTGACCCTCTAATGTACTAATTTCTAATCCTGTCCATCCTCGTCACACCCAGTGCAAATCTTAGCATCTTTAACTCTGCAACCTCCAGCTCTGGCTTCTACTTTCTGGTCAGTGCCACCGTCTCCAACCCATATAACATAGCTGGTCTCACTACCGTCCTGTAGACCTTCCCTTTCACTCTTGCTGATACCCGACTGTCACAAATTACTCCTGACACTCTTCTCCACCCATTCCACCCTGCCTGCACTTTCTTTTTCACCTCTCTTCCACAATCCCCATTACTCTGTACTGTTGATCCCAAGTATTTAAACTCATCCACCTTAGCCAACTCTACTCCTTGCATCCTCACCATTCCACTGACCTCCCTCTCATTTACACACATGTATTCTGTCTTGTTCCTACTGATCTTCATTCCTCTCCTCTCTGGAGCATATCTCCACCTCTCCAGGGTCTCCTCAATCTGCTCCCTACTATCGCTACAGATCTCAATGTCATCAGCAAACATTATAGTCCACGGGGACTCCTGTCTAATCTCCTCTGTCAACCTGTCCATCATCATTGCATATAAGAAAGGGCTCAGAGCCGATCCCTGATGTAATCCCACCCCCACCTTGAATTCATCCGTCACTCCTACTGCAGACCTCACCACTGTCACACTTCCATCGTGCATATCCTGTACAACTTTTACATACTTCTCTGCGACTCCCAACTTCCTCATACAATACCACAACTCCTCTCGAGGCACCCTGTCATATGCTTTCTCCAGGTCCACAAAGATGCAATGCAACTCCTTCTGGCCTTCTCTATACTTCTCCATCAACACCCTCAAAGCAAATATAGCATCTGTGGTGCTCTTTCTTGGCATGAAACCATACTGCTGCTCACTAATCATCACCTCACTTCTTAACCTAGCTTCCACTACTCCTTCCCATAACTTCATGCTGTGGCTCATCAATTTTATCCCCCTGTACTTACTACAGTCCTGCACATCCCCCTTATTCTTAAATATTGGCACCAGTACACTTCTTCTCCACTCCTCAGGCATCCTCTCACTTTTCAAGATTCCATTAAACATTAATCTGGTTAAAAACTCCACTGCCATCTCTCCTAAACACCTCAATGCTTCCACAGGTATGTCATCTGGATCAACAGCGTTTCCATTCTTCATCCTCTTCATAGCTGTCCTTACTTCCTCCTTGCTAATCCGTTCCACTTTCTGATTCACTATCTCCACATCATCCAACCTCTTCTCTCTCTCGTTCTCTTCATTCATAAGCCTCTCAAAGTACGCTTTCCATCTGCTCAACACACTCTCTTCGCTTGTGAGTACGTTTCCATCTTTATCCTTTATTACCCTAACCTACTGCACATCTTTCCCAGTTCGGTCCCTCTGTCTAGCCAATCGGTACAGTTCCTTTTCTCCTTCCTTAGTGTCCAGCCTCTCATACAACTCATTATACGCTTTTTCTTAAGCCTTTGCTATCTCTCTCTTCACCTTGTGCCTTATCTCCTTGTACTCTTGTCTACTTTCTACATCTCTCTGACTATGCCCTTCTTCTTTACCATTCTCTTCCTCTGTATACTCTCTTATACTTCCAAATTTCACCACCAGGTTTCATTTTCCTCCTTCCTCTGTCCAGATGTCACACCAAGCACCCTTCTTGGTGTCACCCTTACTACATCTGCTGTAGTTTCCCAGCTGTCTGGTAATTCTTCACTACCACCCAGTCCCTGTCTCACCTTCTCCCTAAACTCAACCTTGCAGTGTTCCTTTTTCAACTTCCACCATTTCATCCTTGGCTCTGCCCTCACTCTCTTCCTCTTCTTGATCTCCAATGTCATCCTACAGACCACCGTCCTATGCTGTTTAACTACACTTTCCCCTGCCACCACTTTGCAGTCTTCAATCTCCTTCAGATTGACTCTTCTGCATAGGATGTAGTCTACCTGTGTGCATCTTCCTCCACTCTTGTATGTCACCCTATGTTCCTCCATCTTCTTAAAATACGGATTCACCACAGCCATGTCCATCCTTTTGGCAAAATCCACTATCCTCTGACCTTCTTCATTCCTCTCCTTGACACCATACCTACCCATCACCTCCTTTCCTCTGTTCCCTTCACCAACATGTCCATTGAAATCCGCTCCAATCACCACTTTCTGTCCCTTGGGTACACTGTTCATCACTTCATCCATCTTCTTTTTCATCCATTGCACACCCAACTTGCGGGGCATATGCACTAACAACATTCATCATCACACTTCCAATTTCCAGCTTCATAATCATTACTCTGTCTGACATTCTTTTCACCTCCAGAACACTCTTGACATACTGTTCCTTCAGAATAACCCCTACTCCATTTCTCCTCCTATCCACACCATGATAGAACAATTTGAATCCACCTCCGATCCACCTGGCCTTACTCCTCTTCCATTTAGTCTCTTGCACGGACAATATATCAGCCTTCCTTCTCTTCATCATATTGACTAACTCTCTCCCCTTACCAGTCATACTGCCAACATTCAAAGTTCCTACCCTCAGTTCCACTCTCTTTACCTTCCTCCTCTCCTCCTGCCTCCGGACATGTCTCCCCCCTCTTCTTCTCCTTCTTCTTCTTCGGCCAACAGTAACCCAATTTCCGCCAGCACCCTATTGACTAACAATACTGGTGGCGGTCATTGTTAACCTGGGGCTCGACCGATCCGGTATGGAAATTTGTATTGTTGTCCACATATTGGTTTGGCAAAATTTTACTCCGGATGCCCTTCCTGATGTAACCCTCCCCATTTATCTGGGCTTGGGACCGGCACAAAGAAACACACTGGTTTGTGCATCCTCTGTAGCTGGGTTAGCATTCCTATGAATGCAATCTCCAAAAATAGAAGACCCCTTTTCAGGTAGGTTGGGCGTGCAGTGGGTGTCAAAAAAAGGGGGTAAATACAATACAGAACACAAGTAATCCTCAGTACAATATAATAGTTCAATAGAAATATTACAAGCAAAATAGATGATGTTATATAATGCAATTTGTTCAGAGTCCTGGAGACCTTGGCCATCAAGTTGCCTCCCCCTATTGGCCATTCCACAGCTAAGTCATTGCTGGGCTAGCGAATCCGATGAAAGGACCCCTCTAACCGATGATTCCTGCGATTCTCCATCAGAGATGACTTTACTTTAGGCAGGCAAAAAACTTGACAGGTGGGCAGTGGCACTAAGTGCCACATTTGAGTACCAAGAAAAGGAATAGAATAGGTAAGGGTTAGTAACAAATAATAACTATCACATTACTTATGTTTTAGTGCTAATGACTAACAACAGAGATGCAGTCTGTACAGTTAATCAGCAGCTCTAGTCAGGGTATACTAAACTGAAGTAGTGAGTCTTCAGCTGAGATTTGAATGCCAAGACCGAAGGGGCATCTCTTATAGTAGCAGGCAGACCATTCCACAGTTTAGGGGCCCTGTAACTAAAAGCTCAACCTCCCATTATTATTTAGCAATCCTTAGAATCATAAGCAGACCGGCATCTTTAGATCTTAATGTACATTCTGGTTTGTAAGTCATGATAAGTTCAGACAAGTAAGCTGGACCATGGCCATTTAATGCTTTATATGTTAAAAGGAGGATTTTGAAATCTGCCCTAAACTTAACCAGAAGCCAGTGTAAGTATTTAAGAACTGGAGTTATGTGTTTGTATTTTCTTGTTCTTATAATAATTCTTGCAGCAGCATTTTGGATTAACTGGAAGCTGTATAAAGAACATTTTGAATATCCAGTGAACACCGCATTGCAGTAGTCAATCCTACTAGAAATAAATGCATGAATTAATTTCTTAGAATCTTGCTTTTTTAGAAAACGCCTTAATTTCCCATCATTTTTAAGATGAAAGAAACAACTTTATAATGTGTGCTTTAAATGACATGCTAGAATCAAAGATAACTCCTAGATTGCGTGCTGATTCAGTAAAATTAACGGTGATTCCAAAATTAGTTAAATAATGACAAAATATTGTTGCGATCAGCTGTTTTGTTGCGATTAACATCTCTGTTTTATAAGTGTTTAAAGACAAGTAGTTCTCATCAATCTACTCCTTTAATTCCTTAACACAACTAATTAAGGCTAACATTGGAGAAACTTCATTTGTTCTAAAAGAAAGGAATAACTGGGTGTCATCTGAGTACGAGTGAATATTAATATGATGTTTTCTAATGATAGATCCCAATGGAAGCATGTAAAGTGAAAACAGTAAAGATCCCAGTACTGAGCCATGCGGGACACCATATCTCACTTCTGTGTATAATGATGGAGTACTGTCAGCACATTTCTGTGCATACTAGAATTGATTTCATAAATAAGAATTAAACCAAGCGAGCACGGTGCCTGTAAGACCAACATCACTTTCCAGCCTGTGCATTAAAATAGAATGGTCAATGGTTAAGTGTGATAACATAATTACAGTGAAGTTTCCTTCATCAGAGGATATCAGAATGTTGTTTACAATTCACGTTAGTGCCGCATCAGTACTATGACCAGTGCGGAAACCAGACTGGAATTTGTCAAGTAAATTGTGATGCATAAGGTGTGACTGAAGCTGATTCACGAGTACTTTTTCAAGTATTTTTGAAAGAAAGGGTACATTTGAAATGGGTCTATAGTTATTAAGAATGTGTGGGTCTAGGTTTGACTTTTTAAGTAATGGTTTGATGACTGACACTTTTAGTGCATCAGGTACTGTGCCATGCAACAATGAACTATTGATAATGTTAAGAATAGGCACTGCAAGAACATCCATTGCATTTTTGACTAGTTTTGTTGGCACCGGGTCTAGGGAACAGGTAGTAGGTTTCATTTTAGAAATTAAAGTCAAGACTTCCTGCTCAGTTACAGGAATAAAATTACTAAAGTGTTGAATGCAATGTGGGAGAAGATCTGCCAAGCTAGTATGTGGTTTGCACTGTGATGCTGAGATCTGGGATCTCATATTTTTAATTTTCTCATTGAAGAAGTTCAAAAAGTCTGTATTGCTAATATCTGTTAGTATTTTGCACTGTAGATCTGAATTCCCTTTTGTTAAATTAGCCACTGTTCTAAACGGTACCCGAGGATTTTTATTATTGCTATCAATTATTTTAGAATAATAGTCTGAGCGAGCTTTAAAGAGAGCTTTTTTATATTTTTTAACACTCTCTGTCCATGCAGTTTGAAAGACCTGCAGCTTTGTGTTTCTGCATCTGCTCTCCAGTTTTCGACACTCTAATTTAAGAGCTCGAGTATTTTCATTAAACCAGGGAGAGTTTCTATGTGCTTTGATCACTTTTGTTTTAAAGGGAGCCACTGCATCTAGAGCATCTCTCAAGGTCATATTATAATGTGCTGTTAGCTGATCTAAATTGTATTCCATGTTTATATTTGATATTAACTGATCTAAATGGTTTTCCACAATTACACTTGACTTACTCAAAGTATCTATAAATTTTGAAGCAGAATTACAGTCTAGATGTTGCCATCTGGGCAAGGGCAAAACCAAATCAAATGTAATTAAGTAGTGATCGGAAATAACTTCATTTAATGGAGTAATATTGAAATTTTGAATTTCAACTTTGTAAATTATAATTAAATCTAATGATTATAAAGTTGGAACTTTGAGAATCTTACAAAATCTTACTGAATTTAACAAATAATTAAAACATGTGCTAAAAGTGTCATTTTCCACATCAATGTGTTCATCAAAATCCCCCATCAACACTATGTGATCATAATTTATAGCCAAATGAGATAAAAGGTTGCCAAATTCAGTCATGAACAATGAACATGGCCCTGGTGGTCTGTAGACTAGCACTACAATTGTGCTGGAATCTGTTTTAATATTTAAAATGAATGCCTCAAAGGATGTGTAGTCACATACATTTTTAGAAGTGATTTGCATTTTGTTACAATGAATTATTCCAAGGCCTCCTCCTCAACCAGAATCTCTAGACTTATGAAGGAACGAGTATCCATCTGGTGATGCCTCAGCTAGAGGAACAATGTCAGATTCACTAAGCCACGTTTCAGTGAGAAAACACAGATCAGATTTTGTACTTAATATAATATCAATTTACCAAAACAGCATTACTTCCAAGAGAGCAAATTTCAATAAGAGCATTTAAAACTGCATACTTCTTTCTGAACTGGTGATCTATTTTTAGTTTTAATTTGAACTAAGTTTCTATTACAGATGCCCCTGGTGGAGGGTCTGGTTTTATCCCCTGGTCTAATTACACACCATATTTTTTGGTTATCAAGTAATTTAAGGTTTGCATCATGACTAAATTTATAGGATGCCCCATAACAGGGATTATGTGTAACATTTTCAAAAAAGTAACAGGTGGGATAAACAACAGCCTGTAATGCAGCATATTATAATTTCCCTTCCTTCTTGTCTGTTGTAGGCATATTTTGTTCAGAAAGAACAAGACAGACAAAGTGAACAATGGACAGGAGCAAATGGGAGCAGACAGAAATCAAGTTCAATAAACAGGCAGGGTTCTGAATACCAATGGAGACTAAGAGCTAAAAGTCAAAGCAGAATCAGAAAACTACAGTCAAAGTCAGAAAAACATGGCAACAGTCTTGTTTTAGTTATCACTGGCTGACATTTATTTTTGTTTGTGATTCAGAAAAGTTGGATGCATCACTCATAACAATGTTGTCTGATTACATAACTGGAAACGGGCATCATTGCTATTCACAATGTTTCTGCAGCCATCAGAAAACATTATAAAACAGCAGTGCATGAATCAAACAATCATTCAAGATTGCACCTAGCAATGTTACTGACATAAAAATAAAAAAATGTTTCCATTTAGAAACATTAACAAAAACAGTCCAATAATGAAAAATTATAATATTTCAGGAGGCTAAAATCCAGATGCATAATACCACCTTGATTACCCATCAAGGTATTGAAGACAGTTACCGATCATATGATCGGCGGCAATGCATCTTCGTGATAGAAGTTCCTGATGCTATAAATAATAGTCAAAGTTTTTGGATTAAAGTAAATAAATAAATAAATAAATGGTTCAAAATTATGCCCTTTGCTCTCCCTTTGACTTTTGATTCTTAGTTTGCAGAATGATTTAGATGCTGGTTACACATGACCTTTCAGCCCTGTTTTTGGATTTTTCATTTATTTGCTCCTTTAACTTCTTTTGAACCTTATAAACCCCTTCACCTTTGCTATTTATCAATTTATCTTTGGACATGCCAGCTTATTTAGTCATGATACTATACAAAATTAAACTGAATTTGTAACCAATGTGATCAGGTGCCATCCTCCCATGGTCAAAGGTTTTGTCCCTGACGGTCTCTGGCAGTCCCCACCATATTGGATTGCTGTCATTACTGTTCTGTCTATTGCTCTTTCCGGAGTAATGTCTGACAGAGCGCATTCATGCAATAAAAAAATCTAACAAAGCAGCTTTTCCCACATTAAATTGATGGTGTGAAACTCTAATCGTTTGAAAACACCTTCTGTCGCCTCATACTTCACACTGGCTTGGGGATATGTGTTATGTTGTCTAAATATGGTAAAGATCAAATTCACTTGACAGAGATATACGCATTTGTTTTATCAAATATGGAAGCCCTTTATAAATAGTTTACTTCTCCACCTTTCACACAAATAGATGTTAAGATTTATCTCTTGTTCCTTTGGCTGATGAAGTATGTAGACTCATTGGAAACAGAGACCTTATAGAAATAAAAATGATTGAGTAATGGACTCATCTCAAATGTATTTTAAATATAATTACATGAAAAGTTTGAAAAGTTATTAATTTAAAACATCTTTTCTTGCCACCTCTCAGATTGTGGGGTGTTAAGGAAGCTTCTTTTGATAATCTTATTGAATGATTTATGTATGTTGTGAAATCTTTTAACATACTGAAAATGTTTAAAGTTTTATTTTTTGTGCATGTATTTTTGATAATATACTTAACAAGTTAGAACATGTACACATGGCATAACATTTAGGTCCATTTAGGGACTTAGTTAACTATTTTGAATGTTGCAGCATTCTTCATTTGTTAGTTACTTCATCAAAAAGTCAGTTATATTTTTGTTGTTTATTCAATATTTTCATAACATTTGTGTCATATTCAAAAATAATTATGATAATAGAATGTAATTACATGCATTATATAAAATATATCTCTTTATCTTTATATATAATCTTTATTTGGATCTTGATCTTTGTTTGTCCGCGAATTCCATGCATGCGTAGACCACCTTCCAGTTTAGTACGTTGTTGTTACTCACGGATGTCAACAATGTGCCGGAATAACGAAAGGGGTGGTGGACAGTGTTACGCTGGTTAGCTCCTGAGGCCTGGTTAAAGAATGAGATTGCCGAAGATAAAAGATACGTGCCTGCGTAACATATGAATGAAAGAAAGACAGTGGGTAAAATGAACGACAATGTAACAGCACGTTCCGGAAATTATTATTGTTATGTTGTAGCTGGCGAGTGCTGCGCGTCTCACAGTTGTACCCTGGCTTGCTCACACGTCAGTGAAGTGATCCCTATTTATGCTTTAAAGAGCCTGGATACCTATGTGTCCCCCTTTTATAACCATTGCTCCGTGTATATTGCCTTACTCTTTGGATTGCCGCAAAGCAACCTGCGAGATTGGAGAAAGGTTGAGAAGAGATCGTGAGAGGAAACGACAGCGTCGTGAAAACGAGACGGACTGTGAACGGAGAGAAGCAGAAATGCTCCTACACCACCACATAATTACTATTCGGACAGTGATTCTGAGTAGGCCATTCCTATCGAATCAATGTCCAAGGGTTTTGTTTTGTAATTTTGTTTCCCTTATAAAAAAATCATAATGCTGTGCGACGAAGGGCCCAGTTCACGACTGGCAGCCACGTTTAAACAGGGAGCCCTTCACAGACAACTTTAACACGCGCAACGTAGTTGGGCGCACATGGCTAGTATATATATGAAATCCAACATCTGTCTGTCTGTCTGTCTGTCCACTTTTCATGAGAGAACTACTTAATGGATTTAAATCGGCTTTTTTTCTATAATTTGCTTGAACATTTGCTTGATTTTGCGACTTCTCTCATCACATTAAGAATAACAGTTCACCTGCAGGAGTGATATATTTGCACTAATCTGAGACAGAGGCTGCAAGCCGAGGGGAGGGGGACGCGTGACGTCAGGAGTGGGGAGCCAAGCAGGGCCCTCCTCACTGTCCTGTTTTACTATTATGTCGGGCGGAGCCACCGGGGACAGCTAGTCTATTATAAACAAAAAAAAATATGTTTTTAATAGCACTTTACCATATACTGTAGTTAAAAATAGAGTGCAGATAGCCTTGGATGCCTCAAATGGCTTTCACATACAGCAGATCAGGCCATGTAGGAACTGGATTGATTGATGACCTATCGTTAGTTGTTGGTTGTGGAGGCTCTATGGCTAACTGTAGCTCAAATTTCTTAAATATAAAATGTTCAAAAAAACACAGAAGAACTCCTTGAAGAGTTAAATCAATGTTGTAGTCTCAGGGTAAAATTGTTTGCTGAATCAGATCATGATGAACAGCAGGTCATTGTGACACTTTGCCAAATAAATATAGTGGCTGTAAAATATAAAATCATGGTCTGCAGCTAATGCAATGTTGAGGCTGTTTTTAGAGTACTGTAAGGACACGTTTATTCACTGGATGCATAAGAAGTCACAGAGCCACACTAAGGAAAATGCTTTCATCTTCAATCCATTTCTTGTTGCTTGAATTTTTAGATGTGATTGCATATAATGCATGGAGCACCTATTGTGATAGTCATGTCTGTCTGTCTGTCTGCATGAAACAACTCAGCCCTCCATGGGCCAATTTTATTAAAGTATGGCACATTCTTCAAGGAAATTTGTCAAGACTGTTTTTGTTGGGATGTCTTGAACAGATTGCTCTGTGCATAGTTTTAAAATTTCAAAATCTCCATTTGAAAAGCTTTGGCGAATTTGAAAGCTCCAAAGTCTTAAAAGCATAGAAACGTTTTGGGCTACTTCAGCTGCAAATTAGTTCACTGTTCCAGTTTTGCCTTGAATGTGGTTACACTAATTTTTCCTCTTTTTCACCTCCGACAAGACGCTGCTGATGGGCCCGGCAAACAGATCCTCAACACAAAGTAATGAAAAACCTGCTGATTGCGTATGCAGAGCAGGAAGTCGCTTACACTGCTGGCTGCTTGCTTGCGCATGCACTGGACTGCAGTCCTCTTATCAGCATGTGCAGCAGAAACCGCTGCATGCATCTTCCTCCTCCTGTTGCTTTAATTAGCAACACCTTAAGTTAAATGATCTTACCAACCATTAAAGTATGTGTAAGCTGTTGTGCACAGACCAAAAAACATTTAGTCAGTACTATTTTAACAAGCCCACAGTCCATCATCTACACATTAAAATGATTCATTATGTAACTGCTAGTATAATTTGGTTTGACAGATGTCCAGGGTGCAGGGATAGTCCTGATTTTCAGGCAATGCATCCTAAGAAGTACTTGAAGAATATCAAAATGCCCCTGTGTTAACAGGCTGCCCATTTAATAAAACATTGTTCTGCTGAAACAAATATCTTCACAATATAGTTAGAGCAGCAAGAGGGACCATCCCAATACCCTAGATCCCATTTTGAAGGCTATAGAACCTACCTATTGAATTCCTTCCAGCGTCTGCACAGCCCTTGGACGCTCCTAGATTTTATGCCATACACACATTTTCTAACTTGTTGATATTTGCAGCCATGAAAATCATCTGACTTATTTGTTATGATTTTAAGGAGCAGGAGAAGAGAGCTGGTGTGATAGATTTTGTCACATATCACTGCCAGAGCTTCTTAGGCAGCATCAGGCACAGACAGGTCCTGGACGTGTTACTGCTGCCATCAGGAGCCACTGCCAGACTGGTAAAGAGGAAAATATTTAAAATAAACAACTTGAAGTAATGTCTCTGAAAGTAATCTGAAAAGGTATCTATAAATGAAGCTTCACAGAATGTTTCTCTGTTTTAAGTCAGCTGAGTTTGACAATTTACTAATACGTTTCAAAATCAAAAAAAACAACAACAAATATCACCTGCAGTGCCAATCGTAGGTTAGAGTGGTGTAAAGTATGCCCCTATTGGACTATGGAGTAGTGGAGACATTTTCTCTGGCGTGATGAGTCCTGTTTCATTATTAGGAAGTCTGAGGGATGAATCTAGGCTTGGTGAATGCCAGGAGAACACTACTTTATGGACGGCGTAGTGCCTACTGTCAAATTAGGTGGAGGAGGAATAATGATCTGGGGCTGTTTTTCAGGGTTTGGGCTGGGCCCCTTGATTCCAGTGAAGGGTACTGTTAATGCCATGGAATACAAAGACATTTTACACAATTGTGTGCTTCCAACTTTGGGGTAACACTTTGGGGAAGGCCCTTTCCTGTTCCAGCAAGACCGTGCCCATGTACACAAAGCCAGGTCCACAAAGACATGGAGGAACTTGAGTGGCCTGAACAGAACCCCAACCTGAATCCTATTGAACAACTTTGGAATGAATTACTGCCAGGTCTTCTTGTCCAACATCACTACCTGACCTGACAAATGCTCTTTTGACTGAAGGGGCATACAATCTCACAGATACACTCCAAAATGTTGTGGAAAGTCTTCGCAGAAGAGTGAAGGCTGTTGTAGAGGGGTATTTGCTGGCAACGTCATGTAAATACTCATGGTTTTGAAATGGAATTACCAATACGCTCATACAAGTGTGATGGTCAGGTGTCCACAAACTTTGGGCCATATAGTTCATATCTGTCATTCTAGCTCACCAGCCTCAGTCGACTCCATGCAATAGTTGCACTATGCTTGAATTTGTCAGGTTCACCATTTGTTTCAATTTGTTTTAATTAATTGGTTCTTTTAGCAGAGTTAAAGATGCTAAGATTTGCACTGGGTGTGACTAGGATGGATAGGATTAGAAACGAGTACATTAGAGGGTCAGCTCAAGTTGGATGGTTGGGAGACAAAGTCAGAGAGGTGAGATTGTGTTGGGTTTGGACATGTGCAGTGGAGAGATGCTGAGTATATTGGGAGAAGGATGCTAAGGATAGAGCTGCCAGGGAAGAAGAAAAGAGGAAGGCCTAGGAGAAGGTTTATGGATGTGGTGAGAGAGGACATGCAGGTGATAGGTGTAGCAGAACAAGATACAGAGGACAGGAAGATATGGAAGAAGATGATCTGCTGTGGCAACCTGTAATGGGAGCAGCCAAAATAAGAAGAAGAACAAGAAGTAATTTCTTTACTAAATCGGCCTGGTGGCCATGTAATTGAGGCTTTTGTGCAGCTCTTCCATGGTCTGTATAGAATTGCATAGGATCACAGCTGATGACCTTTTCTGCATTGTTTTGCACGGCTCCATGTACTGCTAGTGCTAGTGAACAAGGTTTGGATAAATAGGTTCTTGCCTCAAGGTAAGCTTTAAAAGCTTCTGTTAATGTAGAAAAAACACAATGTTGTTTGCAGTTCTTTGTCAAACCATTAGATTACTGTGCAAGTGTAGTTTTGGGCTTCTGCTTGTGCCTTACTTTAAGTGTTTATCTGATCCATTGGTGATATTTTACTTTGGTTACAGGACCCAGATATCATAATTCCAGTTTCTAGAAGGTAATGGAAGTTCTTACAAGCTCACCTATAAGATGCAGACTATGTGCCTTTTTTGTAGGAGTATATGAGAACCTGTTAAAGTGGGACACCACTGCAATTCTTTAGCAGCTTGTGACTGAGCGGTTTCCATCACTTGGCATAAAATGATCCCCTTGTGTGGTGCAGTCTTCTCTAAGGCATCAGGATGAGGTGGACTGCAGCTGTATGATTTTTGGCCACTTTTATTTTCAGAATTGATTTTATCCAGTATTAATGTCTACCACATTTAGACCATTTTTGGCCTAATTTCTTCTTCGTTTGCTCTTTTTCATACACACGTTCATGCCCAGTTCTGTACATAGGCCTAGATATAAACGAGTTGGAAATATTTTTGATTGCAAAGTATTTATATTAATAATGTGCTGGGGTTAATGAAAAGTGTAATTGATTGTATACAGTTATTCTCATTTACAATGTTTATTAACCTGTAAAACTCCCTTATGTGTAAGCTTTTTTATTTTTGTGGGGAAAAAGGCATCCAATGTGCCACTGTCTCCTTGAAAATTAAGCTTTTTGCTTCAAAGGTGACTTTTTTCTATTTAAAGTAATGAAAAGCTAATTCTAAAGGTGCCCTTTTGAAAAGGCATCCATTGAAAAAAAGCGTCTTTTTTTGTGCACTTCTTTGATAACAGTCAGTGAAATACAGTAGGCCACACTTTATGGCCCATAAAAGTTTATGTAGTGGAACATTGAAAGTGAATAGGTTAGCTTTTCATTCACAGCTTACTTCTCTTGCTCTTTCACATTTTTCACATTTCACATATTTTTTTATTATTATTATGATTATTATTTCGGGTAAAATGCCACAAAAGCCAGAGGACAATGCTTTGGAGGTGGTGACACGTGGCAGACTGCTTTTGACAAGGTGCAAAGGAGCTGTGTGGGATGCGGGTGTGAGAGTGTGGAAAATCTACAAAGGGGGAGTTTGTGGGTGAGAAAGCAATGACATAAAACCAGAAAGATGTCTCTGCAGAGCTGCCAACAGCACAGAAAACTGGTGATTTAGGAGGGGATCAAGGGGATATGGGCATAGGATGCAACATTATTTTTTTGCTTCCTCTAGCGTCCAAAGCTGGAAAATGCTGAAAGGTCAGTATAGCTGTGCTATAGCTCCTTTGATTCAAGTCTTTAGAGGCACAGGAATAAATCCATCTTGCAAGCACTTTCTCTATGGAGGCTATTCTCCAGTGCTTTGAGGCTAAATCCCACATCTGTGAGTAAAATCTCTAGGCACATAATAATGAGACTGAATGAGGTCAGAATACGAATCAGAAACTCAGAGAGCAGAAAATCAAAACCAATACACTCTTAAAGAGAGAGGCTCAAAATCAAACATCTTCTTTATGGAACCATGGTAGTTAAATATTCACAATTTCTAAAATTGTCATTTTTTTTGGCTGAAGTTAAGTGAAAAGCATACCATTTTGCTGCTTGTTTCTATTTTTATCTCAAATGTTTATTTTTTGCCTCCATGTGTCACTTATCAATGGCATCAACATCTCCATCATTTTAGGTAATAGTTGTCATTTCCAGGTGCATGTTTACAGAATATGGTATGTGTCATCATGGCCACCATTTTATTCTTAAACGGTCAAGGCTTCTAATATTCTTTTTCTATGTGGGGCTGATGTGTGTAACAACCCTTCTCCATACTGCTTAGTCCTGCACCTCGTCCCCAGTCAGAAACATTTCTTTCAAATCCTCTTCTATTTTTTACATCAACCTCTGAGTCGGCCTCACCTGCTTTCTCTTCTCCTAAACTTCCATTTCCATCATTCTTTTGCTGACAGATTCATGGTCTCTCCTCATCACACGTGCATAACACTTCAACCTACTTACAATGAATCAGACAAAGATGACTGCCATTCAGGAACGGAAACTACTTATATCGCTTAAAATAGATTAACATTTTCTTTATTATTATTGCTGTTGATTTATTGTTTGATTACTGCCACAATTGCATACCTTACCAATTAATATACAATATATACAAGGTGTGAAACTTTTTTTAAATTTTGGAATGAACCTGTAGAAAAAAATGTGCGCATATCTGTGTACTAGCAGCTGCTGCCACCATTGAACTAATCTCCTTCCATAACGATGCATTTAGTTACCTTGAGTCTGTTTCTGGAATACCTCAGAGTTCCTTTGCCACATAATGCTAGATGTCAGAAATGTCCGAAAATTTCTGTCCTTTTTATTCTTGAGAAGACACAGACATCCCAAGGAGCTAAGTCAGGTGAACAGGGTGGATGATCCAATTTGTTAATTGTTTTCTTAGCAAGGAAGTCACGAACATTGAGCGCATCACGGTTTGGAGGATTGTCATGATGGATGATCCACTTCTGGCTTCATCATTTACATTTTCTTGCCCCTTCTTGAACCTCTTATGTTACTCAAAGATAAATTTCCATAGCATCCTCACCATATGTCACTGTCAACAGCTCCAACATTTCAGCAGCAGTTTGTAGCACGGGTGACACTACCTGGCTGGTTCTGGGATTTAAATTGCCACACGTTGTATTTGGAATGTTGAAGCTGCAGAGGCTTTCCTAATAATAAACTGGATAGGTGCATTAGAAAGAAAAAAAAAAGGAGGCATTAAACTTAAAAGAATAATAATAATTAGTACACAAAACAACAAAACATGTAGTAGAGGTTCACAGATTCAGGTTCAGGATTCAACAGTTCTTAGTCTTCCCATTGTTCCAGGACTGCTTTATTAAAGAAGTAATATGACCTCCGAGGTCATGTGACTGTGCACAATACATCATGTGATCATCTGCCAGTTACAGGACACATTGTGAGTATTCTCCAGTGATATGACACAATAATCACATTATCCAACCTATCATGTTACATCTTTATACTCTTGTAATGTTATTTACTGGTGGTGCAGTGGTAGTGCTGCTGCTTTGCAGTAAGGAGACTGTGGAAGATTGTGGGTTCGCTTCCCGGTTCCTCCCTGTGTGGATAGCGCTTTGAGTACTGAGAAAAGCGCTATATAAATGTAATGAATTATTATTTAAAAGTAGCCATGATACATTCCTGGAGCAATTGTACTAAAAAGACTAGAAAAATAACATCAAATGGAAAAAAAAGAAAATACTTGAGAAAGCAAAAAATATATTCTTAAGTGGCTAACCTTGAGACACAAGGGCAATAAATTGTTTTCCCACTTAGACTACAAACACAAAAAATGCTGAAGTATACTGAAACATAAAAAAAGAAAAAGTTTATGATCTTTTACACTAGCTACAAAATCTGCTACTAGTCATTCCCAGCTCCAGAAGAAATGTTACTAAAGTCAAAAGTATAAAAAGGTGTTTAATGAAAAATACAATAACAATAGGAACTGAATTAATGCAGGACTCCCGTAATAAACCCTTCAGATCTCCTTGAAAGCTTCAGAATCAAAATTGTGGGAGTATCCATCCATTTTCTTAACATGCTTATACAGGGCAGGGTGGTGGGTACAACTGAAGCCTTTTCCAGCAATCATCAGATGCACATGGCAGGAACAACACCTGGTCAGGACACCAGCCCACTGCAGGGTGAACAAACACGCCACCCAACCTGCATGCTGATCAACAACGTCTGGTGTGGCATCAAATCTCAATTTAAGAGTCTTTCCTTGTGTAGCTCTTAGCTAGTGGAATGAGCTGCCCACCTCTGTTCTAACTGCCAACACCCTCACTGTGTCTAAGAAGCATCTGAAGTCTCTCTTGTTCTGTGAATATCTGTCTAATTGATAATGGATTCAATATGATCTTGCAGCCAAGGAAGTGTAAGCAGCTTGCATTTTGTTTTAAGCTCTTCATTTGTGGTGATCAAATGTATTACACTTGTTTTTAAACAGCCCCCCAGTCTGATGTTAACTAGATTATGTTGAGTAAGAAACTTTGGATAAAAGCATCTATGAAGCACATAAATGTAAAATGTTTTTACACCTTTGGTGGAAACTGGAGCACATGGGGGAAACTCACATAGACACAGAGAGAACATCCCAATAGAGACACAAAACCCAATCTCCTTATTGCAAGGCAGCAGCATTATCAGTGCACCTCCGTGCTACCCTGTGAGAGTATCTCAGAAAGCAAAATTTAAAAACATTGTAGGATGCCAGAAAGCAGTCTGTGCCCATTACTGGATCTATGAGAAAATACACCTTCAGAAGATCATTTTTAGGGTGTTTCCTTTTATGTTAGTCTGCTTTGCACTCACAATGATATGCTTCTGCCATCTTGTCCCTTAACTAGCAATGACATTTCTTTGCGGCTAACAACTCTTAAATTTGGGATTTACATTTAAAAAATTCAAGCAAAACAATAGGAAATGTCCTTAACAAAGAAATTTCAACCCATAATGCCCCTAATGGTGAGGTAAACATCATGACCACAATGGTGAGTTGGTGGGTTCTGCCCTCCCACTCAGGAGTGCATATGTGTCACAATAAGTGACCTTCTATGCAGAGGGACGAGATGGTGTGGCTTTCGTTTGCAGTTTGCTTTTCTGAGTATGACACTGTTAGGGAATGGGATTTTTATTAATGTTAAAGGTGAGTTTTAATTTTCTTTGTTTCTTTCATTCTAAGTTTGTTCATCAAAAGCATTTTTAGGAAAATATGTCCACCTTTTAAAGGCTGTGACTTTTACTATCTTTATTTTATTCTTGAACTTTTCATCTCAGTAGTGTGGCTTGTCTAACCACATAAAGAGGAAGTGTTAGGAGAGCCAGCAGACTGATGGCTAAACTAGCAAAAATAAAAGTTATCACTGTAAAAAAGGGTGCAGTCTGGCAAGACAAAAAAGTCCAAACTTTAAATGGTGAGCTGGTCATTTTTATGCATGTAAAAGCAAAGCCCTTGAACCATCGGATACCTTGTTCCATGCACAACTCGAGCATATGTACAGTGTAGCGTGTGGCCAGGGCCCTTGCCCGACCAGGACATCACCACGCTGGGAAGACTGGGGGAGCAAGCGTGACCAGAGCATTACAACAACAACCACAACATTTATTTATATAGCACATTTTCATACAAAAAGTAGCTCAAAGTGCTTTACATAATGAAGAAAAGAAAAATAAAAGACAAAATAAGAAATTAAAATAAGACAACATTAGTTAACATAGAAAAGGAGTAAGGCCCGATGGCCAGGGTGGACAGAAAAAAATAAAAAAAACTCCAGAAAGCTGGAGAAAAAAATAAAATCTGTAGGGGTTCCAGGCCACGAGACCGCCCAGTCCCCTCTGGGCATTCTACCTAACATAAATGAAATAGTCCTCTTTGTAGTTAGGGTTCTCACGGAGTCACTTGATGCTGATGGTCATACAGACTTCTGGCTTTTAATCCATCCATCATTGTTGGAACATCATGGTGCTTTGGGTAGATGGTGGTGGCGCAAGCCACCACCAAAAGGACACCGGAAAAGGAAACAGAAGAGAGAGTAGGGGTTAGTACAGATTTTAGAGCCACCATGAATAGTTATTATAATGAATTGGATATACAGAGTATCAGGATTTAAATTACAGTGAAGTTATGAGAAGGCCATGTTAAAGTAATGTGTTTTCAGCAGTTTTTTAAAGTGCTCCACTGTATTAGCCTGGCGAATTCCTACTGGCAGGCTATTCCAGATTTTAGGTACATAGGTACATAACAGCAGAAGGCCGCCTCACCACTTCTTTTAAGTTTTGCTCTTGGAATTCTAAGGAGACACTCAGTTGAGGATCTGAGGTTGCGATTTGGAGTGTAAGATGTCAGACATTCCGATATATAAGATGGGGCGAGATTATTTAAGGCTTTATAAACCATAAGCAGAATTTTAAAGTCAATTCTGAATGACACAGGTAACCTGTGTAGTGACATCAAAACTGGAGAAATTTTCTTTTCCTGGTTAGGATTCTAGCAGCTGCATTCTGCACTAGTTGCAAACGATTTATGTCTTTTTTGGGTAGTCCTGAGAGGAGCGCGTTACAGTAATCTGGTCGACTGAAAACAAACGCATGAACTAATTTCTCTGCATCTTTCGATGATATAAGAGGTCTAACTTTTGCTATGTTTCTTAAGTGAAAAAATGCTGTCCTAGTGATCTGATTAATATGCGATTTAAAATTTAGATTACAGTCAACGGTTACCCCTAAGCTTTTTACCTCCGTTTTGACTTTTAATCCTAATGCATCCAGTTTATTTCTAATAGCCTCATTGTATCCATTATTGCCAATCACTAAGATTTCGGTTTTCTCTTTATTTAATTTGAGAAAGTTCCTATTCATCCATTCTGAGATACAAGTTAGACATTGTGTTAGTGAATCAAGAGATTCGTGGTCATCAGGCGCTATTGATAAATACAGCTGTGTGTCATCAGCATAGCTGTGGTAGCTGACGTTGTGTCTTGAGATAATCTGACCTAATGGAAGCATGTAGATTGAGAAGAGTAGCGGACCCAGGATAGAGCCTTGTGGAACACCATATAGGATATCATGTGTCCTTGAGTTGTAATTACCACAACTAATAAAGAATTTTCTCCCTGCCTGGTAGGATTCAAACCAATTTAAGACGCTGCCAGAGAGGCCCGCCCATTGACTAAGGCGATTTCTAAGAATATTATGATCAATGGTGTCAAATGCGGCACTCACATCTAAGAGGATGAGAACAGATAAATGACCTCTGTCTGCATTTACCCACAATTTACCTCCCCCAGGATGCTAGATGGCAATCCCCCTGGGTTGTAACGGTGCCTCTGACTCCCGCAGGGCTCCATGGGAGTTGGAGTTTGGTGCAGCCCTGTTGGGATCTGCAGGTGCCACCAGGGTGTGCTGCAGCAGGAGCTACTGAGCCCTTATTGGCAGTTCTTCTGCCACACCCGGAAGTGCTGCTGGAAATAAATCATCAAGCACCTGGAGCACTTCTGGGTGTGTTATAAAAGGAGCCTGCAGCCACTACTCCGGGAGCCAGAGCTGGGAGGAGGGAGACAAAGCTTGCTAGAGGGGAGTAGAGGAGATAAATAGAAGAAGTATTGTGGTGATTGTGCTATTGTGTGTACTGGGACAGTGTTGTGCCTCTGGGAACGAGGAAGGCGTTGCCCACAGGTGAAAACAAATAAAACATTTATTTGTTATATAAGTGTGCCTCCCGTGTCAGTCTGTGTCAGGTCGAGCGCTCGTATAGCGCCTTTGTCACAACTGATATGATCTGTCAAAATGACATCGGGCAGAGGGGGCCTAGGGGTAACTTACAAACTTACTCGGTCCTTACAAACATTTAAAAGTCAACAGCTTGAAGTGAAATCAGAAAGAGGGAAGAATGAAGATCAGCAGCTTCATATTGTGCAGAAACAAGAGAAGAGCCGCACTGAATGTTGACACACATTGAGCATGCCAGAGAGAGCCATCTCCTAAAAATATCCAGGTTGTAGCTTGTGCATTGTGATTTTGCCAGATTTATTTACCTTTTTAACTTTGTGTCTGCTTTTTGCCATATTAAGAATGTTATATCTAAATTGAGTGAATAAAAGTTTATTACCATCTCCCCTTGCTATCATTTAGTACATGCTCAATCCTGCTGCCGGGGTTATAAATGAATAAAGTGAAGATGTGCTCTGATAGGAGAAGTGAAGCACAGTAGCAGTCAGTTCTGGGTGTTGATTGGATCCGTAACTCCAGCGGCGAGTGCACTGCGATTACCAGGGTGCCTCTCCATCCAGGCCAGATGAGTGCAAGAAAAAGAGAGCAAGAGTTTGGGTGCAGGATATGTAACAAAGAATCTGGGTGTCAAAATATCTATGTTTTAGGATAGGGTTACCCCAAAAATCTTTCCATGATAAAACAGATGTTATTGTTCTATGTAAAACTGTCCTATCCTTGGTGAATAAATTGTGTATAGTTAATTGCAAATGCCATATTACCAGAGTAAGATTTCAGCATTCAGCTAACAATGCAGAAGTAATGGGAACTCCAATTACTGTATATACTCATGTATAAGTCAGGTCTTGAAACACGAAAAATCGGTCATCAAATCAGACCCTGACTTATACGCCCATTCAAAAAATACGACACTTAATTTTTTTTTTTTTACATCTTCTTGCTTCCTCCAATCTCGCATCATTTTCTCAGACACATCAAATTTTGTTGCAGCAGCGCAGTTACCAATTTCTTTCACCATTTCAACGACTTTTAATTTAAAACCAGCTTCATATTTTCTTCTGATTGAACGCTCCATCATAGATAAGGGATGCTCTTACGATAAAGGTGGATGTGGGTGTGAGATACAAAAAACACAAAACAGTGAAAACGTCGCTTCAGAATAGTTCGGGTATTACCGTGAGGTCACATAGGCACAATACATAGAAAAAAAGGTCGTGTGCTCCATGGTTAATCTCTCAGGTAACCCACGTAATCTTTTGGACCATTAGCGAGATTTCCGCGTTTGACTTATACGACCAACAGTATAAAATCAAGCCCCGACTTAACTGAACTTAAACACGAGTATATATATGGTACCACTTTTTTATTCATTTGTCCAGATACTAAAATGGGTCTAAGCTGTTGCTGCTGTCTCTCAGGTTACTAAATTATGACAACAACAACATTTATTGCTATAGGAAGTCTTCATGCAAAGAAAGTAGCTCAAAGTGCTTTACAAATTATCAAAGAAAGAAATTTCAAGAAAAGAAAAACAAATCAAAAACAGATAAGAATAGAAAAGAATAAATAGCATACCAGAATTATTAAATAAGAATAAATCAATACGTGTTTACATAACTCAGATTTATAACTCATTAATAAAGCAGCTTTCTTATTTATATTCTTTTTCAAGTCTTTAACGATAAGCCCGATGTAAGACCAGTCAACCCCCACTGGGCATTCTAACTAACATAAATGTGCTTAAAATGTGAAAGAGATGATTGTTGACTTCAGGAAGGCCCATGCTGTTTTCACCGCACTGACACATAGAGGGCTCTGTGGTGGAACTGGTCAAGAGCATCAAAATCCTTGGTGAGCACCTGGCAACTGAGCTTACTTGGTCAATGAACACCATCTCCATAGCCAAGTGGGCACACCAGCGCAACACCAGGCAAGCTGACTCCACCAACCCCCCTCCTCACCACATTCCACAGGGGCGCCATTGAGAGCGTTTTAACCAACTCAATCATTATCTGGTTTGGAAACTGCGGTGTTTCTGACCATAAATGTGGTGAAGTGATATAAGTTGATATATAAGGTTATAAATATTTTGTATGTCTTTATTCATAGAATTAACATTTTTCTTGTTATAATGTCTAAGGAACAAGGAAAAATAGACAAAACAGGTTTTTCCTCTACATCCAAAACTTTAGGAATGTTGGTTTTTATGACTGAATTGTTGGCCAAATGTGACAGAGAGAGGTTAGCTTTATTGCTTAATGACTTGCATTTCCTTTCTTGGTCATTTGCCTAAAGGATGCTGACAAGAAACAAAAGTACTTGAGGTGGAGTGCCTGAGCTATTCCATTGGTGAATTGCCCAGGAAGGTGTGTTTGTCAGGAACTACACAGAGACAGTGAAGAGAGAGGCTTGCAAAGTCATTCTCTCTCTGCCATGTTGCATCCTGACGAAAGCAAAACCATATGATGACTTGAAGAAAGCAGGCTGCATGGGCCTATGCTGATGATGAGCTGACTAGAAGAATCGAATGCAACTATAAGTTATTGTCCTACCTGAAACCACACATCTAGCATTATCGGGTTCTACGGTCTTGGTTTACAAAGCTACATTCTATTTGCTTGTATGGCACAAGTTGTATTGAAATGTATTACCGTTTATACTCGCGTATAAGTCGAAAAATGTATGACTTAAAATTCATTCAAAAAAACAGGGTCGACTTATCCACGGGGCAACACAGTTGTCCATAGAATTTGGGTAATGACATTGTGCACTCAACGCTTCACGGTGTTAAGTCACCGGCCATCTACCGTTTCCCATGGTCTTTGAAATAATTATAAGCCAGCAATACTATTGCTAATTAGCTAGTTTTTTTCTAATTTCATTAAATAATTCTTTAAACTGTGAAATTTGAGCATTAGCTTTTGCAGGTTTTGGATAACAAACATACCATTAGCTGCCACGTGCAACCAGATTTGGAATCAAAAGAACCAAGGCAACGGACGTGATGGCGGTAACCAGAAACACTCAAACTTCATTTGGCGCAAACTTTTGCAGCTCTTTATTAAATTTGCATTGAATTGTTTCTGTACCCACAGTATATCTAATTTAGGTCCATCTGTTATAAAAGTTGTTTAAATTAGCGTCCACCATTAATATTCCATTATTAGCCTACGTATATTTAATTGCAGTTTATTAGTAAAATAGATCAATATATTAAGTTAAACTTCTTACTGGTACGATCATGAGTTCTGAAAAGAAGACAAGAGCATCGTATCCCGCATCGTTTAAACTGAAAGTTATTCAGCGTGCTGAGGAAACCAATAATTCTGTGGCTGGCAGAGAGTTTTGCGTTAGCGAAAAACTTGTAAGAGATTGGATAAAAAATAAGTCTTCTCTACAAGCAATGCCAAAGTCTAAAAAAGCATTGCGTTTTGGAATTTCGCCTTTCAGTGGACTGGAAAAGGACTTGAATGACTGGATTGTGGAATGCAGGCAAAATGGATACATTGTGACTCGTTCGAGCATTTGGATACAGGCACTTCAATTGGCAAAAGAAGGAAAGTATTTAACGATCGATGGTAAGCCTTTGTTGGAATTTCAAGCATCGGCTGGCAGGTGTACGCGGTTTATGAACAGATATGGGCTGTGCCTTCGTTAGCGAACAAAAATCGCACAGAAGCTGCCGAAAGATCTAGAAGAAAAGGTCAGTTCTTTTCATAAATTTATTATCAAGCAAAGACAAAGGCATGACTTTCATCTCAGTAACATTGGTAACATGGATGAAACGCCAATGACATTTAATATGCATGCCGGGGAATCAAACTGTAGCAGGTATTGGTGAGAAGACCATACTTATTAAGACAACGGGCCATGAACAAACCCATTTTACCATTGTCCTCTCTTGCTTGGCAGATGGTACAAAGCTATGCCCAACGATAATATTCAAGAGGAAGTCGTTCCCAAAGAACATAAAATTTCCTGCAGGCATTACTGTTCGTGTACACCCCAAAGGCTGGATGGATGAGGCTGGAACGAAACTGTGGCTTCAAGATGTGTGGGCTAGGCGATCAGGAGCAAGGCTAAGAAAACGCCCATCACTTTTGGTGTGGGACATGTTCCGTGCTCATACATCAGCGGATATGAAGGATGAAGCCTGGAAAATGCCGACTACGTTAGCTGTTATTCCCGGCGGATTAACATTGATGATCCAGCCATTAGATGTTTGTTTGAACAAGCCATTCAATGACAGAGTACGCAGCATGTGGCAGCAGTGGATGTGTTCTGGAGAAGTAAAATTAACAAAAGGAGGGAATTTGATGAAACCAGACATTGATTTAGTAGCTAAATGGGTAAAGGAAGCTTGGGACTCAATTCCACCAGAAATGATCAAAAAGTCGTTCTTGAAATGCGGCATCAGTAATGCTATGGATGGATCAGAAGATGATGCCATCTATGAAGACAATGAATCAGCAGCAGATGATTCAACAGATGGTGACAGCGAAGAGGACGATGTTTATGCCCTCGACGTCACGGAAGAAGACTTTCACGTTTTATTCGGACATTCTGATGACGAAGAATCGGACTTTGAAGGATTTGAAGAAGATACTTAGGGCCACTTTATTATATGCGAGGGACTTGAATACGAATTTATTTGAAATATTCTAACTGTAAGTGAATAAATAAAAATGTTTTTGGAGTTTTAATTTTGACTTTCTAAAATTCTTCAAAGATTAAAATGTTGAAAGTCTGGGCCCAGGTACATTGGGTATAATTATGAAATTCAAAGAATTTGATAGCTGTCAAGTTTTACCCTCGACTTATACGTGGGTCATAACAAATTTCATAATTTTCGGCTCAAAAATACACTTGACTTATCTGCGAGATCGACTAATACGCGAGTATCTATGGCAACTATACTTCTTTGATACTTAGCTCTTGGAATAATAAGCTTACCACTATCAGAAGATCTAAAGTTGGGACTGGGAATGTAAGAAAACAGGCTCTCCAAATCATAGAAAGGATCAAGATTATTTAGAGATTTCTAGAGCACTAGCCTGGGCTACCCATCTAAGACAGGCTTAAATCTAAATTATCAACGTAGTACTCATTATTAACATTTGCAGAGCACTATGCAATTCACATGTCTCTGTTATACGCCATTTGGTACGGAATTCATCAAAGCAGTGCTACAGTTTACGATGTGAAATCTATTGGAATGACAAATGCAATGCATTTTATTACTAAAAATGTTGGTTATACACCATCTTTTGGAATGACAGAGACACTGGTCTTGTAATTAAGGAAGATTCCTAGATTCTTAAAATTAATTCTAAAGGACACGGGTAAGCAATGTAATGACCTAAGTTAGATTTGTTCAGATTTTCTTTTTCATATTTAAGATTTTTGCTGTTGCATTCTGAACTAACTGCTACGGATTAATGTCTAACAAAAGAAGTCCTGTTAGAAGTGAATTACAGTAGACTAGCCAACTCAAAACAAAAAAATTAATTAATTTTTCAACATCTTGCAAATTGTATAAGGTGTTCATAGTTACACCTACATTTTTTGCTTCCTCAGGGGTCTTTAAAGCTAAGGGTTGAAGTTTATTTTTATGACCCTCACTACTTCCATTTTGTCAACAACTAAGATTTCTGTTTTTTTCCTTATTAAGTGATACCAACTTAAAGAGGTATTGCTTCTTTAGTCTTAGCCCCCTTTGAATGGAGGGGCAGTCTGAGGAGGGATTGCGACG
Organism: Erpetoichthys calabaricus; assembly: GCF_900747795.2. Classification (NCBI taxonomy): domain Eukaryota; kingdom Metazoa; phylum Chordata; class Cladistia; order Polypteriformes; family Polypteridae; genus Erpetoichthys; species Erpetoichthys calabaricus. The sequence goes on from NC_041396.2 coordinate 45,574,918, forward strand.
ATGTGGGTTGTGTTCCATGCTCCCTTCTTGCTTTTGGGAGCCCTTGAACCCGACATCGTGGGTAATGTCACCGATGAGCTTGGCAGTGAGGCAGAACAATGAAAAAAGGGGATGGTGCAAAAAGTGCAAAGTGCTTTAAAACAAAAACAACAAAACAAAGTCCAAATTAAATAAAGTGCAGTGTATCAAAACATCAATCATTAAATACAGTTAGGTCCATAAATATTTGGACAGAGACAACGTTTTTCTAATTTTGGTTCTGTACATCACCACTATGAATGAATTAAATGAAACAACTCAGATGCAGTTGAAGTGCAGACTTTCAGCTTTAATTCAGTGGGGTGAACAAAACGATTGCATAAAAATGTGAGGCAACTAAAGCATTTTTTTAACACAATCCCTTCATTTCAGGGGCTCAAAAGTAATTGGACAATTGACTCAAAGGCTATTTCATGAGTAGGTGTGGGCAAGTCCGTTGTTATGTCATTATCAATTAAGCAGATAAAAGGCCTGGAGTTGATTTGAGGTATGGTGCTTGCATGTGGAAGATTTTGCTGTGAACAGACAACATGCAGTCAAAGGAGCTCTCCATGCAGGTGAAAGAAGCCATCCTTAAGCTGCGAAAACAGAAAAAACCCATCTGAAAAATTGGTACAATATTACGAGTGGCAAAATCTACAGTTTGGTACATCCTGAGAAAGAAAGCAAGCACTGGTGAACTCAGCAACGCAAAAAGATCTGGACGTCCATGGAAGACAACAGTGGTGGATGATCACAGAATCATTTCCATGGTGAAGAGAAACCCCTTCACAACAGCCAACCAAGTGAACAACACTCTCCAGGGGGTAGACGTATCGATATCCAAGTCTACCATAAAGAGAAGACTGCATGAAAGTAAATACAGAGGGTGCACTGCAAGGTGCAAGCCACTCATAAGCCTCAAGAATAGAAAGGCAATATTGGACTTTGCTAAAGAACATCTAAAAAAGCCAGCACAGTTCTGGAAAAACATTCTTTGGACAGATGAAACCAAGATCAACCTCTACCAGAATGATGGCAAGAAAAAAGTATGGAGAAGGCGTGGAACAGCTCATTATCCAAAGCATACCACATCATCTGTAAAACACGGTAGAGGCAGTGTGATGGCTTGGGCGTGCATGGACTGCCAGTGGCACTGGGACACTAGTGTTTATTGATTGACACAGAACAGAAGCAGCCGAATTAATTCTGAGGTGTTCAGAGACATACTGTCTGCACAAATCCAGCTAAATGCAGTCAAATTTATTGGGCGCCATTTCATGATACAGATGGACAATGACCCAAAACATACAACCAAAGCAACCCAGTAGTTTATTAAAGCAAAGAAGTGGAACATTCTTGAATGGCCAAGTCAGTCACCTGATCTTAATCCAATTGAGCATGCATTTCACTTGTTGAAGACTAAACTTCAGACAGAAAGGCCCACAGACAAACAGCAACTGAAAGCCGCTGCAGTAAAGGCCTGGCAGAGCATTAAAAAGGAGGAAACCCAGCATCTGGTAATGTCCATGAGTTCAAGACTTCAGGCTGTCATTGCCAGCAAAGGGTTTTCAACCAAGTATTAGAAATTAACATTTTATTTATAGTTATTTAATTTGTCCAATTACTTTTGAGCCCCTGAAATGAAGGGATTGTGTTAAAAAAATGCTTTAGTTGCCTCACATTTTTATGCAATCGTTTTGTTCACCCCACTGAATTAGAGCTGAAAGTCTGCACTTCAACTGCATCTGAGTTGTTTCATTTAAAATTTATTGTGGTAAAGAACAGAACCAAAGTTAGAAAAAAGTTGTCTCTGTCCAAATATTTATGGGCCTAACTGTAAATAATCCATAAAAACGCGTGAAAAGGTGGAGGTTAAAAACACCATAGAAAAATCTTTTAAAAACAACGAGGTTAAAACAATGGCTGGAAGCTGTCATTTAAAAATAAAGCCCGGTGTATTCCTACTGCTGACTGGTGACTCCCCTGTTTCTCCTATCCAGGCAATACACCAGAGAAGTCACCCCAGCTGCAGCTGACCTGCTCTGCCTGCTTCTGCTGGTCGGTACGCCTCACCGATCCCTGGCACTGGTAGGCTCCACCAAACAGCGACTTGGGATCCCCAACAACCAGGGTACTCACGCTGGGGAATCCACATCCCAAGTCTCGACTCCTGCTGCCTTACGCGGCCAGCCATCCTTCTTCCGGTCACTCCCGCTCTTCACTAAATGTTCAGTGGGAGCGACCACAATCAGCTACTCCTCGGGTGCCGGCCAAACACCCAGGCTCCCTGCTCAGCTGCGCATGAGCCTGGCGCTCGCTCGCTCTCCTGCACTGGCTTTCTCCTCCTTCTGCTGCTGCTGCTTCCTGCCTTCTCCTGCAACCTCCCGTTATTTCCTGTTCTCTCTCTTTTTTCTTCTGCCTGCTAGCCGCCTTGCGCTTCTATTTAATATTATGGGGACGTGGATCAGCTGTGGCAAATCAGCAGCTCCCGGGAACAATTGCGGATGTGGATGAGTTCTCACCTGTGCACTTAAGCAAGGACCGCCCGCATCACGGACTCCCCCGGGAACCGCTTCCGCCACACTACCACGCCCCCTTTCTAAGCCGCGAGTGCGGCGATTATTTATTTAAAAAGTGGCCTTTGACATGAGCAGTGGACCCGCTATACCACAGGGATGTATGTCAACAAACTGAGAGAGCCACATCTGATCAATATCACTGTACTGAATCCAAACTCAGTATGTCACAGTCATCGTCATGAGCTGCATTTCTTCAAATACCACAAGCGCTCATGTCTAACCTATCTGTAAATATTTAGAGGTGAGCTAGTACATGTTGTCAAGCAATTAGATAATCTTCAGAGCCTTGAATAATTGTGCTCAGGCCTGATGCCTTCCTGATGTGGTACCACCTGCCATATCACAGAGGTGAGAGTCCTTACTTTCTTGTTCTGAGGTTGATGGTGTTATCTTAGAAGTGATATTCTGTCAGAAGTGACTTTAATTAGTTATCCACGGGCAGATCACACTCTAAATGTTGAAGGTTCTCTCTTTCAAAACAGAAAATATTTTAATGTCTGTTATTATGCTATTTTGAGGGCAATTGTCCAGGTTCATTACAGCACTTCTTTTGCACTATTGACAGCTTGTTAGTAGTCTACACACTAAAAGTACTATACAAACAAGACCTTTTCTATTAGGCAACTGCTGCTTAAAATTAATAATTTTTTTTTGTTAAATGGAACCAATTTAATACCAAGCAGTTACTGAATATTTACAATGAGAGTTGCACTACAATCCACAAAGCTAAGGCAAGGGCTCGGTGAAGGTCATACGCTATCTTACTACACTCATTCCTCATTTCATGAATGGAATGCATTACTGAAAATTGCCTTGCAAAATGAAAATCCATACAGGGAAATCACTTTCCCATTATATCAATGATATAAATGTGGATGTAATTCCCTTCACTACAGTTATGATTTTAATACCAGGAATTTCTTCTAAAGGTGTAGGCTCATTCTCGCCTTAACCCATATGAAATATTATGCAGACAGCAAGTATTACAGTAAGTACTTATCATGTTGTTGAACCATTTAGTCATTTCTAACACTTGTTAACCTAGGGGTCAATAGCCCTCTGGGTTTTTCCACCACTGACAATGTTTTTACTTTCTTTTAGTTGCATTTCAGCTTCTTCTGTTCAAAACGTTTTCATCCTTTTCCAAGCAACAAAACCCCCTTTAGGGATTTTTTTAATCGTAGGATGTGACCAACTGACTATACCTGATTCTAGGAGGTAGTCAAGCTTGATCTGACCTAAAACTGAATGACTTCTCCTTCTTTTAGTCTAGAGCACATGTAGTAATCTCAGATAGATAGATAGATAGATAGATAGATAGATAGATAGATAGATAGATAGATAGATAGATAGATAGATAGATAGATAGATAGATAGATAGATAGATAGATAGATAGATAGATAGTCATTATCCAACGCGCTATATCCTAATACAGGGTCACGGGGGTCTGCTGGAGCCAATCCCACCCAGTACAGAGCGCAAGGCATGAACAAATCCCTGGGCAGGGTGCCAGCCCACCGCAGGACACACACACACCAAGCACACACTAGGCAGTGGCGTAGCTGGGGGGGCAAGGGGGGACATCTGTCCCCGGGCGCAGCATCCAGGGGGTGCCAAATTGATGTTATGAAATTTTAGAATGAAATGTTTTCCATTCTTAAATGCACTAAAAAGTAAATAAAAAACATACCCAACAAACAATAATTTATCCCCTCCACTACTCTAACATGCTTGACTCCCACCCAGAAACATTTTTGACGTTATTAAACTGATTTTACTGACTGTTCGAACCTCCATCGCCAGTTGTGAAAGATCTTTCAGTAAATTAAAACTTATCTTGTCCTACCTGAGATCATCCATGGCACAGGAAAGATTGTCAGCCTTGGCTTTGCTGAGTGTGGAGCGGGAGGTTACCGACAACATACATTTTGATGAACTAATCGATAAATTTGCAGCAGCAAAGGCTAGTAAAATTTCTCTTTGAAGTTAATAATTACATTTAAAGCATTATACATCAAACTATTTTTTTTTACTTTATACTAACTTCATTTTCAGGTTATTATATTTTGCTATATCCAATGTAATGTTTAAGTTTTTGCAATGTTATATTTGAATAATATTTTATAATAATTATATTTTCGAACTACTGTTGTTGTCTTAATTATTTTACTTCGTTCTATCTTTATAAATTTAGCGAAACCTTAAAAATATACGCATAAAGCTGCTTTAAATAATTTAAATATTTAAAAATGTAAAACTATTTAAAATAAAAAATATGAAATTTTTTTCTTAAAATACTATTATTTTAAATACATTTTTTAAAATTTTCTTTCCCTTCCCCATTGCATTTTGGCAAACAGGAGGGGGCACGAAATCTTCAGTTGTCCCCGGGCGCTGAAAACCCTAGCTACGCCTCTGACACTAGGGACAATTTAGGATCAGCAATGCACCTAACCTGCATGTCTTTGGATTGTGGGAGGAAACCAGAGCGCCCGGGGGAAACCCACGCAGACACGGGGAGAACATGCAAACTCCATGCAGGGAGGACCCGGGAAGCGAACCTGGGACTCCTAACTGCGAGGCAGCAGTGCTACCACTGCGCCACCGTACCACCCCCCCTAGAGCAAATCTGACTTTTTACAGAAGCTCTTTCAATAAATATAAAAATATATAAATAAATAAATATATACACACAAACACTATGCATACACCAGAATGACTAAAAAGAAAGAAATTTTAAAAAGAAAGAAAACATCTGACTTGGCAGTCCCAGTCACCGTGAGACATTATGCATTATGTTTGGCAGCAGCACAGTTCAAAGGCATCAGTTTTCTTTCACTCTGCTTACTTCATGGTCCATTTTTCACTGCCGTGTTTTGCAACATGGACAAAGGCAGTTTTAACAGTTCAGACCATTTTATCAATACAATGATTTTGGATTTCATGTTTTTTATCCTAAAATGTTTTGCATTTGTCTAGATTCTGGCAGAGTGCACATTGTTAAGATGAATGCAACATTCTCATACCTGCTGGATATAATTCAAGCTGCAGGGCCTCCTATGAGTACTCGGACACTTGCTCACACACAGGCCCAATTTAGGACCATCAGTGAACCTAACACACCAGTGTTTGTGAGCTGGGAGAAAAAACAAAATACTCTGAGAAAACCACATGCTGACAAGGGGAGAACATCCAAGCTCCAAAGGGTGCTGGATTCAAACTGTAGATGCTTTGTGAGTCACCAGCACAAACCACCATGCCTATGTTGTAAAGCAGGGGTACTCAAAGTTTTTGAATGCCGGTCACATTCAGTTCGCCACCAACCATCGGGGTCCGCTATAGCCAGGTTTACCATGTAGGTCTGTAGGACTGTAGGTGTAGGTCTGTAGGAGGCTAGTAATAGATTCAACACAAATGATAAAATTTTTACAGAAGACCAAGACATGCACAAAACATGGAAAACAATTCAAAAAAGTCACATGACTACTTGCAATTAACACACCAATTACAACAGTTAGTATGTAAATGATTGTCACTCAGTGTGAAGTGTGAAACTGTTGTTTCGATTTCATAATGGCAGCATAGTTCGGTGAGTAACCAGTCACTGCAATTCTTATTGCATTCCTGAGGTTCTGGTCGGTAAATACACTTCGATGTTTCGTCTTGATAGTGTTCATAGTGGAGAACGCACACTCACAAGAATATGTTGAACCAAACATAGTGAGCACGGAAATCGCCAGTTTCTTTGCAGCAGGATACTGAGAATCTGGAACAAACTTTGACCAAAAAATTGTTATGCCGACTTCGTTCAATTTTGCTTTCAAAACGTGAGAAGCTTGCAAATCAGCTGCTTCCATTTGCAACAGTGACGGGTTTGAGTCCATTCACCGTCAGGCTGGACAATGAAAGGATCAGCAACAAACAAAAACACAGGCTTCAGTTTTCTGAAATCCTTAAAACGTTCATCAAACTCGACCTTCAAATGATGTAGAAATGTGGAAATCAACTGAAAACATGCCTGTTGATCAGCTGTCATGCAGCTCTTCAGGTTTGGGAAATGCAGAATCTTGCCACCTTCCAAGTCATTGATGAAAATGCTCAGTTTTGTTTCAAAGGCACAACATTTTTCTTGCAATTCGACAACGGTTTTGTCTGCACCCTGAAGTGACAAATTCAGTGTATTTATATGTCCCATAATATCAACAAGAAATGCCAGCAGTGCGACCTTGTCACTGTCTTGAATAAATGTTAAAACTTCTGCAGCTTCTTTGTATTCAAGGACTGCAGGAAGTCAGCTACATCTTCATGGAGATTCCAGAACCTTTCCAACACACGGCCCTTGCTTAACCATCTGACGTCATTGTGAAGCAGCAAATCTCCAAATTCTGCAGACATCTCTTCAAGAAAAGAACGAAACAGACGATGCTGCAGAGACGAATTACATCGTAAAAAATTCACTAATTTCACAAGAGTAGACATCACTTCCGCCAGTTCGTCACAAAGTTTTGAACAGAGGGCAGACTGATGAATGATGCAGTGATAAGCAACAAGGTTGGGCTGAAGTGCCTTCATACGAGTGACAAGTCCTCTATCTTTACCAGTCATTGCTGGTGCCCCGTCTGTTGTAAGGGAAACCATTTTTGTTACATCCAATCCAGCTGCGTGCATAAACTGCGATAATGCTGAAAACACGTCCTCACCGCGGGTCTGTTTTGCTAGCGGTAGTAATGTCAGAAAGTCTTCAACAAAATTATGGCCATCAAAAAATCTTGTGAACATACAGAGTTGAGACATGTCAGTTTTATCAGTGGATTCGTCGCACGCGAGAGCAAACAATTTAGCCTGTTTAAGATCTGATATTAACTGACCACCGACCACATGTGAATTTCCCATTAGGATTAATAAAGTATCTATCTATCTATCTATCTATCTATCTATCTATCTATCTATCTATCTATCTATCTATCTATCTATCTATCTATCTATCTATCTATCTATTGTCAGAAAGGTCATCTGCACGACGACTAGCAGTATTGTCTGATAATGGTATTTGCTGAATCAGTTCAACACACTTTTTGTCGCTAAACAGAACCGAAGAAGCAGACATCATGCATTCTTTAACAACCTCTGCATCAGTAAATGCTTTCTTATGTCTGCCAAGAACCCAAACAATGCGTAGCGAAGCTTCTGTAACATTTGATTGTGTGGTGGTCGCTTTCGTCATCAGCGATGAACTCGCTACCAACGACGACTTAAGGACGTCGATCTTATGCGAACGGAGCTCTGACTTTGGTGGATAATTCGCATTGTAAAAAAGACCAAAAAATGCCAGATGACCAAACGCAAATTTTATATGCCAAACAGTTTTCAAAAATGCCAGATTTCAGTTATTTGGCATAAAAAATACCAGTTGGCAACCCTGCTACAGAGTAAATAATAAAACAACAATAATTTTGGTGCTTTTATATTCGGACTTTTGACTTACGCAGAAGACAGTTGCGGTCCGCCAAAAACGTCTTGGCGGTCCGGATTGTGGACCGCGGTCCGCCGTTTGAGTACCCCTATTGTAAAGTGTACTGACTCAGGGTGAGACAGTAAACATTTGACAATGGGATTGGGAGAAAGGACATGATGTTACCAAAAGGGGGCACCCCAGGTCTCCAGACTCCAAACACAAATGTCCCTGCACAGTCAAGGATACAAATAAAGTGATTTTTTATACAACAGTACCTTTCATAGGCTCTTTCTTCAAAGCACAAAATGAACTCTAAAAACAAACTCAATAATTTCCCTCCACACTCCCTCAGGCAATTGTTGTCCTATTCCATGTGACTCCTGCTCCCCTGGATGATATCAGTTGGCTTCTTTTACATTGGACCATGGAGTACTTCTAGTGCTGTAGCAATGAACGGTGGAAGCACTTCCAGGTTACATGAGAGCTCCACAAAACAGGGAGTTCTTCTCCCTGCAGCCCCGACATCCTTCAGGACTACTAATCCTGTGTACATACTGGGGCCATGCCACAGGAGCACTACCATCTATTGTACTGGGGAAGGAACTGCTGTTGACAGACAGTGTCCCCCAGTCCATCCATTAATCTTCCACCCCAACTGGGTTATGCCTCCATTTATAGTGTCCATTTATGGCCTTACATCTGGAAGAGGAATTGCCCCCATCCCATTTGAGGTGCCTGTCCATCCCTTAGGACACTTATAGATAAACAGAGATAAACAGACAGACAGATAGATAGATAGATAGATAGATAGATAGATAGATAGATAGATAGATAGATAGATAGATAGATAGATAGATAGATAGATAGATAGATAGATAGATAGATAGATAGAACATTATTTGTTCCAAAGGGGAAATTAAAATAGAGAATTCTAAAATCAGATGCCCTGGAAACCTTTGCGCCAACCCATATGCCAGGGCTCCAAATGACATCACATATTGCCCACCCCTGGGTTCTATTGCAATATTTTGCTGACACAAAGCTAAATCAACCAAAAGGTGGCACCCAATCAAACAAACAAAATTCCATTGCAATAAGATGCAACAAAACGTAAGCATTTTAATTGCTGTGAATTTTACAAAACCAATGTGGGATTCATAATCCTCGGCACTCAAGACTCCAGAATATATGTAAAACATGCACCCAACAATATTTGAGAATGCAGCAAAAATCAACAAAAAAATATTGCGATGTATAGGTACTATAAAACATAACATGAATTTTAATAATTAGGAATATTTAACAGTCCAGCTGGGTTGAGTACTGAAGGCCAAATACCCAAACAATAGACAAAAGCCTCATCAGAAGAAATGCGCAAGATTTCTTAAATACTGACTAACACAATTCAGTGATCATGGTCAAAAGACTCAGTAGGTAGAAAGGTAATGTTGAAAACAGAAATATATTCTAAGTCAGGGCACCGTCTGCCAAGACTGAGAAATGGGGGCAAAGTCAAAAGACAACAGCGGTTAGGAACTGAGAGATCTAAAATAAACAAATGTCAAAGCCAACATGTAAACCAAAGAATCATAATCAAATGTCATGCAAAGTTTTTTGTCAATAATTCATTAACCCATGGCAATTCATTTGTTAACTCTTTTTCCAAAAACTTAGACACCTGACCATGCCCACAAAATAATAAAACTGATGCGACTTCCAGGAGACATCTTTAGCAACCCTTAGATTTTGTTTCACGTACGTGTCCTGGTTTGCCTGTTAAAAATCTTGTTGGTTTTCTGGCACGATGTTAGCAGTACACACACATTTTATAATTCTGTCTTGTTATTATAATTATTTTTTTACACTGTAGTTTTCATTTTTATACCTCCTTGTGTTCATTTTCATTATATTTGTTTTGTGATGGTTTATCATTATTTGTGATTACATTTTTAACACCATTTTGTTTCTCTTAGCCATGTGGCGGCCATGTTGTTGTTAGTCACACCTGCCTTTGGTATCACATGACACTTGGAAGTGACCTGTTCTGATGGACATCACCTAGAAAGTATTTTAAACTTTGGATGCACTGCTCCTGTTGCCCAAGATTATGAAGAGTGTATAAAAAGATTCACAGTGTTGACTGTTGGTTTACAAGTAATAAACTGAGTAGGCTTTTCAACTTTAATTTTTGGTTTAACTTATGGACTTTGATGAATCATTGTCCTTGGTCTCCCAGGATTTTGACCAATGATCATTTTGACTTCATGCTACAATATAAAAATGAAATCATTGAATGCCATCATTCTACCATCTGTCAAGTTGCTACACTGTCCTTTTAAAACCTGCATATTTGTTTTTGCAATTGACTTATAAAATTTGGACTTTCTTGCAAGCTGTTTGCTTTGATTTTTGACATTCATTTTGGACTTTGATAACTGTGTTTTTCTAGATTTGTAACATTTTTAAAGGTTTTTCAGCACTCTTTCATCCCATGTTCCACCACCTTAGTGCTGTTTTTTTTGTTCTGCAATTTCCAAAATGTTTTTTTTTTCAAAAGAATCATCAAGTATGAACAAAAGTCTGTTAAACAGAGTGTGGTAAGTTGCTTCAGCAAAACCAAAATGATAACTAGATTCAAAAGCACAATGAAACAACACTTTCAAAGCTAAAATGTTTTCCCTAGAAGTTTTATCTACTTATTATTACTATTATTTGTATCTTGGCTGCTGGTTCTCTTTCAAGTCATTAAAATAAGAGGTTGTGAAAAGAGCAGAAACAGAAACATAACAAGGGCTTTGGATCCTAGTTAGCATTCCCTGGTTACTGCCATGAAATCAAGAATAAATAATGCACATGCTTTGACTCCAGTTACTCCCTGGTCCAAACTGATCCCATCTTCTGGCCTATACATCCTGAAAGAGACCTCGTTTCTGTTAGGTTAGAAGTGGGCTCAAAGAAATTCTTCTGGGTTGAGATCCACCCTCCTTGTGGGTGAGTCCTTATGCAATTTCAATTTCCTTCCTTGGTGCCCACTCAAAATCAACACCCCTGCACGGTTTAAGACACATCCACAACATGTGGCATTGTCTTATAGGGCTTGGAGTCTCAATATTATCTCCTGGAAGATAATCAAATAGGTCAAAGCCAGGCCTGGCAGGCTGAATTGAATTTTAATGTATCAGATAATTATATTAATATTAATATTCTCTGTCACCTTTCCCTTCCGACTGGAACCTACACAGCCTTACTGTGTACAGTTCCTTATGTTGTCATCATTGGCCATCATAATGATCACCCATAGAAAAAGGTAATAGCCTTCCTCAGATAGCGAATGAGGAGTGTAAGGGAGGTTGTGGGAGTGAGCAGTCTAAATATCTACACTATGAAACACCATTTGGAAGTGGCAGGTGAGAGCAGTTTGATCCCCCATAAAGCAGCCATGTGGGTGGTATTCACATCCACCTACAGCAGCACTTAACTCATGACTTGGTGACCTAGCATGAATTTATAAAAGCATAGAAAACAGAAAAAAAATCAGGGAATGAGAATTCAAGTACTAAAATGTCAATGGCAGCAAAGTGAAAATGAATAAAGCACATTTTCAGGAAATTAGGAATGCATCAGAGCCATGAATTGTATGTTTAATTGGCACATTTAACCTGAAGTGAGGCAGTCTAAAACAAATAAAACAACACAACGACAATTGAGTGTACTGGGAAGATGAAAAGTAGACATGCATTACTATTGTAAAAAAAAATCTAAGCACAGTGTCTTTTCCTCCAAATTACATTTTTATATACAAATGGGAAAAAGACATCTGTTTTATAAATATAACTTACTGGGAACACTGAAAATGAGAAACCAAATCATATCCTATAAAATGTCACATATAGTTATTCCTCCCCTGATAAAAATTTGCATGTTTCTGGTTATATTGTCAGTATTTTCAGCTTATCATTTAATAACAAATTCACTTTCAAATTTAATAATGTTACTTGTTGAATTACAGTCCATTACGGGTAAAGGGAATTCTGTCTCCAATGTAGTCGAAGGCAACTCACTTTTCAAGATAGTCTGTTATCCTTGTGTCTCATTATCGTCTATAGGAATGCAGGCTTTATTGAAGTCTAAGGAGATTTTATCTGTATCCTAGTCCTTGGCCCTTTGTCTACTATATTTCTTCACGTGTTTTCATACTAATTCAAATTGATCCTTTACAGGTCAGGCTGGGGAGCATGCACTGGTACGGCACCTTGCCACACCCACCACATGATGAAATAGCTCGGGATCCCGGTTGGCAACCCCCCAGGCAGACACGAGGTCTAGTCCCACCCTTCAGAAATAACCTTCTACCAGCTAGCAGCCTGGTGTTACATGGGTGTCACCTTGGCCTGGTCCAGCCACTCGGGTCCTCAACAATGAGGATCTTGCGAGCCAGATTACTGGCACATGGCAATAGTGCAGTAACTTATGCTCTTTCACAATACAGGCAATGTGCCTCATTCAGGACTCTGTGAGCAACTGTTCATTCAACACAAAGAGACCCCAAGCGGTACCCAAGGTTTCTCCAAAGAGACATAGCACTAATGGAGTCCAGTCTTCGTCTCAGGTCACTGGGTAGCCTCCATGTCTCACAACCATATAGCAATACAGGAAACAGCAGGACAGACAGACACAATGCTAATGGCTGTGCCCAAGAGGTCATTAAAGGCCTGGATCTTGGCTTTTATCTAGGAGTCTCAGAAGCCCAGACACTCAGACTCCTCATTCAGTCTCTCGAGAGCCCCGATCAGAGAGTCCTTTGACTCCGTGAAGATCACAGCAACAAGCAGTGAATTTTTCTTTACCAACAGATGCTCCACAGCCGCTGAATTCCATGACCCTGCCCAACTCCCAGTCCATGCAAGCATTGAACAGTGTAGGAGGAAGAACATACCCCTGATGAAACTCAGAATCAACTGGGAAAAACGCAGAGGTTCTGTCTCCACTCTGTACAGCACTCACAGTACCAGTGTACAGGCCAGCCATGAAATGAATGAATGAAATTTCGGATGGATCCCACGAAGTCTCAGGAATTCCCACAGGAGAGTTCGATCAACTGAGTCGAATGCTTTGAGAAAATCGATAAAAGCCGATCCTTTACAATATTAAAATAATTATTCTTTAAGTCTAATGATTTTAGATTACAGCCTATGATTGTTTATTGCAACATTATACTCAGTGGGTATTTAGTTTTCATATAGTCGCTGGGTGCTGGGTCTCCTTATACTCTGCTGATATTTGATCTTCATTTTAGTCCATGGTTAATTTCATTTTATCTACATTGTATTCTAAGAATACCTGAGTCGTACTGTATAACATATAATGCTATTTGTCCTGTAAGCTGACTAAGTTAATTATTTTTCTACATTGTATTGTGAATATTTGGCTATAATTAGCAATACATGAAAGGATTCATGTAAACTGAATTTACAGGGAAATTGGACAAAATTGTAAAATAAATTATGTTTTGCTTCAAGCAAAATTTGTGCTATTCACTCAAGAGGAAAGATGTTTAGCTCCAGTTTTGGAGCATTTTCATACGCTAATTCCACAAGAGTCTGCTTGATATGTAGTATTGAAACAAGATCTCTGATGAAAAGAAAATCACCAGAAGTGTGCATCTCTTCAGCTAAGATAAGGTGTTGTCACACACGTCTGCTTAGCGGGCAGCCAAAGGGTCCAAGTGATTGTGAAATAATAAAAAATAAGGGATTGGAACGGAGCACTAATGTCTTTCTCCATCTTTTAACAGACGAACAGAAGATAAACCTGTTGTTTCTGCCTCAGTCCCATCTGATACCATCTCTTCCAGCTCCTCATAAAAATGCCACTTCTGACTAACCTCTAATGACATCTCTTCCAGCCAGCCATGGTGATGTCACTTCCGGTCAAACCATGATGACGTCACTACTGGTTGACTCCGATGACATCACGTCCTTTTTGCCCCTAAGCTTCCTTCATGTCGCCATTACTTAAATAACCCCATTTTCTCTGCCATATTGTCAAATGTTTTTTTTCATTTTTGACCACTTTAACAGTCTTTTTTGATTACTCTACTCGCCGGTCATTACACAGGGAAGTTTCCCCAGCTCTTTTTCTGAGTTTTTACCTCTTCATTTTGTCACAGTGGTTGCTTGGTAGTGGCAGGAATTTTGGGGTGTGTTTAGCAGCAGCGACATTCCATGTATTGATGTTTCCTGTGGAGAAAACACAGTAATGTGCACAATGGTGTCACATAAGTCTTTATGTGGAAAATATGCAGTATGTTACATTTTTTTAAAAAATGTATAGCACTCTTTGACTGTGGTGTGAACAAGAGGCATAAAAATAATTGATTTTTTGGTGTGCTATAGATTACGTGCTGTTGAAAAGAACACAGCACTATCCCTCGTTTTCCACCCCAAAAAAAATTAACTTGAAAAAACTTAAGTTTTGCATTTTGCAATTGCATTTTCATAAAACTTTCCACCACAAAAAAGTGTTGGTGAATGACCCGGCATATTGTCCAGCAGACAAAGCAAAATAAATATATGAAAAAACAATCAAAATACTTCAGAAAAGCAATTGACAAATGGAAACAGAAAAATGGCGTTTTTATACAGAAAAAAGATGGCTGGAGGAAATGATGTGGCAGGAGATGACATCGTAATGGGTAGATGGAAGTGACGTCATCATCAGGAGACTGGAATTGATGTTGTTATTGGTGTGACCGAAGTGATGTTGCCAATGGGCGCCCAGAAGTGACGTCATCCTCGGGAGTCGGAAATGACATTTTCATCTAGGATTGAGTGTGGAAGTGACGTTGGGCGACCATCTTGGGAATCTGGAAGTTGGTGTGGTGAGTATATTGGATTATTTGTCTTCTTTTGGCGTGATGAAAAAGAGATAGAGGCCTTAGTACCATAAATCAACCCTTCATCTCGTGATGTTTCACTCACCTCAGGGCTTGTTGACTGCCTCCTAAGCGCACGTGTGTAACATGAATTAAAACTTTTCTGTTTTGTTCATCACTTGCTATGATCTAAGGGTAATTGTTCTCCTTACAAAGTGAGTTTGAGAAAGCATTTATACTGTACTTGCTCATTTTCTGTACACTTCATTAAGTTGCAGATTTAATTTTAAATGGATATATTTTACATTTTTGATCATCAGCCTATACGCAGTAACCCATAATGACAAAGTGAAAACATGTTTTCAGAAAGGTTTGCAAATTTACTAAAAATCAAAAATTGAAACCTCTCATGTATATAAGCATTCAGACTCTTTGCTGTTACACTCCAAATTGGAATCAGGTACATTGTTGTGAACCTAGAACTTGATTGGAGTCCACCTATTCCAATTATAATTAACTGGACATCATTTAAAAATGGCACATACCTGTGTATGTAAGGTCCCACAATTCACATTTCAACTCAGGACAAAAACCAAGCCATGAAGTGCAAGGAGTTGGCTCACCCACTCAACGTCCACAATCAAATTATGGTAAGAAATAGATCAGGACAAGAGGGTAAAACCGTTTCTAAATTTTTGAGTGCTTCTAGGAGCACAAGAACCTCAATAGTTGTGAAACTGAAGTATTGATCCAAATGTGACTCTTCCTAGAGTTGGCCATCCTGACATACTTAGTAACTGGGCAAGAAAGGTCTAGGTCAAGAAGGTGACCAAGAGCCCATGGTCACTGTAACTGAGCTTCAGAAGTCCTCTGCTGAGATGGAAGAACCTGTCAGAAGGACAGCCATCAAAGCAGCACTCCATCAATCAGGCCCTTTTGGTAGAGTGGCTAAACGGAAGCCAATCTTGAGTAAAAGGAATATGACAGTTTAAAGAACTCAGAGCATGAGAAAAAGATTCCCTGATCTGATGATGCAAAAATTGAACACTCTGGGCAGAACTCCAAGAACTATGTCTGGCAAAGACCAGGCACTGCTCATTACCAGCCTAAAACCATCCCTACGGTGAAGCATTGTGGTGGCAGCATCATTCTGTGAAGGTGCTTCTCAGTGTCAGGGACAGGTAGACAAGTGATAATTGAGGGAAGAATGAATGCAGCCAGATACAGAGGTACTGCTCCAGAGTATTTGTAACCTCAGACTGGGGCATTGATTCACCTTTCAGCACAACAAAGACCTGAAGCATACAGCCAAGACAACACTGGAGTGACATCGGGACAAGTCTCTGACTGTTCTTGAGTGGCCCTGCCAAATCCCAGACTTAAATCCCAAGGAACATTTTTGTAGAGATTTGAAGATGGCAGTTTATAGATGCGTCCCATCCAGTCCAATGGAGTCCGAGAGAATCTGCCAAGAAGACAGGGACAAGCTGCCCAAATCCAGGCGTACAACTGAGACTTACCCAAGAGGACTCTAAGCTGTAATTGCTGCCAAAGGGCTTTCTACAAAGTAGTGGATTAAGGGTCTGAATACTAAAATGAAATGAAGATTTCAGATTTTGATTTTTAGTGAATTTGTAAACCTTTCTGAAAACATGCCTTCACTTTGACATTATGGGTTATTGTGTGTGCACTGATGAGCACATTTATCCATTAAAAATTAAATCCACAACACAATAATGTGTGTAATAAGTAAAGGGGTCTGAATACTTTCTGGATTTATTGTATTTGGCTTATTTACAGTCTTTAGTATTTCGTTTCCATTTGTACCCATGGTTAGTTTATCAGCATTAAAATCTATAGGTAAAGTTAGGTCCATAAATATTTAGACAGAGACAACTTTTTTCTAATTTTGGTTCTGTACATTACCACAATGAATTTTAAATGAAACAACTCAAATGCAGTTGAAGTGCAGACTTTCAGCTTTAATTCAGTGGGGTGAACAAAATGTGAGGCGACTAAAGCATTTTTTTAACACAATCCCTTCATTTCAGGGGCTCAAAAGTAATTGGACAAATTAAATAACTGGAAATAAAATGTTCATTTCTAATACTTGGTTGAAAACCCTTTGCTGGCAATGACAGCCTGAAGTCTTGAACTCATGGACATCACCAGATGCTGGGTTTCCTCCTTTTTAATGCTCTGCCAGGCCTTTACTGCAGCAGCTTTCAGTTGCTGTTTGTTTGTGGGCCTTTCTGTCTGAAGTTTAGTCTTCAACAAGTGAAATGCCTGCTCAATTGGGTTAAGATCAGGTTACTGACTTGGCCATTCAAGAATTTTCCACTTCTTTGCTTTAATACACTCCTGGGTTGCTTTGGCTGTATGTTTTGGGTCATTGTCCATCTGTATCATGAAACACTGCCCATTCAATTTGACTGCATTTAGCTGGATTTGAGCAGACAGTATGTCTCTGAACACCTCAGAATTCATTCGGCTGCTTCTGTCCTGTGTCACATCATCAATATACACTAGTGTCCCAGTGCCACTGGCAGCCATGCACGCCCAAGCCATCACACTGCCTCCACTGTGTTTTACAGATGACGTGGTATGCTTTGGATAAATAACTGTTCCATGCCTTCTCCATACTTTTTTCTTGCCATCATTCTGGTAGAGGTTGATCTTGATTTCATCTGTCCAAAGAATGTTTTTTCCAGAACTGTGCTGGCTGTTTTAGATGTTCTTTAGCAAAGTCCAATCTAGCCTTTCTATTCTTGAGGCTTATGAGTGGCTTGCACCTTGCAGTGCACCCTCTGTATTTACTTTCATGCAGTCTTCTCTTTATGGTAGACTTGGATATCGATACGCCTACCCCCTGGAGAGTGTTGTTCACTTGGTTGGCTGTTGTGAAGTTCACCAGTGCTTGCTTTCTTTCTCAGGATGTACCAAACTATAGATTTTGACACTCGTAATATTGTAGCAATTTCTCGGATGGGTTTTTTCTATTTTCGCAGCTTAAGGATGGCTTCTTTCACCTGCATGGAGAGCTCCTTTGACAGTATGTTGTCTGTTCACAGCAAAATCTTCCACATGCAAGCACCACACCTCAAATCAACTCTAGGCCTTTAATCTGCTTAATTGATAATGACATAATGACGGACTTGCCCACACCTGCCCATGAAATAGCCTTTGAGTCAATTGTCCAATTACTTTTGAGCACCTGAAATGAAGGGATTGTGTTAAAAATGCTTTAGTTGCCTCACATTTTTATGTAATCGTTTTGTTCACCCCACTGAATTAAAGCTGAAAGT
Source organism: Erpetoichthys calabaricus (assembly GCF_900747795.2). NCBI lineage: Eukaryota > Metazoa > Chordata > Cladistia > Polypteriformes > Polypteridae > Erpetoichthys > Erpetoichthys calabaricus. The sequence continues at coordinate 45,593,153 of NC_041396.2, forward strand.
CTGCACTTCAACTGCATCTGAGTTGTTTCATTTAAAATTCATTGTGGTAATGTACAGAACCAAAATTAGAAAAAAAGTTGTCTCTGTCCAAATATTTATGGGCCTAACTGTATTACCTGCAATATAGTCAATTTCCTAAGGAAAATTTGTGTCCTTATAGTTTAATGATACTTTCTGACTTCATAGTCTACTGCCACCCTTCTTCAATTCTGGTTAATTTGTATTTTCAGGCAGTGTGGCATAGTAAAGCAGGCTGTGTGGAGTACTGCTTAAGGTGCTGCCCTTCAAACCCTGAGGTTATGAGCTCAAATCCTGCTGCTTACACTGTTTGACCATGAGCACGCCACTTCAGCTGACTGTACTCCAATTGGACAAACAGAAGAAATGTAACCAATTGTATCTCTGAGATGTTCTAAGTCTCCTCAGAAAAAAATGTCAGCCAAGAAAGTAAATTATATTGTATGAGTATTTGGCTTCCCTAAGGTCAGTAAACTTTCTCCACAGTTCTCTTCTGATGCTTATCATCTGTGGATTTTTGTCTAATACTGTATATTGTCTATGGGAAATTGGTCTTTGTCACACACGTGAGAATAGGAGACAACCAAAGGGCCTGAGTAATAGTAATTCCATGACAGACCAGCGGGTAGTGAGGTGCACTAACTGTCTTTCTCAATTGGTTCCAACACCTGTAATGACGTCACTTAGGTTCTGGAGCCTCTGATGACATCACTTCCAGTCCCGGTGCCAACGATGTCACCACTTCCAGCCCTAACAATGTCACTTCTGGTTCTGGTGCTACCAGTGATGTCACTTCCGGCCCTGATGATGTCACTTCCTCCACTGGCCTTTAAAGTTGCCATCTTACCTCCACATCATCAGCACTGTTTTGGACTCAGTCTTGTGATTATCTCACAATTATTCCTATTTGTAGCCAGGAAATAATATACGAGTGGCTGCTGCAAACCTTTAGAGTTTTATTTTTGTTGTTATTGTGACATCTTCTTAGATTGAATTTGCATTTTCTCCATTATATCCCACGGCTGTTTTAAGTATATTTTACTTTATATAATGTTTCAACTGAAGGAACACACTGGTTGTAGAGGAAATGTTGGGACACCAAAAAAGTCTCCCTTTTATTATTTACAATGTCCAAAATAAACAGATGCTTGATGGCTCATCACATAATAACAAACAAAAAGCAGAGCAAAAACAAAGTGTAAACAAGAAGATTCAAGTAGTAGTCGGGTGGGAGCTCCATTCTTTAGTCTGCTCTCTCTAGAAGGGATCAGAAGGGATGGTGTCAGTTACCCTCATTGGGTAGTTTCTCATGGCTCTGGAAGGAAGAAGAGATTATACTGTCAGTGACAGCATCCCCTCATGTCCTGGAGTAGTAGTGCTTACCTCGGATGAGCCCGAAAGGTGAACCTCAGACGCACATGTGTGACAATAATTGTGGTTACCCTATAGTCTAATGGGGCTTGGCATTCTTATAGTTTAGTAATTTTCAGTTACCTCTGCAATCTATTGTCATTTTATTTAGTTTAAGAAAATTTGGTATATTTTTAGTCTACAGGCATTTATTATTTTGTGTACATTAGAGTCTATATATCTGCCATTTCCATATGATATAAGGGAGGCTGCTCATGTTCGATTCTATTTGCTTTCTTTATTATCTAAGGGCATTCAATCTCACTGTCATTATCGTTAGAGGCTTTAGATATTTGATCTTGTTGCTATCAATAGGTAGCAGAATACACACTTTTGCACTTCTTCAGCATATTTTTTTACCTCCATCTTTAGGCAAGCAAATTGACTGTCATCAAAAAATAAAATGATCATTATACAAGCAAATTGACTGTCATCAACAAATAAAATGATCATTATACAGTGTCTTTCTCATTGAGCACATTCATATGATAAGCAAGAAAAAATGTGCAAATTTCTTAGTATGCTGTATCTAAGGACATTCCAGCATTTTGTCATTTCATTTTTGTCAGTCCCAGTAACAGTTGCTACCATGAAGGATACATAGTTTATAGATCGAGACAACAACTGACCTGAAACTGACCTGTCTGCCTTCTGGCTGTTCTGTTAAACCTCAGAAGCTAGAGAAGTGCATTAATTGACCAGTCAATGGACAGCAGAAATATGCTAACGAGCTTCTGGGAAAAATGGGCCAGACGACTCTGCAAATCCCCACTATGTGGCTGTTTATAATCTAAAATCACACAATGTGTACTTCTGTCCTTGGAATGGCTGCTACTCTCTGTAATGACACACGTGGCTGCATTATTCATTACGCCAATTTGTGGTTGATATTGCCATAAATAATTCATCAGCAAAACAGTACCAATTAAGGTGCCTAAGGCCTAGGCAATGCTGAGAGGCAACTAGGAGTGGAAGGAATCGAGTTTGATTCTGAGTTGTCTTCCGCATGCCTCCCCCAGGCAAATCATCTGAATCTCACATTAAATTGGCTTCAAATAATCCAACCATTTATGAACTGTAGGTCACCGTTAGGAAGCTAATGAGCTCTGCAGTCCTGCAGCTTTTTAATTAGTCATGTGTTTGTGGGCTTTTTGTTTGCTTGTTTGTCTTATAATATTTGTGCGATATGGAAAGATGTAGTGTGACAAATGTTCCTTGGGCCCTGATCACCTTTTGAAAGCAAGAGGGTTTGCTCTTGGGCATCTAACAATTTCAGTTTTTCAAGCATCTTTCACAAGATAGGAAAAGAGATGTTTTTTTAGAGGGAAATGCAAGCAGTGGGGTTTTTGTGTATTTACTAATGTATTACATAATATATTCCAAATATGTAAAATAAATATTTTAATGATAGTACAATATTTTTAAATGGTGCCCTATGTGGAGTTTGTTTATATCTTATACATGATGGTAACAGGATAGACTATGTCTCTCTTGTTGACATACAACTGGATTCATTTTTTTCAGAAAATGAATAATGTAATGTGCTAGGGTTCTTCCTGTATTGTGGGGCATGCTGACTTGCAAAAAGAACTAAAAGAGCTGTAATGGGGATAAAAAAGTGAAGTTTTTTTTAGTTTACTAAATGAGACTTGTAATATTTAATTTGAGTGTTTTATTTAGATATAATGTAGTTTTTAAGTGATTAAACTGTATGACCAAGACTACTATCTATCTATCTATACTATAGAACTAATAAGCAATATACAGGTGCTGGTCATAAAATTAGAATATCATGACAAAGTTGATTTATTTCAGTAATTCCATTCAAAAAGTGAAACTTGTATATTAGATTCATTCATTACACACAAACTGATGTATTTCAAATGTTTATTTCTTTTAATTTTGATGATTATAACTGACAACTAATGAAAGTCCCAAATTCAGTATCTCTGAAAATTAGAATATTGTGAAAGGTTCAATATTGAAGACACCTGGTGCCACACTCTAATCAGCTAATTAACTCAAAACACCTGCAAAAGCCTTTAAATGGTCTCTCAGTCTAGTTCTGTAGGCTACACAGTCATGGGGAAGACTGCTGACTTGACAGTTGCCCAAAAGACGACCATTGACACCTTGCACAAGGAGGGCAAGACACAAAAGGTCATTGCTAAAGAGGCTGGCTGTTCACAGAGCTCTGTGTCCAAGCACATTAATAAAGAGGCAAAGGGAAGGACAAGATGTGGTAGAAAAAAGTGTAAAAGCAATAGTGATAACCGCACCCTGGAGAGGATTGTGAAACAAAATCCATTCAAAAATGTGGGGGTGATTCACAAAGAGTGGACTGCAGCTGGAGTCAGTGCTTCAAGAACCACCACACACAGATGTATGCAAGACATGGGTTTCAGCTGTCGCATTCCTTGTGTCAAGCCACTCTTGAACAAGAGACAGCATCAGAAGTGTCTCGCCTTTGGACTGCTGTTGAGTGGTCCAAAGTTATGTTCTCTGAGAAAGTAAATTTTGCATTTCCTTTGTAAATCAAGGTCCCAGAGTCTGGAGGAAGAGAGGAGAGGCACAGAATCCACGTTGTGTGAGGTCCAATGTAAAGTTTCCACAGTCAGTGATGGTTTGGGGTGCCATGTCATCTGCTTGTGTTGGTCCATTGTGTTTTCTGAGGTCCAAGGTCAACGCAGCCGTCTACCAGGAAGTTTTAGAGCACTTCATGCTTCTTGCTGCTGACGAACTTTATGGAGATGCAGATTTCATTTTCCAACAGGACCTGGCACCTGCACACAGTGCCAAAGCTATCAGTACCTGGTTTATGGACCATGGTATCCCTGTTCTTGATTGGCCAGCAAACCCGCCTGACCTTAACCCCATAGAAAATCTATCGGGTATTGTGAAGAAGAAGATGCAATACGCCAGACCCAACAATTCAGAAGAGCTGAAGGCCACTATCAGAGCAACATGGGCTTTCCTAACACCTGAGCAGTGCCACAGACTGATCGACTCCATGCCACGCCGCATTGCTGCAGTAATCAAGACCAAAGGAGCCCCAACTAAATATTGAGTGCTGTACATGCTCATACTTTTCATGTTCATACCTTTCAGTTGGCCAACATTTCTAAAAATCCTTTTTTTGCATTGGTCTTAATTGATATTCTAATTTTCCGAGATACTGAATTTGGGACTTTCATTAGTTGTCAGTTATAATCATCAAAATTAAAAGAAATAAACATTTGAAATACATCAGTCTGTGTGTAATGAATGAATCTAATATACAAGTTTCACTTTTTGAATGGAATTACTGAAATAAATCAACTTTGTCATGATATTCTAATTTATATGTATATTTAAACAGGAGTTTAGCAAAAACTTTTGGAGAAAAGCTGACAGGCCCAAGTACCCCTCACTGCACCTAGTGGAATGGGGAGCGGCCAAACCAGGGAGAGTTAAACATTTAACTCTGCCCATAATCCATACACATCATGCATTTAGCCCTGCTCAAAGATTTGTTTGCTCTTGCCTACCTGTTCAAGTAGAGATCATCCAAAATGACCACAGCATAACTCTGCTTTCCTGAGATGTATAGTAAATACTTTGCTTATGAAATTTGTATGCATGAAATCATTCTGATGCATTATTGAATGTTTTTTTTCTCTTTTTAAAATAAATGTTGTATGTGACCTTTTATCCCACGGCCTAAAATGTGTCGATGAATTCATCCTTAATTTTCATTCATATCCCACTTGAAATGTACTTAAGAAAACACTGTATTTTTACATTGTTCTGTGATGTATATTTAGTTTCTAGAGTGACAGTGCCTATTTAATAAACCTAATGAAATATCAGTACTTTAACAGTTTATACCTTTCAACAAGAACAGCCTTGATTAAGACAGACATTTCAAATTGACGAAGGAGAAGACAGGAGTGTCTGGCATCAAAACCAGAAATGAAGCTGTGAATCTCCATCTAGCAGAGCAGTCTTTACAGGATTTGTGGAGTCACCAGAGAGGCAGGTGCCAACCGTGAATCTTCACTCAGCAGTGCTGTCCATTGTGCAGTTACTGGAGCTCTATGGTGTTCAGGTGGCAGCTGTAGATGTATGCCAATATGTCTAAACAACTTCCCTTTATGTAGTACTCTTATTGAATAACAGCAACATCTGCAGCATCTTCCCCTCACAAATATAACGTTTAATAATGATGAAATGTGAAAGATAAAAAAACAAATAAAACACTAGCAATGAAAAGGTTATCAGTGACCTTATGTGTGATGTACAAGAAAATTATACTGAAGTTAATGTATGATTCTTACTCTAGACTTTTCTGTTAAGTCACCTGAATACAAATACAGGTTCACAAACTGCTATCTTGCTCCCAGGCCAACATGAGGATGAGGTTTGCATGTTTAATTAGAAAACAACATAAAATACCACAGATATTTTATGGAAAAGAACAGATAGCTCATGTCTCATCCATGGATCAAACTTAGCACACTACTATATTTCTTGCACTCGCAAATATATACAGTTATGTATGTGCATCAGTGGAGCACCTTCCAGGCTCATCTAAGGTTAGCAATACCCCACCAAGGAAAGAGGGGGTGCTGTCACTAACAGTATCATCTCTTTTCTTCCTCATGGCAATGAGAATATGTTCCTTGAGGGCAACTGACTCTGCCCCTTACAGTCATAGACCAATAAAAACCTGACATATCTGTATGACGACATCTTAGCTGGACCCGGACTTGACAGAGAATGGGGCTCCGCGATCCAGACCCACTCTTACAAGCCCATTGCTTTCAAAGCCAAGAGGCTGCTTCTTTTGTTCCATTTGTTTATGCTTTGCACCCTTGTGCAGATGTTTTGTTTAAGTCTGCCAACAGATTAAAAAGGGGCAACCTGGATGACCTCCAGTTCATCTCTTTCACCCGTCCAATATATATACAGTATATACGAACTGGGACCCAAAAATAACCGGAATTTTGTTGTTGTTAGGTTGGTACTTGTAGTACGTGGTTGGGCCGCTAGGGCGATCTAGTTACACTCTTCACAAGTCAGTCTGCCAAGTGCCATCAGTCTGGAAGGTTGTGCTTGTGTTCAGTGAATTTTTTTGTAAAAATAGTTTGATCGATGCTACAGTTACGATCCTGAGTCGAAACAACAGTCCAGTCATTGGAAAACCGCGAATTCTCCTCGAGCAAAAAAAGCTTGGCAGGTGAAATCAAAAGTGAAAACAATGTTGATTTCTTTTTTTGATGTCAAAGGTCTCGTGCATTATGAATTTGTTCCAGCAGGTCAGACTGTAAACCAAGCATTCTACCTAGAAGTGTTAAGAAGGTTGAGCAACAGTGTGAGAAGGAAACACCCTGATTTGTGGGAGTCGGGTGATTGGTTCTTTCATCATGACAACGCTCCATCTCACACTGCTCTCGGCATTCTCCAATTTTTGGCAAGAAACAGTATGACAACCCTGAACCACCCACCCTACTCACCGGATTTAGCTCCGTGTGATTTCTTTTTGTTCCCTCGGATGAAAAAAGACTTGAAAGGAAGGCGTTTTGCTGATGTTGAAGAGGTAAAACAAGAAATGACCAGAGCATTAATGGGCATTACTTCAGACGAATTTAAAAAATTTTTTCGAACAATGGAACAAACGGTTAGATAAGTGTATTTCTGCCAATGGAGAGTACTTTGAAGGAGACTAATTGTAGTTTGTACAGAAAATTAAATTAAACACGTTTTAAAAATATTTCCAGTTATTTTTGGGTCCCCCCTCGTATATATATATAAAACCAAACTAAATCTCTTATACCTCTGTATTTAACTCTCCAGTTTGTCAGGTAGCTTGCAGTGCTGACTGCCCTGATATAATGACAAACTTCTACAAAAAGAAGTATAATGATCATCCCTACCCATTATTCCAGTTTATAGTATCTTCACTAATTTATGCTAACAGGCAACATAACCACCCAAGTAATGCATGGTGTCAATATTTGAGCGAGATAGCAGCTGTGGAGATCTTTTTTAGTGTTAGTAGTTTATCTGATAAGAATTTCAACAGTGGACCACCAGTGGTTCAATGGCGATTGCAAACAACAGTGGTGACAAGGGGCATCCTTGTCTGGTGCCACGTTCTAGTTTAAAGTAGTCTGGACAAATGTTGTTAATATAAACTGAAGCTTCTGGACTGGTGTACAGTAGTTTGATCCATGTACAAATATTCGGGCCAAACCCAAATTTCTCCAATGCAGTGAAAAGGTAGTTCCATTCAATCATATCAAATGCTTTTTCTGCATCCAATGATAATAATATCTCTGGGGCGTTTAACTTTGCTGGTGAATATATTACATTAAACAGGCGTCGAAGATTGGAAGATATGTGTCGGTTTTTAATAAATCCAGTTTGATCCTGTGATATTACCGAGGGCAGCACTTTCTCCATCCTTCTAGCTATAATTTTTGAGAGTATCTTAACATCATTATTCAGAAGTGAAATTGGCCTGTATGATGCACATTGTAACAAGTCCTTATTTTGTTTAGGAAAGATGGTGATTAATGCTTGACGAAAGGTTTGAGGTAGAATTTGATTGTCTCTAGCTTCTGTAAATGTTGACAATAAGAGGGGAGCTAGCTGAGTGGAGAATTTCTTATAAAATTCTACAGGGTAGCCATCAGGGCCTGCTGATTTCCTGCTGTGAAGTGACTTTATAGCATCTTGTAATTCTGACAGGGTCAGAGGTTTTATAGTAGTCTCTAAATGTGTGCATTATATTTTTATGGTCAATGATTTCATCTCCACTCGTGTTGGTGATTACTGGGATTGCATTGCGAACTTCTTGCTTGTGGATTTGTTGAGCTAAAAGCTTATTAGCTTTCTCTCCATGTTCATAGTAATGATGTCTTGATTTATAAATAAGTTGTTCAGTTTCTTTAGTTCTCAAGATGTTGAGATTCTGTATGCAGAGCCTGCCTTTTCCTATGAAGAGCCTCACTTGGACGCCTGGCTTGTTCTTCATCTATTCTAGTAATTTCGCTTCTTAGCTCTGACACTTTCTTGGTTTCTAATTTATTTCTGTGGGAAAGATATGAAATAATCTGTCCTCTTAAGAAGGCCTTTAGAGTTTCCCAGAGTGTTCCTGCAGAAACCTCTGAGGGTGTGCTTGTCTCTAGGAAGAAGCTGATTTGTTTGGATATAAATTCTGTACAGTTCTCGTCTGCTAATAGAAGCGGGTTAAGATGCCATCTGCGAGTCGAGTGTGAGGGGCATAATGATTTTAGCTCCATAACTAGAGGTGCATGGTCGGAGATAACAATTGTGTCGTACTTGCAAGATTTAATTGTAGGCAAGAAATTATTATCTATAAAGAAATAATCAATTCTTGAGTAACTATGATGCACTGGTGAGTAGAACGAATATGTTCTTGAGTTTGGGTTTAGAAACCTCCAAGGGTCTGATAAGTTGTGGTCGGTTACAAATTGTGTAATTGTCTTTGCAGTGTTAGACGTCATCCCCCCTGTCACAGGAGTCCTATCTAAGAGTGGATTTAAAACACAATTAAAGTCCCCAGCCATTATAATTTTATGAGTGTTAACATTGGTAATGGATGCAAATAGATTTTGCATGAATTCCTTATCATCAACATTGGGTGCATAAACATTTATCAAAATCATTTTACAGTTAAATAAGTTGCCCATGACCATCATACATCTCCCTTCAGGATCAGATACTACATCTGATGCTACAAATGGAACTGTTCTATGTATGAGAAATCCCACACCTCTAGTTTTCTTTGTAAAGCTAGAATGGAACATTTGGCCAGTCCAGTCTTTTTATAGCCGGAACTGATCCTTGCTTAGTAAGTGGGTCTCCTGTAAGAATACTATTTTAGCGTTTAAGCCTGTTAGGTGAGAGCATACTTTCTTTCTCTTTAATTCGTGATTCAGGCCTTTAACATTCCAGCTCACAAAATTAACTGTCCCATCATGGAGACATTGATTCTGAATTTTTAATGTCATTTTATAGGAGTGTGTTTCTCTCAAGTCGGGGCCCAGGGGTACTACACTATTCTGTCCATAGCACACCAGATGAAAAACGCACATGTAAAGCATAATTATGAAATTGTTGATGATGATGAACAATTGAGGATGGTATTTGCACAGTTTTAACTCAATTTTAGTGTATGCCCATTTAGGAGCTACTTATACTTTCAATTAAATCTGTTTTCAGCAGTGTATTCAAACTTTACAGTCATTTTGATCATTTAGTTTTACTTTGACACATCTATGTTTTATATGCTATGCCAATTTGATAATTAACAGAAGATTTATTTTGTTTTTATTTTTGTAGATGCTTACAATACATTGTCCTTGTTCTCTCATTGCCTTTCTTTTTAATTTACCTTTTAGGATGGCATTCAAATTCACTTTGTACTTGCTCAAGTAGTATTTTGTTAAAAGTTCAGGTTTAAGGTCATTGTTTAAGTTTAAAATATGCCATTACATTTTTTCTATTTCAATTTTTTTCTATCCTTTGTGTTGATTCTACATGTAATCAGAATAATAAGTTTAATGTCACTGTGCTCTGTGCAGACATTTTAAATCTGTTTTTTCTTTTCTTTTTACATGCACTGCTGAGCCAGATTTAGTACAAAGGGGCTCAGCATTTAGAATTGCTAGGCCAAGCATAGGATAAGATAGACAAAGACAGCTGGGGGAACGTGCAGTCAGCCTGAAGACAGATGTATACTATTTTTCGTCTGTTAAGAGTCAGCATAAAAGCTTCTTTCCTTGTTTGGAATTGGACTCTTTGCCTACATGGGGGCCTGCACATGGAGCAAACATTATAAAAGACTCGGACAGCAGCCAAAAACTTTTGAAGCCGACGGACGGATGGGAGATATCGTCATCCGGTCCTGAAAACCCTTCCAGTGCAGCAACGAAAATGGCAGACTGTATACATCGAGATCCCACCTTGAATAAAGTGTTGCTATGGCTTCCACGTCTGTAATTCCGCGTAAATCGTCATTAAAGAAAGCTAAGTTATTTTCTCTTATGTGATTTCTTACCACTGTATTACTATTGGAGAGTGTATCGCCTTTTAATATTATAACTATATAGATTCGGGTTACTTTAGACACCGCAATTGCAGAAGAACTTATTCTATGGCGCTCCCTAGAGGAAAACAGGGTCCTGGCTGTCTTTCCAGATCAGGATGGCTTACTGGAAGGACAGAAAAGAGACAGTCACACAGTGTATGTGCTCCCCCAGTACAGCAGGAGTCAGAATCACTTACTGAAAATCCCATGTGTACACCTGGAGGGCTGCTTGTGACTTGTAATCCCAAGAGACAGCCCTGCAGGGTTCTTTGGGTGCTCCCAGAGGCCGCCTCCAGGCAGGGACATCCCTATTTTAGAGAGATTGCACCTGACTCTGATGTGCTTCCTGAAAGCAATTTTGTGGCATTGGGAGTACTCAGGGCAAACCTTGCTTGGGGATGATTGGAGGTGGAAAAGGAAAAGAAGAATTTTAGTTTAGCCTTATGAAAGATACAAAAGAAAATAAAATGGGCCTTTACAACCCAGGATTTGTGTCCGTGCAGTTGAACAGAGCAGAAATGTCACATATTGACTTGTAGCAAAGGAGGCATCCAAAGACAGTTCCATGTTTATAGCTCTTCAGAACAACCCATTCTACTGCCCATGTTTGTCAATGGTGATGCCATGGCTATGTGTGTGATGTGATACATCTGTGAACAATGGGTATGGCTGAAACTCCGGAACAAAATAATTTTTAGGGGTGTCCACATGCTTTTGGCAATATGTAGTAGTCTATGTGTATGTATCTGCATGTATTTTGGCACTACAGTGGCACAGTGGTAGTGCTGCTGCCTTGCAACAAGGAGACTGGGTGCGCATTTCAGTTGTTTTGCATTTACTTCCTTTGTCTGTGGCGGTGATCCAGTTTCCCCCCAAAGTCCAAAGACATGCATGTGAGGTGGATTGGTGTTTATAAATTGTCTCCCGGTGTGTGTGTGAGTGTGCGTGTGTTTGATCTGTGATGGTCTGGATTGTTCCTGCCTTGTGCATGATGCTTGCTGGTACAGGCTGCAGCTTCCCCACAACCCTGCTCGGGATAAGCGAGTCTGGAAGATGGATGGATGGATGGATATGAATCTGTTATAGTGTCTACTGATTTTTGTGTGAGTGCCTTAGTATACAAATAAAGAATGCACAAAATGAAAATATGCTTTTGGACTTCAGTAAATACCCAGGATTAGTGCAAGAGATTTCACTGCTTATAATGAAAGGTGTCATCAAAGACATGTTAGTACGTGGCATATATAGTGATGAGAAACGATCAGTACACCCTTTGTCAATTGTATATTTTTATTAATAAGGACATACAGTAACGTATGGTCAAATGGTCTCATTTGGTCTTAGAACAGGATATTTAGTTGCTTTAATACCATGTGTCATAACATGTAGAAATGTATAAGTGCATAAATAAGGCCAACCTTAACCTTCATATTAAAAAAGAAGTCAAGTAAAGCCAAATGCTCCATGCCAAATATTCTTCTTAAATGCTGCCACCTCCACATAAAAGCATAATGTATGGCTGTCAATTAAAACTGAAACATTTTAGATTGTAATGACTCAATACCTAGGTATTGGCAATGACCTTATAGAAATAATTTTTGCTGCTTATTAGTACAGAAAAAAGAGAAAACATTCAAGAGATACATGTGTCTCAGCAAATTCACCCAAAATTAATTTAATGTGATCAAAGCCCTCAAAAGAATGCCCCGCACCCATTAATTAAATCACAGTCTTGTGCCAAGTTTGATAGTAAATTTGCCTCATGTAATGTACCTGGGTTGAGTGGCTAAAACCTGCCATTTAACAAAAAAATCTTTCTTGTCTCAAAATTGTGAAAATTGCGGAGGCCCAAGGTGATGGAACCACTAGCAGTGGCATAAAATCATAGTTCGCTCCATGTAGTAGATATCAGGGTGTGCCAAGTCTGACAGGGAATTAAACTGTTGTACCCGCATTGAGCTGGGCAATATTTAACTACAGTTTAACATAGAAGTCTGTCTTGTCTCAAACCTGTGAAAATTAAAATGGCCCAACATAGTGTAACCCATTTGTACCTATTCAGATGCAAAATATGGATTTTTTTTCAAATAATTGAACACTTTTAATGGTACAAACCAATGCATATGTCAGAGGGGGACATTTTTTTTTGTGCACTGGGTGGTTCCATTAGGCACCCATTGTTGGGACTGGGGGGTGAGAAGTTAAAAGGATGTCTGCAGGATGTATTTATTTGCTGTACTGCAAAGGAGTCACCACTTTGAAGTTTATGGCTGGTTGAGATTTACAAACAATACCACGTGTGATAACAGAACTGCTGCTTCCTTGGAGGATCCTGGATAATCCAGTTACTGATTGTGTCAGGATTGTTTGTGTAAGTATTTGCTATCTTGCAAAGGAGTTGCCGCTTTGAAGTCTGGCCTTGGAGGATGTCTGTATTTACCTGACTTGGAAATATTGGTTTCTAATCAGCATATCTGTACTTATTCATGATTGGTAACAATTCCTTTTTTTAACTTGTGTTTTCATTAATTGTTAAACCCAGGAAATGCAGATGTACCATTGTTTAATCTGATTGTCCAGAACTGATAATGGCAGGGACTGAAGTAGATAAAAACTCCTGGCAGCAGAAGGCAGAGGGGACAGTCCACAGAAAACGCTGCCAAGGCACTCGGACAGAGCACAGGGGCTTGCAGGCAGACAAAGGTACCAGGCTGGCACGACATAAGGCACAAGGACGGCAACACTTCCAGGGAGGAAGAGACAGTTCCACAAAGAGACGCCAGATGTGGGTTCAGCGAGAGAGGGAATCCGCATGAAAGGACCAAGAGAAGCTGACAGACGAGAAATGAGGTGTGCCTAGGTCCCAGCCACACAAGGAGCCCAGAGTGGAAGAAAAAGGAACAACGAAGAGACGCTGACAGGGATTCAACAATTTGACACAACTTCTGTAGGGGAACGAGTGTCTGGGGAACAGAGTGCATCCATGGACAGTTGAACAATTAAGTGTTGGGGTAACACAGTGCACAACCTGGACTCTGCACCACTAAAGGTTGTATCCTCCAATTCTTGTTTTTAACGGACTTTTAGAGGGTGGACTGTGTATTTTCCTTTTTTAAAAAAAGGAAATTGATTCCTGATATATTTAGTTTTTGTTATGTTCGTTTATCTTTTTAATGTACCTTGTATTGTCTTGTGTAATAGAACTTACTGTTGCTTTTTTCTAAAATTACTGTTGTGTTTTTTATTGTGTGTTTACTCACCGCCCAATTTAAAGAAACCTGTGTGCTATTATTGGTAAATTTCAGGAGTTCCCAGGGTGGCGTAGTCGGATATTTTAATGGTGTCTAAGTTAGATTACCTATAAGTGTGACCAGACACCTGTGACACATACGTAATAGAATTGTTATTGTTTCATTTTGTTAAGAATACGTAACAGGCTTGTATAAGCTGTGTGAATAAGTGGTAACATGCAAGTTAATAAGCAGCAAGGAGTGAATAAGTAGAGAGCCAAATAAACAGTTGTAAATAAGTAACTGATCTCAAAGTAACCATCACATAAAATATTACTTATCTTAATACTTTTTATCTGTGTTTCATTTATAGTTTTGATGCAAAATATGTCTGTCTTCTGCTTTGTCAAACTGATCTGTCATAAACAAGGCTAAGGGTAGTTATTGCTAAACTATTGCATTTTTAATTACTTTTAAAATGGTAAATTGACAATGTAAAGTAAATACACATTACAGTGTAAAATACATTGTTTTATCAAATTCATTCAAAGCAACATATGAAAGAAAATTAAAAATGAAAACATCAACATGCATTTCAGTCTAGGCTGTATGGAAAGAAAAAACTCTGCTGAATTGCTTCAATAGGTCACAACTGAAATTTATTTTAAAATGAGAAGAAAACAAATGAGTAACAATGTATCACTGATAGTCAATTTGCCCCATGTAATGTACCCCGCCACCTGTCCGCTTGACCCTATCCCCTCACATCTCCTTCAGCCCATCTTCCCCTCACTCATTCCTGCAATTTCACACATCATTAACACCTCACTCAGCTCATGCACATTTCCTACCATCTTCAAACACGCTCTGATAACCCCACTTGTCAAAATACCAATACTCGATCCATCACAAGTTAACGATTACAGGCCTGTCTCTCTCCTTTCCTTTCTTTCCAAAACACTTGAACGTACTGTTTCTAACCTCATCTCTTCCTTCCTTGTACAGAATAGATTGTGCAATATGAACCAGTCTGGCTCCCAGAGACAGCTCTACTGACTGGTTGACCAGCTACAACTTGCTGGAGCTACTAACATGTAATTGGTCCTGGTCCTGTTAGACCTCTCCTCTGCCTTAGACATAGTCAACCATGACATCCTTTTTGCAACCATGTCTGACCTTGGCATCATGGGGACTGTTCTCAAATGGTTTGAGTTCTACATCTCAGGCACATTTTACAGTGTGTCCTGGCGAGGAGAGTTGTCAAAAGCATGAGACATGCATAGGTGTACCCCAAGGGATTGCTGCTGGGTCCTCTGCTTTTCCCTCTGTACACCACCTCACTGGGCTCCATTATCCAATCCTCTGGTTTCTCTTATCAGTGCTATGCAAGTGATACACTGCTGTATCTGTCATAACCTTCAGAGGACAACAGAGTCTCTGCATATCTCACAGATATCTCAACCTGGTTGAAGGACTACCATCTACAGCTCAACCTGGCAACAACCGAGCTTCTTGTGATCCAAGACATATTTTTAAATTTTACAGCCAGTCTGTTCATCTCCCCATCTCTGTATAGCTTGGCTCACTGTTGCTAACACCTGCCAAGTCAACACACAACCTTGGGGTGGTGATTGATGAGCAGCTATTTTTTTCTGACCACATTTCTACTGTTTCTTGTTCATGAAGGCTCACGCTTTACAACATCTGCGAGATCAGACCTTATGTGGCAGAGTATGCAGCACAGCCTCTAGTCCAGGCTTTGGTCTAATTATTGTCCGGACTATTACAACTCGCTTCTGGCAGGAGTACCCACATATGCTATCAAACTGCTGCAGATGGTCCAAAATGTGGTGGCCCATCTTGTATTTAACCATCTGAGACGGGAACATGTCAGTCCTCTGTTCAGGTCATGCTACATTGACTCCCTGTAACAACACACATTAAGTTCAAATCCCTGATAGTCACC
This sequence comes from Erpetoichthys calabaricus, assembly GCF_900747795.2. Classification (NCBI taxonomy): domain Eukaryota; kingdom Metazoa; phylum Chordata; class Cladistia; order Polypteriformes; family Polypteridae; genus Erpetoichthys; species Erpetoichthys calabaricus. The sequence goes on from NC_041396.2 coordinate 45,608,874, forward strand.
TACAGAGTAGTCAATGGGTCAGCACCTGAGTACATGCAGACAGTTCTATACTGCTTCTCACCCACTCAGGTCTGTCAGGAAACAGCGTCTGGCAATGCCACCTCTGCATGGTATCAAGTCTCTGTGATATTTTATATTGTTGGTTAATTTGTTGTAATTTGTGGCTGGGTGGTCTTGTGGCCTGGAACCCCTGCAGATTTTTTTTTTTCTCCAGCCGTCTGGATTTTTTCTTTTTTTTCTTTCTGTCCTCCCCGGCCATCGGGTCTTACTTTTATTCTATGTTAATTAGTGTTCCCTCATTTTAATTATTTATTTTGTCTTTTTTCACTTTCTACATCATGTAAAGCACTTTGAGCTACATTGTTTGCATGAAAATGTGCTATATAAATAAATGTTGTTGTTGTTAGACTAAGTTTAATTACTTTATTGATTGTAATCCATGATTGTAATTTTATTAGTTATTACACCTTTTTAATTTGTGGTAATCAAGTTTTTGTTGCTTAAACAGGCCCTAGCCTAATGTTACTTGACTGTTTACCTCTTTTGTAAGTCACATTTGATAAAAGCTTCTGCCAAGTGAATAAATGTAAATATAAATATTTTTGTAATTTCCTGTGAATATTTTACATGTACAAATTTCAAAGGCAAAGTGTTTACAGCATAGAAAAGAAGTTTGCTTATAGCATTACTGATTTGTGAGATCTCAGATGTGCAGTTCCTACTTGAATGTGTGGGTGGGACTGAAACACGTGACCTCAGTGAATCACAGGGGAATCTGTGCTGATCTAATTTGGTCTACCTAATTCTCAATATGAAATATCCTGACACTGCACTGTATGTGGGAGAAACTGGACAAACACTCGCCAGAGAATGAATTTACGCAGGTTTCACATTAAACGTGGCAACAGAGATGTTCCTGTAGCAGCTCACTTCAACAGCCATGGACACTGTGAGAGGGACTTTAAAGTCACAGTGCTTATGGGCAACTTCAGAACACAGCAAGAGAGAAAAGAATGGGAAGTTAAACTCATACTAAAATTTAACACATTACAACATGGTTTAAATAGAGACAAGAGTTTTATGGCCAGATATGAGGATTGTTTACATCTCTCGGACTGACGCAGACAACCTGACTACAGATCCACATTGTATGGAGAAACTCCTCAGAAACTTCAAAAGACTTTGTTGGACAGTTATCTTATGAAAAGATCTTGCCTATACACTGTTCTCCTCTCTTGCTAAATGAATCTTAGCCTGGAGAGGTCTATTAATTTTTTACATCATTTAAAGGTTTTCCAATGCCGTATCTGTCCTGGTATCTATATAAACACAGAGAACTCCAGTTTCTGTATTACATCTTGCCTGAAGAAGGGGCCTGAGGTGCCTCAAAAACTTGCATATTGTAATGTTTTTAGTTAGCCAATAAAAGGTGTCATTTTGCTTGACTTCTCACTTTGCTAACACGGTATAACACCCTAGTACTACCCACAACTTATAAATATCATATAGAACTTGGAACTTTATTACCAGGCAACATAGTTCCTATGAACTTCTCTTGGTATTACATGATACATCCTTACACATAACAAGGTACATCCAATTAAATAACACAATATGTAATACATGACATCATCACAACATGATATACAATAGTAGTGAAAAATATATCGTACAAAACACAAATGTATAAAATAATATAGCAATATAGAATTGAACTCCTCCCCAATAATACAGTGCATCCAGAAAGTATTCACAGCGCATCACTTTTTCCACATTTTGTTATGTTACAGCCTTATTCTAAAATGGATTAAATTCATTTTTTTCCTTAGAATTCTACACACAACACCCCATAATGACAACGTGAAAAAAGTCTACTTCAGGTTTTTGTAAATTTATTAAAAATAAAATTTCTAAAATAGATTGACAGATGGATGGCTGGCAAATTGGCCTGATAACACCAAGACTATTTACTGTGTATATAGTGTAACTTATAAAACCAAGCTGTAAACTAAACAAATCTCAAAACATCTCTTTATATCTAAAAAAACATACTTTTGCATACCATTTAGTCACCATGATCCACCGTGGCCTTTCATCCTGTATTCCCACAGGCTATCTTCCTGGAAGGGGAAAGGGGTGTTCATTCTTCTATTAACCCACTTGCATAGGTTACTACAGCCTGACAGGAATCAACACTGGTGGAGGTGCCAGTCTATCAGGGTACACTCAGACACACTCTCTCCCTGAAGGTTAATTTGGTAAATATTAACCAAAGTCACCTATAAATGATTACCTTGAAAAATGTCTAATCTTTAAAATGCAATTCTAAAATAAAAATGCTCAGTATTAAAATATGAAAAACAGAAGAACAAAAGTTTCACTTCAAATGCAACTTGAAAAGCAGCTCAGGTGGCAGCTTGCCATGACTTCCGGAACAAACTAGAACAGCAGCACATACTGTATTACTCTATATATTCTGACAATTAAACCATTTTAGTTTCAAAATATGAACCAAAGTTAGTGTGACACCTTTGCTTCACTCAAACCAGCTTCAAATGCAGCTGAACCTGAGCTGAAGACTTCTGAAAGACAAGAAAGAAAAAGTCCTATTTTGTACATCATGTAAGTACTTCTTATAGAAAACAAACCGTCCAGAATCAGATTTGTTTCACTGATCAGCTTTTTCTATTGTTACAAATAGGGCTAGAACTATTCCAACTGGCAATGCCAACTTGCCCTTCTGTCCTTTATAATATGTGCCCCTTTTTCACTTTCAACTCAGGACCACGTGGAAAGAGATCTAAGCCATTCTCTCAAAGGTTTTAGGGAACCACCCATGATGCATAATATTTTGAAGAGCCCAAATATATTTAAATTTATGGAAATTTCCAATTGTTTCGAAGCATTTTTAAAGTTGCTGCCTTTTTCCATTAAACCTGCAAATATTAACCCATGATGTAAATGTAGCAGAAAAATCCCAAATTATTTCTGTGTGAATTTGTGAGTGTTCTGGGTGTACCTGTCCTGTGCTGCTAAGATATTCTGAACCTATCATGTACTGAATAGCAACCAAGGGAACAGTGAGATAATAACTGTCATGGTTTTTATGATTTCCAAAGACTGTCACTTTTAATTTTCATCATTAGGTTCACTTCTAGCATTGCTAGGAGTGTTGCCTCTGAGATCGGGACCCATGTGTAATCGACACAATAGCATAAAGGGACGGCTATGAGTGCAAATCTTTATCCGATCTGTGGATTCCATATCTCTAAAGCATTCAAAGTGTTTCTTTGTGCTCTTTTCTCTCATGTACTTTTTGTTTTGACGCTCCTGTTCTCTTGACCATGATTATTGTCTTTTGCATTGGGCCTCTGTTTCCCTTTATATTTTTGTTTTGTTTTTTACACTTATCTCCTGTTTCCAGAATAGTAACAGTTAATACTTCTTATTTTTTCAAGTAAAAGAATTTACAAATGAAACGTTTCTCTTTAGATGTAATTGTGTGCCAAGAAGTCTTAAACAGTTTATCTGTTGTGAAACCATTAGATAATATTAAGATATAGGTCTGATAAAAGATTATACCATTTATCTGTATGCTGATTGGTGCAACTCTTATGTTTCTTGACTGTGTTATTGAATTGAAGCTAACTTACTTAAGATCATTACTTCATTATATTACATAGTCTTGTCGTGCTGATCTGATCTGATTACATGACAGACTCCCTCAAGCTTCTTGAAATAAAAGTCCATCTTTGGATTAATTTTAAATAATTACTCATGGCTTTTCTTTATTTACTGAAAATTTCCCTAATAGTAAGTTTTTTACCTACTCCTAAAAGTTCAGTGGTCACACTGTCATAATTTGGTTTTGGATATGGCAGTGTTTTTATATAAATTCTCCATTTTTAGTTTATTATTATTATTATTTAGGTTCGCTTCCCGGGTCCTCTCTGCGTGGAGTTTGCATGTTCTCCCCGTGTCTGTGTGGGTTTCCTCCGGGCGCTCCGGTTTCCTTCCACAGTCCATAGACATGCAGGTTAGGTGGATTGGTGATTCTATATTGGCTCTAGTGTTTGCTTGGTGTGTGGGTGTGTTTGTGTGTGTCCTGCGGTGGGTTGGCACCCTGCCCGGGATTGGTTCCTGCCTTGTGCCCTGTGTTGGTTGGGATTGGCTCCAGCAGACCCCTGTGACCCTGTGTTCGGATTCAGCGGGTTGGAAAATGGATGGATGGATGGATTATTATTTAGGAACAAGTGTCATTGTGTCACCATTTTTAAAAATTTTTCTTGTGGTTCACAGCATTTTTGCCTTGCTGAGTTTGGCAGCACCCATAACGTTGTTAGCGAGTGTGCACATTGTTGACCATAGGCCTGCTTTCACATGATGTGAGATTTCACCACAGCATCACCATATAATATAGTGGTACACCCCTCAAACTATCCACGTATTGAGTTAAAAGAGTAAAAACAAATTATTGCTAATGATTAGAAAGCTAGGTAGAGGATAATGTATAGCCAGGAATTTTGCTTTCTCTATTTTGACTTTTTGTTTTGTTTTCTGCCCTGCATTTTGTACTTTGGATGATTAGTTTATTTAGATTCAGTTCTTGCTTTTGAACACTAGCATTTCCACTGATTTTCTTGTGCTTAGCCTCTTAAATCTCTCGTTCTCAGTCCTATCTACAGATAGTTCCATATTACGCTGGTTATACTCTTTATTTTTTGTTGGATAGGACTTCTTTGTTGTTTTGCTTTTGACAGTTAAAGTGTTTTAAATTCCAGTTGTATACCAGCCCTTGGTGTTTAGTATATCCATATAAAGTTAATACATCTATTATCCAGTGTGAATTAGATTGCATCAGACTGTTCTTATACAGTATATATTGAAGATCATGTTTGAAATAAAGTAGTTGTCAATTGGACAGTTAGGAGTGTTCACTTCCTGGCTAATGCCCAAGTTGCAAGTTTGTATCCAGACTCCTGTTAATTCTTTGTTGTGAGTGCTACCCTACATAGAGTTACTTACCTGAGACACAACAACATTCACTATTCTTTAATGCGTTTCTTAGTAATTTTAATCAAAAATTGTGCCATAGAGAGAGTGGTTGGGGGCATTCACTGCAGAGGCGTAGCTAGGGTTTTCAGTGCCCGGGGACAACTGAAGATTTCGCGCCCCCTCCTGTTTGCCAAAATGCAATGGGAAAGGGAAAGAAACATCAATTTGGCACCCCCTGGATGCTGCGCCCGGGGACAGATGTCCCCCCTTGCACCCCCCCCCCCCAAGCTACGCCACTGATTCACTGATAAAACACGTTTCCGCACTCACCGCACAAAAAAACAGCTCAGGATCCCAAATTAGTCCCCGAGTGCAGTTGAGCAAAGGGTGACACCTCAGTGACATAATTTCAACCACATTTACCAAGCACTTTAAGATACTTGATATGGTGTAGAAATTAGTCCTTGTCCATAAAGCTCCATCGATCAACCTCTGGACCACCATCTTTTGCTTCCTGGTTTCAGCTAACTGGTCTTGATTCCTTTGTACCTAGAACACTGATGCAGACCCTCCAATACTCTTTATCATTCCATTCCTAACACACATTGATTTGAGTGTTTTTTGTTCTGAAGTGATGGCATGACATATATAGGTTCTTCCCAAAGTTTCAAAATATCCCTATTTTCTATCCATTTTCTTATCCAACCAACTTCTAAGCAAGGGCTGGGGAGAGCCAGAGGCTTTAACTTGCGTGTATTTGGCATTTGGTTTGAAAATCTGTTCACCTGGAGAAAAACTCATGCAGACTTCAAGAAAACATGAAAACTGCAAAAAAGACGGCCAGAAAAACCATCACTTGAACATAATATTCTGGAGCAATGAAGCCACATCACTAACCACTTCTATTTTTATAATAATTTGGTTCTTTTTTCTAAAATTAGCCTTGCTATTCTGGATTTAATATGCATTCCCTTTTACTTTTTTTTTTTGTGATGGTGATCCTTCTGAATGGTCCAGTCATCCATCCACTGCCATCACATGACACTCGGAAGAAATGTGTTGTGATATCATCATCTGGATAATATTTAAAATAGTGCTTGTGCTGATCCCAGTGCCCAAGATTTTGGATTGTGTTTAGAAAGACTTTCACGGTTTTAATTCTCATTTTCTAAAAATGATTTTTTTTTTCCTTTTCCCCATAATGATATAATGAACTAAATCTAGGCAGGGTGCCAGTCCATCACTGAGGGCACTAATGTTTAAACATCCATACTCACTCCATCTAGGCCAGTTTTAATCACCAGTTAACACAACATTCACATCTTTGATTTAATAAAAATACATTAATTGTTTGACCTTACAATAAGTGTAACTAGTGCCGCAATAGTAAAGGTAATAGAAGAGGACATCTGAAAGATCAAAACACACACAAGTACAGATAAAGTGAAATAAGAAAATGTCACATAATAAGGATAAAAATATTACTTTTTGATTCAGTAGAGATGAGATGAGTCGTGTAATGAGCATCTATCTCTCCAGAGGCAGCGGGTAATGCCATGATAAACATTTCACTTAACAAGCCTTAATCTTCAAAGACATTAAAAACTAGCACACAAATCATGGTTAGCTGACTCTGGGTAGTTGCCGCTTCTCTCATGGTGTCCCAGAGGACACAATGTAGATGGCTATTTACCAGGCCGGGATGCCCTTTTAATAGATGGGTTGCCCGACTGGGTTGGAAGGACAGAGGGGGACTGTTCTTCACACACAAATAAACCCCTGATACACAGGGTGGCAACATCCAGCTGGTGGAGCTCCCAGTGCAACCTGGGAGATGTAGTCCTGGTGAGCAGCCCTGCTGGGTTCTCAGGAAGCATCAGGAGGAACTGCAGAGGGAGGTCACCTCCTGTTTAAGGGGATCACGCCGGACCCAGAAGTGCTTTCCAGGTGTGACATTGGAGCATGTGAAGTACTTTTGGGTCTGACATTAAAGGGGCCATTCTACACTAAATATATGCCAGATATTACATGGCCATCCCTTAAGGCCATTAGCACTTAACCTACTCCTTGCATTTAGTCATTGCTCTTTGCTTTTACCCAGTTTAGTCTGAGGTATGTTACATTTTGTTTTTTGGCTAAAAATTAAGTTCGTAAGATGTCTTACAGACAAGAGGAGAATATTCAGTCAATTAAGCAAGCTACATTGTCCCGATAACATAATGACTATTACTATTTCCTATTTGCCACAGTTTCTCCACATTTATGTTTGGACAGTTCAGACTACCTATTGACTACAGTTTTGTCTTATCCTTTTAGTTTCTTCTTACACTACTGACCATTGCTCAGAAATCCGCATGCCACAGTTGTCTGCCTCATAAATTCTAATCTATCTATGCGCAATATCTACGGTAGTACCGAAGCCTGCATGTGCCAAGCTATCATTTATTGGTAAATGTTAAAGAAAGAACGTGATCTAGAGGCTAAGCAGATTGGCTTATGGTTCTATTCTCAGCTCTGGCCCATTCTGTGGCCCTAAATCAATCACAGACAATGCCCACATGTCATATGTAATCATATGTGCTGTCCTGTTCACGTGAATCTATGTCAGCTGATATTAAACATGAAAGGCATGCAAGTTGATGATAATAAAAAAAACACTGATCAAGATGAAGTCCGTTTTTGAGTATTGGCCAAATTCCTCACAGACAGGAAGAACTCAGCACAACAATCGCCAACAGCATTTAAATTAATTTATGCTGAGACCATCGAGAGAGGCTTTGTCTTCACCGGGTCTGTCAATACCAGCTCACTTTTGTCACTCTTAATCTTGGAGGATGCCGGTTTGAAGTAATCCTCTCTATGCAAGTAGCAGGCCTCAAGCTTTCTGAACGTACCAGAGGCCCTGCGGGTAAGTCAGTGCTTCTCTCAAGTCATCTCTAATGAAGGGATACAAAATGTGGAATGTTTTTCATTCCAGTCACAGCCCCTTACATAATAGAGTAGAATGTAAGCTTTTAAAAACCTTACATAACCAACTGCATACTTTATTAGCCTAAATAATGCCTGGATCACTGCCGGAATATGGACTACAAAGAAACACCCAGTTCATTGATTTTTTTTTTTTTTAACTTTCCATTTTCCAAAGTGTCTATTTTAAAAAATGTGTTAATATCAACTTTATTTCTTTGATCTTTTTGACTTCTCTAAATCTGTACCCTGATTTCTTTTTCCGCTGTTCCCCTAAGGACAACCACTTACACATTTCTTCTCCCCTCTCCTTTTCTCCAAGGCGTTGCTAAGCTACTGTATGGCTCGAACCTTGACCCACTCATATCACTGGCATTGTATTCGCAGCATTATCTGTTCATCTTTTTATGAATCTGAGCCACCACTGTGTACAACCTTATATAAATATGAAGGATGTCTGCTGACACAAATATACGCAGCAGCTCATATGTGCTTCTGAGCTGCACTTCTTTAAGCGGCCTGCTTCAGGCACTCTTGCTTTTTACTAAACGTACACACTCAAAACAATCCTTGCAAAAATGTGTTAGCACAGTTCAGAAGAAGAGCTATGATATTATCTCATGTTGAAAAAACACATCACTCCTTCTGGCTTCTTGAATGCTGCAGCTGCACCATTCTCTTCATTAGTAGAAGCAAAGTTTTTAAAGTGACAAAGAGATCCAGTGCATGTGTAGCCTGTTATGATCTCAAGGAGGTTGCAGGCAGCAGTGATAGCAGGGGATGAAGCTAAATAGGACATGCAATAATCAAAGTCAAAGAGAACAACAGGAGAACACAAGCTGACTAACCAGAAACACAAACCAACAATGCAAAAATCCTAGCTAGACAAAGTCTAGAGTGGTGTAAATTGCCAATCACTCTGCAATATTCCACATACAACAACAACATTTTTTTATATAGCACATTTTCATACAAACAATGTAGCTCAAAGTGCTTTTCAAGATGAAATAAAAAGAAAGTTAATATATAAAACATAAACAAACAAGATTAGGCAATAAGATCAGTTGGCCAGGTCTCCCCTAGACTTTCTCGTATACTCAGATATGGGGATGGATATTTGAAGAGTAAACTGCAAGACAATGATTATATTTTTATATTATGTACATTAAAAAAAATCAACAACAAATCAAATCAAATTAATAATATACTGAACAATTATTATAAAAGTGAAGTTGAATAAATCGGACTCTGCAGCTGCATGAATAAAAGGTAAAGTGCCACCAACGGAAATAGCTCAAAAGTTGATAGATAATCTATGTTTTGTACCTAATACTTGTTTGCAAAATTTGGTTGACCTAAGTGAAAGCGTACTCAAGTTATCGGGTTTAAATATACACACACACACACAGACACACTGGCATAATTCCAATCACAATCTGTGTACTCTATCTATCTATCTATCTATCTATCTATCTATCTATCTATCTATCTATCTATCTATCTATCTATCTATCTATCTATCATTGTTGGTGGTTTATTTGATTACTCATCTTAACTCTATTGAGAATCATCAGAGTCCAGGATCTTAACAGTTAAAGACGCATACAGTTCCACCCCACTGCCTGCGCTTGGGAAAGCAGATCATAACCTGGTTCTGCTTCAGCCTCACTACACACCAAGAGTGAGGGAGCTACCTACAACCACACGCTCATTCAGGAAGTGGTCCCCTGAGGCAGAGCAGGCTCCGAGAGACTGCTTTGGAACTACAGACTGGGATATCCTACAGGGATCACATAGTGAGAACATTGAGGAGGTTGTTGACTGCACTACTGACTACATTAACTTCTGTACGGACATTGTAGTTCCAGTAAGAACAGTATGCTGCTATGCTAACAACAAGCCATGGATTACAAGTGATATCAAGGGCCTTTTGAACCAGAAGAAAAGGGCTTTTAAAGGTGGTAATCAGCATGAGCCCAAGCGCGTGCAGAAGGAACTCCGAGTCCAGCTCAGGGCGGCGAAGGAGCAGTACAGGAGAAAGCTGGAGCAGAAATTGTAGAATAACAGCATGAAGGAAGTGTGGGATGGAATGAAGATTATCACTGGCTGTAGCTCAAAGCGGGGTACCACCATCGTGAGAGACGTGGAGAGAGCAAACCAGATGAACAACTCCTTTAACAGGTTTGACCACCCTAACCCACTCTCACCTTGGAGTACTACACCCTCCACCCATCCTTCTGCTGATACCAGCATAGGAGAGAGTTTCTACCCACAATTACAGCAGCCCAGGTAAGCAGAGAGCTGAGGAGACTTTGTGCCAGCAAATCAGTGGGTCCAGATGGAGTATCACCATGACTGCTGAAGGCCTGTGCATTGGAGCTGGGGAGTCCTCTACAGCGCATCTTCAACCTGAGCCTGGAACAGGGGAGAGTCCCGAGGCTTTGGAAAACATCTTGCATCACCCCAGTCCCAAAGGTATCATGTCCTAGTGAGCTGAATGACTTCCAGCCTGTCGGTCTGATGTCACATGTGATGAAGACCATGGAGCGGCTGCTGCTTCATCACCTGAGGCCACAGGTCTGCCACACCCTCGACCCTCTGCAGTTCACATACCAGGAGAAGGTGGGAGCAGAGGATGCCATCATCTATGTGCTACACCGATCCATCTCCCACTTGGACAGAGGCAGTGGTGCTGTAAGAATTAGGAATTAGGAACCTAATCAAGGATTTTGTTAAATGGTGCGACTCAAACCACCTACAACTGAACACCAGCAAAACCAAGGAGCTGGTGGTGGATTTTAGGATAACCAGGACCCTCTTGGACCCCATGATCATCAGAGGTGACTGTGTGCAGAGGGTGCAGACCTATAAATACCTGGGAGTGCAGCTGGATGATAAATTGGACTGGACTGCCAATACTGATGCTCTGTGCAAGAGAGGACAGAGCCGACTATACTTCCTTAGAAGGCTGGAGTCTTTCAACATCTTCAATAAGATGCTGCAGATGTTCTATCAGACGGTTGTGGCAAGCGCCCTCTTCTACGTGGTGGTGTGCTGGGGAGGCAGCATAAAGAAGAGGGACGCCTGGACAAACTGGTGAGGAAGGCAGGCTCTATTGTAGGCATGGAGCTGGACAGTTTGACATCTGTGGCAGAGCGACGGGGCGCTCAGCAGGCTCCTGTCAATCATGGAGAATCCACTACATCCACTGAACAGTATCATCTCGACAGAGGAGCAGCTTCAGTGACAGACTGCTGTCACTGTCCTGCTCCACTGACAGACTGAGAAGATCGTTCCTCCCCCACACTATGCGACTCTTCAATTCCACTCGGGGGGTAAACGTTAACATTATACAAAGTATTGTCTGTTATACCTGAATTTTTATCACTATTTAATTTAATATTGTTTTTTATCAATATGCTTCTGCTGGACTATGTGAATTTCCCCTTGGGATTAATAAATTATCTATCTATCTATCTATCTATCTATCTATCTATCTATCTATCTATCTATCTATCTATCTATCTATCTATCCAGTGGCATTCCCATTTTAATATTTTTTTAAGTTTTTCCATAATCTTTCTATAACTGAACTCATGATACCTGTACTGATCAAGTATGCAGCTACATAAGTGGTATTGGTATTGAAGTAATTTACTTATATCAGATATTAATGTGAACTTATGTACAGAGTAGGAAAAGTGTACTGAGGCCTAGTGGTAGTGAAGTCACTATATAGATAGTCTTTCATTATTAGTTGCTCCATCTGGTTGTCTTCCAGTAGGTCATACTATCTTTTTATGGTAAGTTATCACTATTTATGTATGAGTATCTCACCACTCTCTGTGGATTTCTTGTAGTTCAACACTATCCATCTATTGATAACTTTTCATTAGATGTATATTTATTACTTGTTCCTTTTTTCTTTCCACAGAGTTTCATCCATCTATTCGCTTTCTATCTAAAGTAGCTCATGGTTAGATTTTAGTTGTTCATTAGTATGTCTGTGTTTTAGTGGCTTGTCACTTTCTATCTACAGTAGCTCATTACTATCTGTCTATCTATTAGTAGCCAATCAATTTCCAACTTTCTATTAGGAGCTGCTATCTAGCGACCAGGCATACATGCCAAGCCTCCCTTTTCCATTCTCTCCTCTGTTTATCTATTTTCGACATGTACCACCTACTCTAGCACCCAGCCTCTGCTCTGTGAGGTGTGTCTACCCCTTCAAGGAAACTGAGTGTGATTTATACTTTGGGGAATTGGCAGTCTTAGTTAGAGACTGGACTTCTATTTTTGTTCTAAATTTTCCCAAACATTCACGAGCAACTCACTGTGCCTTGGGAGCCTGTGATCTTGAACACGACCATCTGTGAGATGCCTATTGCTGCACATGTAAAAGTTCTTCTTATTCAACTCGGCTAGTCATTTTTTTATTTGTTTGAATAGGAAAGACCCCTTAAGCTCTTTCTCTGCAGGAAGTGGCCTTTGTGAATAGAACATTACAAATCAATTATTTTTGTGCATTGAGAGCTGCTTTATTTGACTTTTACTATGTGCCCATCCTTACATTAAATCTTCTGTCCTTCGGAGTGAATGTTTTCAAGGGCCTCTTCATGTTAATTCTTTCGACAAATGGAGGCACTGAAAGTCCACTGGTGCGTGCTTGTCACCTCCAAGCCTTCATTAGTTCTACACTATTTTCAGTAAGGTCAAAAATATAGATATTAAAAGCAGGTACACTCATATTACTATTTGTGCCCTAAGGGCATTACATCAGTTTTCTGCAACTCAGGATCACAGAATCAGCAAGACAGGGTTTGTATAGACTACATGTATAATTTAGTTCTAAATGAAAGTGCTCCGGTCCTGTTTCCACCACCTTTCTGTCACTACTGAAAACAAATCAGAACACTGATATTTGTTGAGCTTCTTGGAGAAACAGTCTTGGATGCATGAGAAGATTATCTTTGGGCAGGTTTAGTTCATAAGAAGTAAGCATAAGGAGAGTCTTTTAATGGACAAACCTGGGGGACTGCTTGGGAACAAGTGTTACACAGCAAGGCTACAAAATTGATCACCTCAAAAGAAGAGCTCAGAACAAAATACAAGCTAGTTACAATTTCTATGTTATTAAAACCTATGAGCTACCATCATTTAGACAGAAATCCACCAAACCAGACAGTCTTCAAATGCTTCTGAATCACATCAAAGTAGTCAGAATTTTGAATGGATGTGGGCAACTCATTTCACCAACTAGGGGCTACACATGGAACATGTCTTCATTAAGATTTGATGCCTTTCATCAGAAGATCTGATTGGACAAGAAGGACCACACAAGTGTCACTCTGTATTTAGGTACTGACCTATGACCACTCTAGGCAAGCATTAAAGATTTGAATGTAACTTCTGCTGCTACAGGGAGCCAATTTACTAATCTGAAAAGAGGAGTAACATGTGCGAGCCTCAGCTGGTTGAAAAGCAAACATGCCACTGTGTTTTGAATCATCTGCAGTGACTTGTTGACAAATGCTGGTACTCCTGCCAGCACAGAGTTGCAATAGTCCAGAAATGACAAGACCATAGACTGGACTACGAGTTGTTCTGGAAACTTTGTTAGATACAGTCTGATCTAGCGGATGTTGTATTGAGTGACTCTGCAAGATTGATAGACTGTTGCAAAACGTTGAGTAAAGGAAAGCTCATCATTGATCACCACCCCAAGGTTGCAAACAGAGTTGTTCAGGTGTTATAAGCCAAGCTGAAAAGAGATGGGGTGTTGAATGGATAGAAGAGTTGGGATAACAAAATTTGCCTTTGTCAGGTTGAGTTGGAGATGGAGTTCCTTTCTTGAGGCTGCATCCCAGTGGGATATACAGAGATTCTAGTCGATGAAATGTTGTCCTCTGGATGAAATGACAGGTACAAATGTGTGTCATTGGCGTAGCACTGATAAGAGTAACCATTGGATTGGATGATTGGGCCTAGTGAGAGGGAGTATGGAGGGAAGCGGAGAGGGCCTAACAACAATCAATGGAGTACGCATGTGCTTGCCTGGTGTACTCCTGACATCTCTCCTTTACAGGACACATGGCAGGATATGTCCAACAGGTGGGACTCAAAACAACCTGAGGGGCAGTCCAAGTGATGGCAAGGTTTGAAAGCGTGGCAAGGAGAATCTGGTGGTTAGCCGTGTCGAAGACAGAAGAGACAAGGAGTAAAACAGATAACATGTTGGTAGCTTCAGCCAGCTGTAACCTGTCTACAATTTTAAGCAGAACCATCTTAGTGGAATGGGCCCTTCTTGAAGCCTGAATGATTAAGATCAAGCAGTCTGTTCTGTAGAAGAAAGTAAGAGACTTTGTAAAAGACAATACTACATATAAATTTATGTTCCATATAAAATTAAATCAAATCCCTTGCATACTCTCAATGACTTCTGAGCAGGGTTGTACACTATATGGTCAAAAGTCTGTGGACAGCTCTTCAAATTATTGAGTTCAGATGTTGAGCTTGATGTTAGCAGGTGCATAAAATCAGCACATAGCCCTGTATTCTCCATTAACAAATATTGGCAGTAGAATGAGTCATACTAAAGAACTCAGTGACTTTAAACGTGGCACTGTCATAGGATGCCACCTTTGCAACAAGTTAAAGAATGTGTATGATATGATTTGCCATACCTTCCCCAACTGTATGTGGTTTCATTGTGAAGTGGAAGCATCGAGGAGCAACAAAAACTAAGCCATGAAATGGTAGAACACACAAATTCATAGAATGAGGCTGCCCAATACTACATTACATTGTGTGAAATATGGCCTGTTGCATCACTCACAACAGAATTCCAAACTGCCTCTGGAGGCAACATCAGCTCAATCACTGTGTGCTGAGAGCTTCATGAAATGGACTTCCATGGGTGAGCAGCTACATACAAGCCTAAGATAACTAAGTACAAAGTCAGGCTATGGCTGGAGTGATGTAAAACACACCACCATTGGACTCTGGAGCAGTGGAAATGTGTTGTCTGGAGTGATGTATCATGCTTCGCTATCCGGCAGTCTTGCTGAATTTGACTTTGATAGATAATAGGAGAACAATGTCTTCTGAATTGTACATTGCCTGCTATAAAGTTTGTAGAGAGAGGTTGGGAGCATGCTCTGATTACAGCATGTCGCTGCACCCACCACACAGCAAACCACCTGGATTGAGATCCAAGTGCAGCCATGCAACAGGTGACACCTCAGCACCACACTGAACAGTACAAGGTTTTTTATAGTGGTTGCAGTGCCAGTCCTGCCACCAACCCCCAAATTTTCCCAGCAAGTTGGAGAACCTGTTTGCAGGGCTGGATGCGGATTAACGTCATGCCCAGGACGGAGCAATTGCAGGTTAAGAGCCTTGATCAGGGGTTCAACAAAGTAAAGTTTTTAGGAGGAGGGATAATAGTTTGGGGTTGATTTTTAGGGTTTGGGCGAGTGAAGGAAATGTTACTGGTAGAGCTTACAAAGATATTTTAGACAATTTATGCCCTTCCAAATTTGTGACATTTCCTTAGAGGAACTCAAGTGGCCTCCACAGAGCTCTAACCTCAACCCTGTTGAACACTATTGGCATGAACTGAAACTCTGATTGTGAGCCAGGTTTCCTCATCCAACCTCAGTACGTGACCTATAAACGTTAGGCTGAATGGGAACAAATTCCCCAGACATACTTCAAAATGCTGTGGAAAGCCTTCCCAAAAGAGTGAAGCCTGTTTTAGTTGCAAGAGGTGTGTGCGTTGGGATCACCTCCATACTAATGCACATGTTTTCAGAATAGGATGCCCAACAAGCTCATATAGGTGTGATGGTCAGGTTTCCACAAATGTTTGGCCATATAGCATAGCTTATAATTACAATAAGTATAAGAGAACGTTATTACATGAATAAAGAAGCCGTTGAATGACAGCTGCCCACTCTTCCTTTCTCTCTGTCTGGCTTGCTGTTGGTCGGTTTGGAATGACTATGTCTGAGGTACTGCATGGCAAATGACAGAAGTGTGGAGATACTATAGGCATCACCTATAAATGCTGTCCAGGTATTTTGAAAATCATTCCCAGAGACATGGAGTCAAATTAGCGGTTGACCCAGTGGTTTCTGTGAAATGTATGGTGGAAGTATGGAAGGTGACGAAATGGAAAAATATGAGGTTGGCATCAAGGATGAATAAAACATTTATTTTCTTAAATGGTGAGACTTATGTACCTTGACAAACAGAGCAAAGTTTAGTTACTAATAAAATATTTTGAAATTTGCGTAGATATAAAGAAATAATCAGTGATTCCATTGGGAAGTAAACTTCCTGAACTGAAACATGAAGTTTGTTTTAGAGGACAAGTTTACTTTATAATACCTATGATAAGATTAATGTATCTTTAGGATTTACAAAAGTTAATAGTGAGTATGTAGTCTGTGTCTTGTGAATTAATGAAGTTTTTGAATTGTGGACAAATGGGCATAGGGCTGAAGATACAACAAGCAAAATGTCAGTTTAAATAACGTAACTCACAGAAGACCTGAAGTGCAAGGCAGTCTGACTTTGCCAGTTTAAAACACATTTCTGAGAGTCCCATGCAGGAGAAGATACCAGTAGCGGAGGAGATTAGACCTGCTTGGAAAGAATTCTGTAAGCCTCCAAATAATAAGTGTGGGCGATTTACATTGGAGGAGTTTACACGCCACCGCTGTAACAAATTCTTTCCTAAAATAATTCAGTGTGATGTCAAAGACAAATAAACTTTTTGTTGTTTGTGTTTCATTTCTTCTTTCATTGTTGCAGATTAAAAATTATGTTTAATTATCTTAATGAAATGGGTAAATAAAATTAACATTTAATTTAGTATTCAGTTTTTTCCTTTAATATTTGAACCATAACAAACAATCTAATGTAACTAGTAGGGGGGGCAACTGAGACCCAAACCCCAGACCTAGTAATGCCCAACACAGTCACAGGTTCAAATAATGGATGTTTAAATCACCAAGCACTTTATACAAATAATCACAGGCAATAATCAGACAAAACCATGGAAGTCTTTCCTCTCCTTCCACCTCCAGTTGAGTGTTGCCTTCTGCCTCCCAACTCTGACTCCCTGAGGCTCCTTTTATACTGGACCTGACATAACTTGTGAGTAACACTTCCAGGTTGTTTGAGAAACAGGGCAGCACCCTTTTACAGCACCCAGGGACCCCAACAGGGTTGTACTTCTGGACTCCATTTCCCATGAAACCCTGCAGGTGTCCAAGCTGGGTCGCCTCCAATGGACCACTGCCACCTAACGTATGGGGAATGGAACTACTCCTGGCCTCTGGCTTCTGCTCATCCATCCCCTGACACCTTTCACTTGGTAGGAGGTCATGCTGGGATGCCTTTCTGTCCTCCATGGCACTCCCACTAAATGATGATTTCAGCTTTTCAGTTTTGAGTCTTGTTAAGCTAAGTAAGCCATTTTAAAAAGTTGTAACAAAAGACAGTATGGGTTGTTACCTCATGACATGAGCTTCATTTTCAGAAAATCTTTGGAATAAAAATATTAAAAAATATTAAATTGAAGACTTTGAAGAAATATGGGGAATGAGAGAGTTAGTGTATATGGTATTAACGAGTCAGCTACAAATAAGACTTTAGTCTAGAGATCTTTTAATTTTGTTTCTGATTATTAAAGGAAAACACAGGTAGTTGCATGAATTTAATATTGGTGAGTTTCATTATGTGAAAAATGAGGTTTGAAGAAATGTGGTGCTTACGAGAGGTTTTGTATTGTGCTAAAACAATGAAGTTATGTGTGTTTGAGTTACATCCAGTGCTGATGCTAGGTTATTAGGCCGAGCTTATTAGTGTGCCAGCCGACTGTTCGGTAGCTAAACCGTGTGGCTGGGTTTATCCCCCACTTTTGATCTGTGAGCTTAATGGTGGTGTAGGCCTTGATTACGTCACAGTGTTTTGTATAAAAAAATACATATAAATAAAGATGTGTATTAAATATTTTTGGAAGGAGCTTCAGAACAAACATTTGTTACTTGGATTTAAATGTGTTTATTATATTTGTGTTTTGTTTGAATTAAATTAGTAAACGTAATTTTAAATTCAAAAATGTACGGAGGTTATAAAAATGTCTGCCTGCCTAAGAATTATATCACAGAAACACAGGATTCTTTCATTTACCTTTTTACAAAGGGCCTATTCATTACAGCTTCCTTTAACCAAATGTTTGTATGTGTGCGTTTTAAGCAAAGTAATGTCACATACTGTATCAGCCTTGGTGCAGTTTTAATTATCTTATGTGGAATATCTGGATTCCTTCACATTAAAGCAACTGTGGAGTAACAGCATTATCTAGGAGCCTTGTTAGGCTGAACCGTTTTTGTTTTGTTTTGTTTTATTTCTCATTTCTGTATTTTGAGTGCTGTGTGTTGATTTCCTTAATGCATACCAATGCTATCTTACGCGTATTTGATCGATCCAACCTGCAATTGGCTTCTTACTCTGCTAAAATGCGGCGTTGCTTTGGGCAGGTGGAACTTCTGTTTCTTGTAATCTGCTGCACTCCCCCAAATATTTGTTGTGGATTGAAAGTAATGTGGATTTTATTTGTATTGTAATCACCACACCTAAGTAAGCCCCAACCCATGAAAATACAATGCCCCCAATGCTGAATCTGTGCTAGTACTAATCCTGAGTAAAAGTCCACATAATAAATGAGTTGTATTTATGTGAACTCACACCATCTCAGTTTGCAGATTTTCATTGTGGTAACTGCTGGTGGTTATCCACAAACCCACAACATCTGGATTACAACAACTCTCAAATGCAGTTTCTTATCAGCTTGAGGTAAAAGAGGCTCCTGGACTTGGCTGAGCAAATAGTGTTCTGAACACTCCATGCAGAGAGCTTCCTGGTGACATCATCTGCACTTTCTACTCAGCTCCCATTGTTTTGCACAACCTCACATCACAAGAGCAATGTGAGAAATTTTCATAAACATTTTGATATTGCTTGCTGTTGTCCAGCATTGGCCACTTTAGATGCTTATTCAAAATTTATATTTTTATTAGTCTTCACTACAAAATACATATGAGATTTCTTCTTCTTCCGGTTGCTTTCGTTAAGGGTTGCCATAACGGATCATCTTTATACATATGTTCCTGTCCTCTTCATCTTGCTCTGTTACACCCACCACACCTTTATGTCCTCTCTGACCACATCCATAATCCTTCTCTTAGGCCTTCCTTTTTTCTGTTACCTGGCAGCTCCATTTTTAGCATCCTTCTCCCAACATACCCAACATCTCTCCTCCGCATATATCCAAACCAATAGAACCTTGCCTCTCTGCCTTTGTCTACCAACCATCTAACCTGAGCTGACCCTCTAATGTATCCTAATTTCTAATCCTGTCCATCTTAGTCACGCCCAATATAAATTTTAGCATCTTTAACTCTGCCACCTCCAGTTCTGTCTCCTGTTTTTTGGTCAGTGCCACCGTTTCTATGTTTAACATAGCTGGTCTCACTACCATCCTGTAGACCTTCCCAAATCACCTCTGACACTTTTCTCCACCCACTCCACCCTGCCTGAACTCTTTTCTTCACCTTTCTTCCACATTCCCCGTTACTCAGTACTGTTGACCCCAAGTATTTAAACTCATCAAACTTTGCCAACACTTCTCTGTGCATCCTCACCAGTACTCTGACCTGCTCGCTAATCATCACCTTTTTGCTTAAGGTAGCTTCCACTACTCTTTCCCATAACTTCATGCTGTGGCTAATCAATTTTATCCCTCTGTAGTTACTGCAGCTCTGGGCATCCCCCTTATTCTTAAATATCGGCACCAGTACACTTCTTCTGCAATCCTCAGGCTTCCTCTCACTTTCTAAGATTCCATTAAACAATCTGGTTAAAAACACAGGTATGTCATATGAATCAACGACCTTTCCATTCTCCATCCTCTTCTTAGCTGTCCTTATTTTCTCCTTGCTAATCCATTGCATTTCCTGATTCACTATCTCCACATCATCCAACCTTCTCTCTCTCTTATTCTCTTCATTCATCAACCTCTTAAAGTACTCTTTCCATCTGCTCAACACACCCTCCTTGTTTGTGAGTATGTTTCCATCTTTATCCTTTATCACCCTAACCTGATGCACATCTTTCCCAGCTCAGTCCCTCTGTCTAGCCAATCGGTACAGGTCCTTCACTCCCTCATTAGTTTCCAACCTCTCATACAACTCACCATACATCTTTTCTTTAGCCTTTGCCACCTCTCTCTTCACCTTACACCTTATCTTCATTTACTCTTGTCTACTTTCTGCATCTCTCTAACTTCCCACTTCCTCTTCACCAACCTCTTCCTCTGGATACTCTCCTATACCTCCCCATTCCACAACAAGAATTTCTTTTCTTCCTTCCTCTGTCCAGATGTCACGCCAAGTACCCTTCTTGCTGTCACCTTTACCACTTCTGCTGTAGTTGCCCAACTGTCTGTTAACTCTTCACTGCAACCCAGTGCCTGTCTCATCCCCTCTCTAAACTCAACCTTGCAGTCTTCCTTTTTCAACTTCCACCATTTGATTCTTGGCTCTGCCCTCACTCTCCTCCTTTTCTTGATCTCCAACGTTATCCTACAGACCACCATCCTATGCTCAGTACCGCCGCTCCCTATACGGAGAGTACGCAGTCTGCGTAGGGCACCAACTCCCAGGGGGGCACCATCCCAGCTGCTCAAAAAAATCATTTTTATATATTATAATAATAAATTAATATTAATAATATACATATACAAATAAACAAAAATATAAACGTATATATTGCATTTTACGGTGAACGCAGAGTAGGCTAAGCACACGTGATGATGCGCGCGCCCTCACCTCTGTTACGGCTGCCTATTTGGCCAAAAATGATAATAATTGAACAATATGCCTGGTCCTGGAAAGAGACATCAACAGTCCGGCGCCGAGAAACGAAAGAAAAAAAAAGCCCAAGATGAAGCCCGTGCATCACTTTCAGGTACGTTCATAATCTGGCTCTGCTGAGCGAAGTTTTTCTAAAATGAAGCTCATCAAAACGTACTTGCGCTCATCTATGGCACAAGAGCGCATGAGTGGTCTGGCAATTGTCAGCATCAACTCTGAATTAGCAAAGGCTTTATCATATGAAGAGCTCATTTACGACTTTGCCTCAAGAAAAAGCAGAAGTGTGCCTTTGTAAATTTTGAACTTTGGAAAGCTCCAGCAGATGACAGTGTTGATTTTATTTCAGTTTATTATTGTTTATTTTATTTATTATAAATGTTTTATTTAAAGTGTAATTTTAGTTTGTATTTTTTGCTGTAGAGCTACAATTGTAATTTATAAATGATACAATTTATTTATGTATTTACTTTTATTTGAATAAAGTTCTATTTTGGCCCCTATAGTAGGTGTTTTTTTTATTATTTTATTTTTACTTCCGTAATATTTGGGGGAGGGGGCACAAAAGTAAATTTCTGCTTAGGGCACCCATTTGGCCAGCAGCGGCCCTGCCTATGCTGCCTAACTATGCCCTGCCACCACTTTTCAATCTCCAAACTCTTTCAGACTGACCCACCTGCACAGGATATAATCTACCTTTGTACATCTTCCTCCACTCTTGTATGTCAATATGTGTTCCTCCCTCTTCTTAAAATACATATTCACCACAGCCATTTCCATCCTTATCACACAATCCATTACCATCTGAACTTCTGCATTCCTCTCCTTGACACCATACCTACCCATTACCTCCTTGTCTCCTCTGTTCCCTTCACCAACATGTACATTGAAATCTGCTCCAATCACCACTCTCTCTCCCTTGGGTACACTCTCCACTACTTCATCCAACTCACTCCAGAAATATTCTTTCTCATCCATCGCACACCCAACTTGTGGGGCATATGCACTAACGACATTCAACATCACACCTTCAATTTTCAGCTTCATAATCATCACTCTGTATGACACACTTTTCACCTCCAAAACACTCCTGACATACTGTTCCTTCAGGATAACTCCTACCCCATTTCTCCTCCCATCAACGCCATATGGGCCTTTTAAGTCCCTGTGTACTGGGACCTATTCTAAACAAAAACTGACTCAATTATCACACTGCATCTTAATTATAGCAACAAAGTTCTATCTCTTACTAGGGGGCTCTGCCCCCTGCTCGCTTCGCTTGCCAACCCCTGGTGTTGGGAATGACAAAGAGCGTGATGTATGAATGAGATATAGAATAATGTGAAGGTGTAGATGATGCAAATAGAAAGCAAACAATAAAGTGTGTGGCACAGTGTAAAGGTTTATTGGAAAATTTCTTTGTATACGCCATTTAAGTGTAAAAGGTAATTCCAGGTCAGAACTTGTAAGGTCAATGAAGATGGTTATTGTTGTGATCAGAGTCAAGTTTGTCAGAGCTTAGAAAGAGTTGTGTCTCTCCAGGATGTAATGGAATGACTTGGGTATTTATGTTTTCCACATTAATATTTTTTAGACATAATATAGTGCGTTGTGTTAAAAGGGGCATTTGGTCTAATGAGATTGCTGTTCCAAATCTGTCTGTAACTAAGTCGGCGCAGATAAAGGCTTGAGGAATTGTAATAATATCTGGGTGAAGTCTATCTGTATTGGTGAGTGTACCATCTCCCAGTTGTAATAACCAATTGTTATGATCTGGATGTGGACATCGCATGTTTTGTACTAACTGTATCTTTTGAAAGCAATGCCAATTGTCTGCGTATTTTAAGGTGCACTGAACAATAGCTGAGCGCATGGAATGTGGAACAATAGCTAAGCACTGTCTAAAATCTCCTCGTAATAAAAGTACCTTTCCTCCAAAGGGAAGATTATTATTCATAAACGTTTGTAGAAGTTTATGAATGGTGTTGAGTAAGTGAGTGGATGCCATTGTACATTCATCAATAATTAACAGTTTTGCAAGACGGATGTCATGTGCAGTGCCACTGTTAATGTTCATAGTGGATATCGATTTGTAGGATGTAATGCAGTTCATAAAGATTTCACTTTCAGGTACATTGTTAGTTAGAAGCTTCTGTAGATATTCAGGATATGAATGTAAAGGAGGCAGTCTAATTTGACCGTTTTGATAACAACGTGTAAATGTATTACTTGTATTGCCAGTTGTTTCTTCAGCGAAGTTAAGTGAATGACAATGATTGCAAATGACATTCATTAATCCCAATGAATTTTCCTGTATAGTGGACTCATTATTGAACGCGTTGTCAGCTAACTGGCGCAATCGTTTAGCAGGTGTCTGTCGTTGATGTCCGTGACGTGTATGTTTTGCTTGTGCCGTTTGAGAGGCGCGTCGTTGTATGTCCAGTATTTGGGACGTGTTGTTTTGGAGCTGTAATCGATTTGCCTGTGAGGTGTGAGAAGCCCGTTGTAGTTTACGGCGTGCATTGTTTGTATTCAGCCTTGCCCGTTTTTGTATGTCGGTCAGTTGAGCTTTCTCTTTTTGGAGCCTTGCCTGCTTGTTTTCCGACATTTGAGATGCGCGGTGTAGACGTCTGCGTTTATTTATTTTGTCCCCTCGCTGCCGTTTTTGTATGTCTGAGACGGGAGGTGTTTCGTTTTGAAGCCGTGCCTGTTTCGATGCAGTACTGTGAGACGCGTGCTGCATGCGTCCACGTTCAGTGTGTCTGTCCATTTGGGTTCGTTTCTGTAACTGTGTTAGTTGAGCTTTGCGTTTTTGGAGCCAAGACATTTTTTCTTCCAGAGTTTCAGAAGCACGTTGGAGCCGACGTGTATTGTTTTTTTTCATGCGGGTTCGTGTGTTTGGTCCCGTTACTCGAGCCGTATCGATTTGTACCCGTGATCGTGAATTCATGAATTGTTTGTTCTTCAGCGTTAGAAATATGGATAAGTAATAAGGAGGATCCCACTCACTGTTAATATGGAGCCTTTTCTGCGGTTGAACGGTTAATAGTGCCTCATTGTAATGAGATCCACCTATGCTGCATAGTGTGAATTGTGTTTGGTCCCGTTATCCGAGCCGTATCGTTTTGTACCCGTGATCGTGAATTTATGACTTGTTTGTTCTTGAGCGTGATAAATATGGATAAGTAATAAGGAGGATCGCACGCACTGTTAATATGGAGCCTTTTCTGCGGTTGAACGGTTAATAGTGCCTTATTGTAATGAGATCTACCTATGCTGCATAGTGTGAAGGTGTTGAGATGACGTATGTTTAATACGGACGGTTCATTTAGAAATGGGGCTTTGTGTGTAGATTTGTGCATATTTGCGTTATTGATTTGTTTCAGGGTGCACTGTTCCAATGTGATGCAATATTTGTCCACATATGCGAAAGCAGTATGGGTCATTGCCTTTTGGTGGCCTGATATTCACTCCGGTAGATGCAAAAGCAAATGAACTATTGTAGGATCTAATGCAGTTCATAAAGTTTTTACTTTCAGGTACATCGTTTGTTAGAAGCTTCTGTAGATATTCAGGATATGAATGTAAAGGAGGCAGTCTAATCTGACCCTTTTGACAACAACGTGTAAATTCATTACTTGTATTGCCAGTTGTTTCTTCAGGGAAGTTAAGTGAATGACAATGATTGCAAATGACATTCATTAATCCCAATGAATTTTCCTCAATAGTGGACTCATTATTGAACGCGTTGTCAGCTAAGTGGCGCAATCGTTTAGCAGGTGTCTGCGGACGGTTCCTTTAGAAATGGGGCTTTGGGTGTCACTTCTTATTGATGTTAGTGTGTTTGTGGGTCTGAATCGTCGTTGTTGTGAACGTTTCGTGTGCCATGTCCGTAGTCTGTCCCGTTTCGTCTCTAATGGGCTTGGTGTGGCAGTCACGGCTTCTTTTTTTTGGTGTGGTAGGAGCTTGTTGATTCCTCCTCTTTGTGTGCGTCCTGTTTCGTGTGCAATGGAATTCGTGCGGCGCTGTGTGCTTTGCCGGCGTCTGGAGGGGGGGGTATTGGTGGTGCGCGAGCGTCTTCTTTCTTTTTGTGTGCCAGGGGCTTGTTGAATCCGCCTCTTTGTGTGTGTCCCGTCCGTTGCTTGTGGGGGGTGGTGGGGTTGCGGGTTCTTTTTTTTTGTGTGCCAGGGGCTTGTTGAATCGTCCTCTTTGTGTGTGTCCTGTCCGTTGCTTGCTCGGTGCTTGGAGGTGGGTGTGGGATTTGTGGGGCGCGAGCGGCTTCTTTTTTTTTGTGTGCTAGTTTCGTGTGCAATGGCTTTTGTGCAGCGCTGTGTGCGTCGCCTGCGTTTGACTCCTTTTTTCTGTGCTGACTCCTTTTTTCTTTGGTCGCGGCGCCTCATTTCTTTGACTCCTTTTTCCTGTGCTCACTCCTTTTTTCTGTGGTCGTGGCTTTTCTGTGGTCGCGGCCGCCTCTCGCGGCGCCTCATTTCTTGGGGCACCTGCGCAGTACGTCTTTTTGCGGCTACGGCCCATGGCCGGATGTCCCTGCGTCCATCCGGTTTAGCATTCTCGGTTAGTAATGTGGATTAACTTACAGGGGGTAAAAGGCTATACCATTGTCTATGACTATGACTAAGCTAACACTAATATGAATTTAACTTAACTTAAAGCATTAACTTTCTAAGATTGGCTCTTTTTAATAGTTTGCTCTCTAAGTGAATATATATATATATGTATATATATATATATATATAGTCATGCACAAGTGCTTAGCTGCCATTAAGGCTCTAAAAAGGTAAGCAACACCTCCCCAAACCAGGATGGGATGTTATCATTAATGCTTCTTCCCCTCTTCATCTATAGTCCCAAAGCTTCCGGATGACTTTTTTGCTTATATGTCTCTAGAACCCACTCCTTACTGCTTTCCATCATAAAAGGAGCCAAGCCACCAGAAGTCCTTGTTTATTGTGGACCAGAAAACCACCTTGTACACTAGGACCTTACTATCTCTTTGTACTGCTGTTACTATGTTTTCTCACCCTTGCATGCCATTTATTTTAAATATTTTTCTTCATACCATCGTTAAACAGGGTGTCTCCTGACTCCTCAGCACTTTAGTGATTTAGAACCCATGTCTTTTCTATCACTATACATATATATTTAGTATGTAATACAATAGTAGAAGTGGATTGACACGCTACAGATATGTGAGTTGCCTTATTTACATTTGCAGAATTTTACTTATGAAATGTACATCTTTTTTTTTTCTTTACTTGAAAGCATTTATTTCTGTATGGCTTGGTTAATCAAATGAGTCATAAACATAATCATAATAGCAAAAATATCACCACTAATGGCCCTGTGCATGGTTTAACTGGGCCTTGTGATTATTTTCATTTTACACGCACTTACAGTTTAATTACATTATGCTCCTCTTGGATTGCACTTGCATACGTACTATAAATATAAAATTGTGCCTTGATCACTGTGCTTAGTCTACAAAACTGAATGAAGGAAGAAAGCTTCTTAGCCTTTATTGAACAAATAAATTCTTCATCATGTCTTTGGTTAATTAGCTACTCTAAATTCCCCAGTATGAGTGAGTCTGTGTGTGTGTGTGTGTGTGTGTGTGAATGTGCCTTGCAATAGACTGGTACCCTATCAAAAGTTGGCTCCTGCCCGGTGCCCAACTCTGCTAGGACAACACTTGCCCATCATGAGCCCGAAGTGTACAAATCTTTGGACCTTGGTTTGATTCCCACGATCAGAGGATCCCTTTGTGTTTTCTCCTGCATGCTGTATATGTGCGTTTTAGTTAATTTGATGACCCAATGTAGCTGCACACATAAATGTGTCCCATGATGTGTTAGCGCTTGTCATGCTCCTAGCACTTTTGGGATAGCTTACAACTCTGTAAGACCTTGGAATGAAGTAAGCATGTCCAAAAAAATGATGAATGGATTGGTGGATGAATGATTTCCTTGAAAGGACCAGTAGCTGTTGGTAGCTTTAGAGCTGAAGTCCCTTTGTGCTTTCCTGCATGGGTTTGTCTGCCATGAGGGGCTGGCAGGCCGATTCTTACCTCAGTACTGCTGTGCTTGTTATTCAGTAGAAAGAAGCAAACACATTTAAAGGACAGGATAAAAGAACAGTCAGATGTAGTTAGGACTGAAATATCATGAAATGGTATACCAAAACGCTAAAGTAACAATGTTCTCCAGGAACCAAATTAAAGCAATGTTCAAGCCTGTAAATGAATTCTTTCTCAAGCAAGTTATATGATTGTTTTAGTTAATTTAGTCTTCCCTTAATAGTTTTAAAGTTTTACACACAGAGTTGTTGGATCGTTATCTTTTATATCATGGCTGACCAGCTTTGTCGTATCTTCTGCTACTCGTTCAGCCCATTACTAAGGTTCCAGAAGGTGCTGCTACTGTGGAAAATATCCTGTATTATTCCATTTCTATAGAAGGCTGGCAATTCTTCACCTAATAACTACAACCCAGTGGCCTTAAGTCTTGCATCATGAAAATCTTAAAGAAACTGGTCCTGGACTATATGAGTCCTCTTGTGAAAGACTATTTGGACCCACTGCATTTTGGAGTATAAAATGTGATCATTTAGCAGAGGGGGTACAAAAATTGGAGTAGAAGATGCAATTATCTCTCTGCTTCACAGGGCTTATTCCCATCTACACAACACTTGCAGTACTGTGAAGATTGTTTTTGACTTATCTAGTGACTTCAGTACCATCCAGGCATTCCTGAAAAATGGGTAAGTTCAGACAGATTCAGGTAAATTAACCTATGATGGCCTGTGTAATGGACTATCTGTCAGACAGTTTGTGAAGCTCAAGGACTGGGTGGTACAGGACAGTGGAGCATCACAAGGGACAGTCTTGTTTCCTTTTCTAATCACCCTGTACATTCTGGACTATAAATATAACACCAGGTCATGTTATTTGCAATAATTCTCAGATGATTCTGCATTATTGGAATGTTTTAATAAGTCTGGGTTAGGTGGGGGCTGGTATGGGTGAGACAGAGTGGAGGAGTCAGGTGTAGAACTTTGTTTCTTGATGAAAACAGATTACCTGCAACTTAACATCAGCAAAACCAAAACTTCCACTAAAGAGCCTCTACATTAAGTCACCAATCAGAGAGTGGATATGGAGGCAGACCTTCGAAGTGCCACAAGTACTTGGGAG
Source organism: Erpetoichthys calabaricus (assembly GCF_900747795.2). Taxonomy (NCBI): domain Eukaryota; kingdom Metazoa; phylum Chordata; class Cladistia; order Polypteriformes; family Polypteridae; genus Erpetoichthys; species Erpetoichthys calabaricus. The sequence goes on from NC_041396.2 coordinate 45,636,984, forward strand.
TCCGAATCAGTGACAAGCTCTATTGGTCTGTTAATACAGCAGAACTTTATATGAAAGATCAGGTCAGAGTAGACTCTTTGTTTCTTAGGAGACTGTGCTCCTTTAATGTGGGTAGTGACATCCTTTATATATTCTACATCTCTGTGATAGTCTGGGCATTTGTCTATGCTGTAGTAAACTGAGCCACTCTCAGCACGTCAAGAGAGGCCCACCAAAGAAACACGTTGATTAAGAAAGCAGACTCAGTTATAGGAGGCACTCTTGACCCATTGGAGGTAGCATTGGAAGAATGAAGACAGAACTGATGTCCATTATGAACAACTCTGCACATCCTTTCTCATACACACTAACACTGAGTACTTTCTGGCAAATTATTTACTCAGGAAGAATTATGTCAAGACCCTGACATCAATACGCCTTTATAATGCCTCACTGTGACTGCAACTGCTCTTTTTATCTTTAGCCCAGTCATAAATTGTCTTTCTTTTTCAGAATTCTGATATGTATTTGAGGAGAGTTGATGTTTTAAATATCTATTTATTTATTTATTAGGCTCTGTAAAAAGCTAAATTTCTCCCTTGGGACAAATAACATACTATCTCTTCAACAGCTGCCAAAATGCCAAGAGTTACATAGCACATGTACCACATGCCTAGCAACTACTCAGCAATATAGCCACCAGACAAGAACCTGTGATGGGCCCTACCATAACATTTCATGTTGTAAAGAAAATAATTAACTGTAGTTTTACTTTTTTCTTTTTATAATTAATTATCAAGGTTCCCTTACCTTGGGCATAGGAGGCAGTGAAGATGGCATTAAGAAACAGATGGGCAGCATCACGAGATTGTGCTCTGGATGGGAGCGCGACTGGCTGGTCATGGCAGCATGAAGAAATCTATCACACTGCTTGTACCCTTGAATCCCAAAGTACTGACATCCCTGTATTACTGTGGCTGTGGCTGCCAAGGGAAGGACGTTTGATTAGTCTGCTTGTGTTGTGGAAGTTACTGGTAGAAAAGGAAAGCCTGAATGCTGGGCATGCAGGTAGGCATAAGGGAATTAAGGTCCTGTAAAAAAGTTTGGGAAAGTTACGTGAAAGTGGAGACGCGCGCACGTACAATATGTCATACGGTGAATGCACAAGTGCTTGTGAGAAGCTGAACATATAGAGAATACTCATGGTGCTCACCTGATGAGGATGTAATAGGAGGTGTGTGTCATAATGTCTTCTATGATTGGCTCTGCTAGGCAGGTGCCTTTAGAGATTGGTTAGGTAAAAGGTGTCCAGCATATAAAATTAAGACCAAGAGGATTTGTCTTTTGACCACATGCCATTTGGTGAAAGTAGGAGTTGCAAAGTGAGTTTGGTGCAGTGATTTTAAAGGAATTTTTTCCTATACTTTGCGTGATTGTGCTTTTTTTTTTTACTTTTCGATTTTTTATGGTTTTTTTAGGTTCTCTTGATTTATGTCCTGTGAAGAGAAGGAAAAATTATTGTTTACTTATTTGTTTTTCTCATTTTTTTCTACACCTTTTACTTTGAGCCACTGTACATACTGTAAATATTCACCTGCACTTTTTTTTTTTTTTTTTTTTTTTTAAATATATTCTGTGCCATTGCGTGGACTGTGCATATATTTAAAACCGTGACAGTGTAATTATTTTCTGGAACATAAGATAGAAGAAATATTATTTTGAGCAAATAATTTGGTGCATATCTCCATATCATCCACCACTGATCTGCTCAGGTATGACTCATACCTAAATTTGGAATGAAGAGAAAGTTTTAAAAAAACTCCATTAGAACATTAGAACACTCTAGACGAGAACAGACCATTCAGCCCAACAAAGCTCAATAGTCCGATCCACTTATTTCTTTCAAAAAAACATCAAGTCGAGTTTTGAAAGTCCCTAAAGTCTTACTGTCTACCACACTACTTGGCTTACTTAGTCCAAGTGTCTATCATTCTTTGTATAAAGAAAAACTTCCTAATGTTTGTGCGAAATTTACCCTTAACAAGTTTCCAACTGTGTCCCTGTGTTCTTCATGAACTAACTTTAAAAATAACAGTCTCGATCCACTGTAATAATTCCCTTCATAATTTTAAACACTTCAATCATGCCACCTCTTAATCTTCTTTTTCTTAAACTGTAAAGGCTCAGCTCTTTTAATCTTTCCCAAGAATTCAACCCCTGTAGCCCTGGAATCAGCCTAGTCACTCTTCTCTGAACCTTTTCTAGCACTGCTATGTCCTTTTTGTAACCTGGAGACCAAAACTATGGCACACAGTACTCAAGATGAGACCTCACCAGTGAATTATAAAGGTTGAACAGAACCTCCTTGGACTTGTAAGCATAACCTCATTGGACTTGGACTTGTCCACAGTGGGTTAAAAAAAGTTTAAAAAGTAGCTGCAATGGAGAAAACAGGTATATAAGGCATATAAGACTAATAACTCCAAAGTGAATTGTAGAGCTTATGAGAACATGAGGGCAATCATTAAAAGGATATTAGGGAGGCTAAAAGACAGAGAGGAATGTTGCAGATAAGGAAGAAGACGACCCTAAGAGATTCTTTCAGTATTTTAGTAGTAAAAAAAACAATCAAGGAGGAGGTGAAGTGCATCAGGAATAGTAAAGTAAAAATAACAGATACAGATGGTGAAATAGTGGAGGCTCTAAACTTGCATTTTTCACAAGTTAGGAAGTGGATAACCTCCCAGTGGTAAATGGAACTGCTAAGGAGGCTCTGAGTGATTTACAAATTGTAGACAGTGAAGTTCTGCTCAGATTAATAAGCTCAAATCAAAAAAATCACCAGGACAACATAATATTTACCCTCAAGTTCTTAAGGAGGATAGCAAATATGTATATAAACTCTTAATACTTATTTTTTAGGGAGTCAATGCACACTGGGGAGATTCTGAAGGACTGGAAAATGGCAAATATTATACCATTATATAAAAAGGGTGACCGGACAGATTCAAGCAACTATAGACCAATAAGCTTAACATGCATCACAGGAAAATGAATGGAAGGAATTATTAAAGATAAGATTGAGCAACACCTGATTCATTAGAAACAGTCTGATCTTAGAGTCTGACCAGGTTCAACCTCATTTTCCAGTCACCATGGGCTCAGAAGAAGGGAGGTCATGTTTTACTAACATTCTGGAATTCTACGAGGAACGCAACAAAAGGATATGATCAAAGTGGGGCGTCTATATATATAATTCACTAAGCCGCCGACAAGTAGACACCCATGGAAAGCACGCAGGACAGAGCCACGCCCACCAACTGTATGACTATTGGATACGACGACAACGCGCAGAGCCACGCCCACCAACTTGGACGCGACGACTCGGAAAACATGGCGTCATTTATGTTTGTCTGTGCTAGAGTCCACATGCACCTCTGAGCCACGTTGACTGTTCAGAGACATGTTTCTTGCGGATGTGAATCGCTGTATGCAGCGTCTAAAACAGTTTGTGAGGGGTATCCCATGGGATCCTTAAAACAATCCTTTAAAACTGAGGTTAAAACACAATGAAGGAAGCAGTCGTTAAAAACCAATAAGCCCTGTGCCTCTTTTTCATTAGCGTCTCACCTGCTTCACCGATACAGGCCCTGCAACAGTCGAGACACTCTCTCAGCAGCTGACCTTCTCTGTGCCTGACTCCACTACTGTCAGTCGCCTGATTAAAAATGGCCTTTTGAAGGGGAGCTATGGACCCGCTATACCACAGGAACACATTGCCTTCGAGCCTGCTCTCGCTCACTCTAACGTACCAGCTTTCTCTCTCTCCTCACTCGCTCGCAAACTGCACAGGGGAGAAATGCCCGCAGCACGACTCCACCCGGAAACCATTTCAGCCACACTTCCACACCCCTTGCTACGCTGTGAGTGTGATGATTATTTATTTAAAAATGGCCTTTTGAAGGGTAGCTGTGGACCCGCTATACCACAGGATCACCTGTGACATTGTCTTCACATTGTTTTCCTTTTATTTCTGATCCCGTCGAGCAGATCAGACATCCATGCAAACAACACTGAATAATCAATAGCTGCAACTACTTTGCCCGCCCCAAGTCGGTTTCGTCTGTGTTCAGCAGTGTTTCCCAAACTCGGTCCTGGTGAACCCCTGTGGCTGCAGGGTTTTGTTCCAACCAGATTCCTAATCATTAATGCCGGTGAAACTCATCCGGGGTAAGTTGGTTTTTCAAATGCCGCCGTGTAATAGATTAGTTTAGCTGGACCTAATCATCCAAGATGAATGCGCGTGCCCGCGCTGAGTAAAAAGCCAATGTATATTGAGTCTAGAAAACATGATCAGCAAGTCTTTGATAGGCTGCAACAAAATTATGAAAGTACGGGCGCATTTTTTTCACACAAGCTGTGTGTGTGTGTGTGGGTGGGTGTTAAATAGTTAGTTAGTTAATTAGTTACTCGAAGGATTTCAAGATTTAATATGCACAAGCGGTAACACTGAAAAAGCAGCCCAAACCAGAAAAGACGGCTGGCAAAAAGTGGCCGACAAATTAAATGCATGTGCATTGTACTTACTGAAAGTAGCGTTACGGATTTTGCAAATGTTCATTTTTTTCCCTCTGCTTAAAAAACATTTAAAAAGCGCCGTGATTATGCAGCGTATACTACGCTGCGGGTTGGTATGCAGCGTGTAAAACAGTTTGTTTGTCGCAGATAATTTGCCTTTTACTATTACACGAAGACAATTTCCTGTTAATACTTCATTACATTGATATAGCGGTGTTCTCAGTATTCAAAGCGCTATCCACACAAGGAGGGACCAGGAAGCGAACCCACAATCTTCCACAGTCTCCTTACTGCAAAGCAGCAGCACTACTACAGCGCCATAAGGCAGTTAAAGAATGCACCGGGCTCGATTTTGTTTTCACTTCTGTTTACAGCGATCGGGTCATAGATAGCATTGTTGCAATGTAACTTTTCTTGGTGACTTATTACATTACGGATGTTTCACATGTTCATTTTTTCCCCTGTGCTTAAAAGACATTAAAAAAGTGTTTCTCAACTGTGACTCCGGAACATCTCAGTACGCAAGCTATATTAAGCGTCAACAACAAAGACTCGCTACACCTTAATCTACAAGTACTGACACTTATCCCTACCGACGAAGTAACTTTCACCACTGTGGCCTTCTTCGTCACAGACGATCCCGCTTTCAGTCACGGACAATTATATGTTGCTCTCTCCAGAGGTCTATCTTTTCATTCACTCACAGTCGTATCCTCAAACCCACGCCATTTGGACAACTGTGTCATTCAGGAAGTGTTCACCCATCAATACATAATTATGCGCCGTATGCTACGCCACGGGATGGCTAGTATGATATTATTTATCTGGACTTTCACAAAGGATATGATAAGGTGCCACATGAGAGGTTGGCATCAAACTAAAAGAAGTGGGAGTTCTGGGTGATGTTTTTAGATGGGTGGAGAATTGGCTCAGACACAGGAAGCAGAGGGTGATGGTGCGAGGAACCTCATCACAATTGGCTGATGTTAAGAGTGGTGTTCCACAGGGGTCAGTGCTAGGGACACTGCTATTTTTAATATATATAAATGATTTAGATAGAAATATAAGTAGCAATGAGGTTAGGTTTGCTGATGATACCAAGATAGGTGGATTGGCAGATAATCTGGAATCTGTTTTACTAGGGGGCTCCGCCACCTGCTCGCTTCGCTCGCCAACCCCTGGTCTTGGGTAACCCGCAATACATTTGAAAGAGATTATTGTCTGTCTTGGTAATTGTTACATATGTATCATGTTCACCGTCACGACATCTGTAGGTCTATGTAATATATGTAAATGACAATAGCAGCTTAATTGTTATGTTATGTAAGTATAGAATGTCTTTGAGTTTGCGCAGATCTATGTATGAGACATATTGGAGTGTAAAGGTGTAGATGACGCAAAAGGATATCTTCATACACCACATTTGTAGTAAAGATGGCGTGTTGTCCTTGAATGAGTTTTCCTTGGTATGGAGTTATTATAATCTTGACGTTAATGTCACATGCATGCCGAACTCTTGAGAAGGCTACATAAAGTTGTCCATGTCTAAATATAGGCTCAGAGAGGTAAAGGCCGACTCTGTCCATGGTCTGCCCTTGCGATTTGTTGATTAGGTATACGTTGTTTACTGTTAGTAATATGGATAATTGCACTTACTGTTAAAATTACCTATTTCCGTTAGTTGAACTCTTTTGGGGCGGGACGCGGAAGCCTCTTCTGTGTGTGTTTTCTGTGAGTACTTATAGTGTTGTATTACTGTAATGTGATTTACATATGCTGTGGAGTCCGGATCTTCGGGGCTTCTGTACTATCTCGGGTTTTTGCTTGCGGTGCTTTAGAAGTGTGTTGTAGGCGCCTGCACCTTCCGCACTATGTCGTGTTTGACTATGCTGTGTAGTGTGGACGTATAGGGTTTTGTACTCTCTTGAGAAGGCTGCATAAAATTGGTTAAGACTGTGTTGTGGTAATCCGGCCGGGTTAATGGTGTTTCTCGTTTTGGAGCCATGACCGTGACTCCATTAGTTATACATTGTTTACTGTTAGTAATATGGATAATTGCACGTACTGTTAAAATTACTTATTTCCGTTAGTTGAGCTCTTTTGTTTCTGAGCCGTGACACCTTCGCTTGCGGTGTATAGGTGCATGCGCCCTCCATACTATGTCGGGTTTGACTATGCTGTGTTTTGTGGACGTTTGGGGCCTCCGTACTTTCTCTGGTTTGACTGTGGGGCAGGACGCCGAAGCCTCTTCTGTTTGTGTTTTCTGTGAGTACTTATAATATTGTCTTACTGTAATGTGATTCACATATGCTGTGGAGTCCGGATCTTTGGGGCTTCTGTACTATCTTGGGTTTTTGCTTGCGGTGCTTTCGAAATGCGTTGTAGGCGCCTGCACCTTCCTTACTATGTCGGGTTTGATTATGCTGTGTAGTGTGGACGTGTGTTAGTCGAGCTCTTTCTTTTTGGAGCCGTGCCTGCTTTGCTTGCGGCATTTCAGATGCACGTTGTAGGAGCCTGCGTTCATTGATTCTATCCAGGCGGGCTCGTGGTTTACCATTCTCGGTTAGCCTGTGTTTTCTGTGGTTGTACTGTCAATATTGTATTACTGTAATGTGCTTAATATTGTATTACTGTAATGTGATTCACATATGTTGTGGAGTCCGGATCTGTGGGGTTTCTGTACTATCTCGTGTTTATGCTTGCGGTGTGTTAGAAGCGCGTGGACCATGCTGTGTAGTGTGGACATTTTGTTCAGAAGCGCGTTGTAGGCACCTGCGACTTTCGTACTTTCCCGTGCCTTCTGTACTATCTTTGTGGACCTGTGGGGCCTCCGTAGCCTCTTCCGTTTGACTCTGGGGTGCAGCACAGAATCCACTTTTTTGTGTGGCTGTGTCGTTAGTTGTTAGCTATGGGCGCGTTGTTGCTTCATTTCTTATTTACGTTAGTTGAGCTCTTTCGTTTTTGAGCCGTGACTCCTTCGTTCGCGGTGGATCAGACGTCGCTTGCGGTTTATGAGACGCGCGCTGTAGGCGCCTGCGCACTATGTCTCCTGCATCCATCACCGTGTACCTGGGTCCGTGCCTTCCGGTTTACCATTCTCGGTTAGTAATATGGATCATTACAGAAGGGCTAAGATAGCATACAGGCTTGGGCAGATTTGTGGCAGATGAAATTTAATGTCAGTAAATGTAAAGGATTACACATAGGAATTAAAAATGTTAGGTTTGAATACACAATGGGCCGTCTGAAAATCGAGAGTGCACCTTATGAGAAGAATTTAGGAGTCATAGTGGACTCTAAACTATCAACTTCCCAACAGTGTTCAGAAACCATTAATAAGGCAAACAGAATGTTAGGTTATATAGCATGATGTGTGAAGTACAAGTCCAAGGAGGTTCTGCTCAAGCTTTACAATGCACTGCTGAGGCCTCATCTGGAGTGCTGTGTGCAGTTTTTTTTTTTTACTAATGTTATTGTAATCATTCCGTACATATAGATCAATTTTTACGAAAAATAAAATTGAAAGCAAATCAAACCACGTGGCCAAAGGAGTAATAGTTTAATAGGGCAAAAAAAGATAAATGGAGAAGGAAAAGAAATGCGGAAATAATTATTTCTTCTTATTCTAAAATATTATTGATTAAATCCTGCCAGGTTTTGAAAAAATTCTGTACAGATCCCCTAACTGAGAATTTGATTTTTTCCAATTTCAAATAATATAAAACATCGGTTTCCCACTGACTTATAAGAGGAGAGTTAGGATTCTTCCAATTTAACAAAATAAGTCTGTGTGCCAAAAGTGTAGTGAATGCAATCACAGCTTGTTTGTCCTTCTCCACTTCAAATCCATCTGGAAGAACACCAAACACAGCTGTTAATGGGTTAGTAGGGATTGTGACACCAAGGCTGTCTGAAAGGCACTTAAAATTTTTGGTCCAAAATGATGTTAATTTGGTGCATGCCCAAAACATGTGACCCAGTGAGGCAGGAGCTTGGCTGCAGCGTTTGCAGGTTGGATCTTGCCCTGGAAACATTTTGGAAAGTTTTAAGCGAGACAGATGAGCTCGATACATAATTTTGAGTTGAATAATTCTATGCTTTGCGCATATGGAGCCCGAGTGGATTCTCTGCATTGCTACCTTCCATTCCTTTTCTGATATATTAATTAAGAGATCTTTTTCCCATTGTCCTCTTGGATCTTTGAAAGGAAGGGACTCTAATAAAATTTTATATATTGCAGAAATGGTGTCTGTCCTCGAAGTTGAGCGATATTTTTTCCAGCATGGTGGAGGGTACAAGATGACGAAAATCGGGCAGGTTCTGTTTGACAAAGTTTAAAATTTGAAGATAGTGAAAGAAATGTGTAGCTGGAAGGTTAAATTTGGAGTGTAATTGTTCAAAGGATGCAAAGATATTGTCTATATAAAGATCTCTGAGCAATTTAATCCCAAATCTTTTCCAGATATTAAAAACTGGATATGTTTGCGAGGATTGAAAGAGGTGGTTCTCTTGCAGGGGTGCCACAAATAGAAGATTTTCCATCTTAAATTGTTCTCTAAATTGGTTCCATGTTCTGAGTGACTGAAGCACAATTGGGTTATTAGTATATTTGCAATAACTTGCATTTATTGGAGCGCAGAGCAGGGAATATAAAGAAATGCTGCAGGATTTTACTTCTATTGCAGACCAGGCCTGTGTATGTTCATTTATTTGTGTGGCTTGTATGTTTGCTGCCCAGTAATAAAACTGAAAATTAGGTAGAGCCATGCCACCTTCTTCCTGAGGTCTTTGTAGGGTTGCTCTTTGGATACGTGAATGTTTTGAGTTCCAAATAAATGAGGTTATGGTTGAATCTAATTGCTTAAAAAATGATTTATTGATATATATTGGGATGTTTTGAAATTAAAAAAGAAGCTTAGGAAGGATATTCATCTTAACAACGTTAATTCTTCCGGCTAGAGTGAGATGAAGGGTTGACCATTTATGCAAGTCTTGCTTAATTTTTTCCATACAAACAGCGAAATTTTGTTGATAAAGAGCTTTATGTTTACTTGTGATATTTACCCCTAGGTATTTAAACTGATCTGCTATGGTAAAAGGTAGGGTGTCCAATCTAATATTATATGCTTGTGAATTCACTGGAAAGAGTATACTTTTATTCAGATTAATTCTGAGACCAGAGATCTTTTGAAAATCAGAAAGTGCTGTTAAAACTGCAGGCACAGTGTTTTCTGGGTCTGATATATATAAAACCATATCATCTGCATATAGAGAAATTTTCTGTTCCAGTCTTTCTCGGATAATCCCCTTTATCTGATAAGAATTTCGACAGTGGACCGCCAGTGGTTCAATGGCGATTGCAAACAGCAGTGGTGACAAAGGGCATCCTTGTCTGGTGCCACGTTCTAGTTTAAAGTAGTCTGAACAAATGTTGTTAATACAGACTGAGGCTTCTGGACTGGTGTACAGTAGTTTGATCCATGCACAAATATTCGGGTCAAACCCACATTTCTCCAATGCAGTGAAAAGGTAGTTCCATTTAATCATATCAAATGCTTTTTCTGCATCCAATGATAATAATATCTCTGGGGTATTTGACTTTGCTGGTGAATATATTACATTAAACAGGCACTGAAGACTGGAAGATAAGTGTCGGCCTTTAATAAATCCAGTTTGATCCTGTGATATTACCGAAGGCAGCACTTTCTCCATCCTTCTAGCTATGATTTTTGAGAGCATCTTAACATCATTATTCAGAAGTGAAATTGGTCTGTATGATGCACATTGTAACAAGTCCTTATTTTGTTTAGGAAAGATGGTGATTAATGCTTGACGAAAAGTTTGAGGTAGAAGTTGATTGTCTCTAGCTTCTGTAAATGTTGCCAATAAGAGGGGAGCTAGCTGAGCGGAGAATCCTCTTTAATAAAATTCCTGTGTGCGTCCATGTGTCCGTGTGTGTGTGTCTTCTGGTGAAGTGCGCATGCGCAGGCACTCTTTAATAAAGGACATCATTGCTGGGGAGAGTGCTGATTGGGTACTCGCGGCCGCGCACATAAAATCCATTGCTGAGGAGACGCCACACATACAATAATCAGCTGCACGCCAGCACAGATTAAAATACTTGCTGGGGAACAGTACAGCACAGTACTTGCTGGAGAGACGCCACAGCCACGATTATCAGCTGCACGCCACACATTACATCAGTTCCTGGGGAGACTCTGCTGATTGCCCACTGTTGTGACAGAAAATTAAACACATATTACGGACAAGGTGAAAGTACAGGGAAGGGCGGAATGAGTGGCAGAGTCACCGGCCTCTAGCAGATGCTTCAAAGGCCGCCTGACGCATCACACAAGACAGAGAGGGTGGGACCTATAAAATACTGCGAGGCAGATCCAATCGGATTTCGGTAAATGAGGTAACACCTAAAACATAAGGCACGAAAAATCCAATCGGGTACTGAGACGCAGAGACCAGCTTCCCCAAAGAGGTGGGATTAGTGTTTGTTGTTGTGCAAGTGTTCACTCTGAGGATGTCAGATTTGCGATTAAGAAGCTTGGCCCGGTAAAGTGTAAAGTGTCAGTCGTTGAAGGGGTTTTCCTAAATATATGAATTTTCATGATATTACAATAGGATAACTTTTAAAAGTAGATTTATTTTCGCGCACATAAAATCTGTTGCTGGGGAGACGCCACACATGCAATAATCAGCTACACGCCAGCACAGATTAAAATACTTGCTAGAGAGATGCCACAGCAAGCTAAAATAAAGAGATGCAGGATAGGAGATCTTCAAACAGACACAACACATCAATCAACAGCCACAGAGGAGAGGATAAATGTAATATTAATTGTACTTACTATTTTGTCATATATGTTTCTATTTTATTATTATTTTACTTTAGGCTTCTTGCAAAAATATTTTTGACAAAAAAAATTAAGACAAGAAACAGAATGAGGTCAAGGTCCCTTGCCATTTAATATAGACTGTTCCTACTAATGTTTATGCACTACTGTTCTAGTGCCCGTTATTGTAACGGGCTTAATGTCTAGTTTCTTATAAAATTCTATAGGGTAGCCATCAGGGCCTGCTGATTTCCCGCCTTGAAGTGACTTTATAGCATCTTGTAATTCTGATAGGGTCAGAGGTTTACAGTAATCCCTCCTCGATCGCGGGGGTTGCGTTCCAGAACCCCCCGCGAAAGGTGAAAATCCGCGAAGTAGAAACCATATGTTTATATGGTTATTTTTATATTGTCATGCTTGGGTCACAGATTTGCACAGAAACACAGGAGGTTGTAGAGAGACAGGAATGTTATTCAAACACTGCAAACAAACATTTGTCTCTTTTTCAAAAGTTTAAACTTGCTCCATGACAAGACTGAGATGACAGTTCCGTCTCACAATTAAAAGAATGCAAACATATCTTCCTCTTCAAAGGAGTGCGCATCAGGAGCAGAGAATGTCAGAGAGAGAGAGAGAGAGAAAAAAAAGCAAACAGTCAAAAATCAATAAGGCTGTTTGGCTTTTAAGTATGCGAAGCACCACCGGACAAAGTAGCTGCAAGGAAGGGAGCAAGCATTTTTCAGGATTTTTTACAGGAGCGTCCGTATCCTCTAGGCCAGTGTGCGAACAGCCCCTCTGCTCACACCCCCTCTGTCAGGAGCAGAGAATGTCAGAGCAAGAGAGAGAGAGGAAATACGTGCTGTTTGATCTTTTAAGTATGCGAAGCACCATGCGGGAAGCATATCGCTTGCAAAGCAGCTGAACAGAAGAGAGCAATGTGAAGATAATCTTTCAGCATTTTTAGACGAGCGTCCGTATCGTTTAGGGGTGCGAACAGCCCCCCTGCTCACACCCCGTCCGTCAGGAGCAGAGAATGTCAGAGCGAGAGAGAGAGAGAGGAAAGCAAACAATCAAAAATCAATACGTGCTGTTTGATCTTTCAAGTATGCGAAGCACCATGCGGGAAGCATATCGCTTGCAAAGCAGCCACATGTAAGCCCAGCAAAGAAGGGAGCACTGTGAAGGTAATGTTTCAGCATTTTTTGAGGAGCGGCCGTGTCCTCTACGGGTGCGAACAGCCCCCGTGCTCACAATATATTTGAGGAGTTTTATTTAATACATAATATGCGCTGTGGTTGGGTAGCTTCTCAGCCATCTTCCAATAGCGTACCTTGTATGAAATCAACTGGGCAAACCAACTGAGGAAGCGTGTACCAGAAATAAAAAGACCCATTGTCCGCAGAAATCCGCGAACCAGCAAAAAATCCGCGATATATATTTAAATATGCTTACATATAAAATCCGCGATAGAGTGAAGCCGTGAAAGTCGAAGCGCGATATAGCGAGGGATTACTGTATCCAGTTCCTCAGCACTAAAAGTATCTATTTGTGGTATCTGTAATGTATCCAGAAATGCATTAGATTGTGTGTTGTCTTCTTTAAACTCAGTAGAATATAAGGTTTTATAGTAGTCTCTAAATGTGTGCATTATATTTTTATGGTCAATGATTTCATCTCCATTAGTGTTGGTGATTACTGGGATTGCATTGCGAACTTCTTGCTTGTGGATTTGTTGAGCTAAAAGCTTATTAGCTTTCTCTCCGTGTTCATAGTAATGATGTAAAGCACTTTGAGCTACTTTTTGTATGAAAATGTACAATATAAATAAATGTTGTTGTTGTTGTTGTTGATGTCTTGATTTATAAATAAGTTGTTCAGTTTCTTTAGTTGTCAAGATGTTAAGTTCTGTATGCAGGGCCTGCCTTTTCCTATGAAGAGCCTCACTTGGACGCCTGGCTTGTTCTTCATCTATTCTAGTAATTTCGCTTCTTAGCTCTGACACTTTCTTGGTTTCTAATTTATTTCTGTGGGAAAGATATGAAATAATCTGTCCTCTTAAGAAGGCCTTTAGAGTTTCCCAGAGTGTTCCTGCAGAGACCTCTGAGGGTGTGTTTGTCTCTAGGAAGAAGCTAATTTGTTTGAATATAAATTCTGTACAATTCTCGTCTGCTAATAGAAGTGGGTTAAGGCACCATCTGCGAGGTGAATGTGGGGGGCATAATGATTTTAGCTCCAAAACTAGAGGTGCATGGTCGGAGATAACAATTGTGTCGTATTTACAAGATTTAATCATAGGCAAGAAATTATTATCTATAAAGAAATAATCGATTTTTGAGTAACTATGATGCACTGGTGAGTAGAATGAATATGTTCTTGAGTTTGGGTTTAGAAACCTCCAGGGGTCCGATAAGTTGTGGTCGGTTACAAACTGTGTAATTGTCTTTGCAGTGTTAGACGTCGTCCCCCCTGTGGCAGGAGTCCTGTCTAAGTGTGGATTTAAAACACAATTAAAATCCCCAGCCATTATAATTTTATGAGTGTTCACATTGGGAATGGATGCAAATAGATTTTGCATGAATTCCTTATCATCAACATTGGGTGCATAAACATTTATCAAAATCATTTTACAGTTAAATAAGTTGCCCATGACCAACACATATCTCCCTTCAGGATCAGATACTACATCAGATGCTACAAATGGGACTGTTCTATGTATGAGAATTCCAACAACTGCTGTGTGCAGTTTTATTCTCCAGGCTACAAAAAGGACATAGCAGCACTAGAAAAGGTCCAGAGAAGAGCAGCTAGGCTGATTCCAGGGCTACAGGGGAAGAATTATAAGGAAAGATTAAAAGAGCTGAGCCTATACAGTTTAAGCAGAATAAGATTAAGAGGTGACACGACTGAAGTGATTAAAATTATGAAGAGAATTAGTACAGTGGATCGAGAATGTTATTTTAAAATGAGTCCATCGAAAACAAAGGGACACAGCTTAAAATTTGTGAAGGGTGAATTTCACACAAACATTAGGAAGTTTTTTTACACAGAGAACCGTAGACACCTGGAATAAGCAACCAAGTAGTGTGGTAGACAGTAAGACTTTAGAATTAAGTGGATTGGACTGGCAAGCTTTGTTGGGCTGAATGGCCTGTTCTCATCTAAATTGTTTTTCTTGCTGTTTCAAGACTCCAGATGCTTGGGGTGCGAGAGTGTGTAAGGATGCCAAAACACAAGGCATTACAGAACCACACAAAATGATTGCATCCACAAAAAATAGAAGCACAACATGGCATCAGAATGATGTCACTTAAAAACATTAATATAAATCAAATCAAAATGAAAACTAGATTTAAACCACAATGACCTTAATTCTCGTACATTTCACACCAATTCCTCCTCTTTCTGGTCTTTCTTTCCCCTTTTCTTGCTCCTGCCATGTAAACCCTCTTCCTAACACATCACCTGAATCAAAGATCAAGTGTGGTCTTTGCCAGAAGAAGCTATTAAGCCTCAGGCAGTGATCACTTTCAGGTTCATTACTTTAATCACTTCAAGGGTAAGAAGCGTCTTCCAGGGGTCATCCTCCTAAAACATATTTTAATTACCTCAGGATTTCCTGCAGTCTTCACCTCCAGCTTACACTTAAATGAGCAAGTAGCCCTGGGGTAAGTTACTCACCATACTAGGTACAAGGGCCCATACATATTGTAAAAGACCTTACTGCCAACAATTAGATTTGGGAATTCCTATTATATTACAATTAATCCTTAGAAATTGCAGAAACAAATGCTTAAAGGGTTTATTTGAACTGTTCCTATACACTATAAACATTATACATTGTGACAGATAGAGGTCTCCGTGACCCCTTGAACCCTCAGACCAGACGTCAGACACCAGATAAAAGTCCAAATAATGGTTTATTATTAGTAATAATAATAATTAATGTGCACAAAGCACCCTCCACTCCACAATACTCAATAATAATAATAATAACAATAATCAATAACCAATCCTCCACTCCCAGATGCGTTGCCACCCTTCCACCCAGCTCAGCTCGACATCTGGGATTTCCCATAGTCCTTTTATAGTCCTGATCCGGAAGTGTTTCGTCCTCTCTGTCCACGTGACTAGGAACACTTCCGGGTCATATAAAAACTCTTCTTCACCCCGGAGGCACGTCGTTTCTTCCTGTCATGTGATCTTGACGCACCTCTGGGTTATAGGGCACATAAGAGTCCGACAACCTCCCTACAGCGACTCCTGGAGGCCCCCATGGTATCCAGCAGGGCTGTGCATATAAACTACAGAGTCCATGATGCCCTGCTGGAATTCGGGGCACATTCACGCTGTCGGGAGAGCTCCTCCTGGCGGCCTGGGGGTGAGGGCCGGAGTAGAAAGCCGGCAATCCTTCACAATACCCCCCCCCCTTAGCGAAGCCAACTGGGGCGAAGCGACCAGCCCCGCGAGGGACGTCCTCCTCCAGGAGGACGCGTTAGCCGAACCTTGGCGACGTTGTCTAGGCTCCCCAGCGAACCTTGGGGGAACGGTGTATCTTCTGTCCCACCGCTCCCCTGTCCTCTGGGGACAACTTCGCCACAAGTGGCCTGGCCGACGGCAGTTGTAGCACCAACGCTGCCCTCCTGGTAGTCTCTCTTCCCGAGACCTGAAACATCTCGGGAATTCTGTCAGCTCCACCCTCTCCTCCGCTAAGGAGGGTTTTTCGGCCGCTTTGCTGCTCTCTGCCCGTTTCTTTACTTTGTCAGGAGACCCGCTTTTTATTTCGGGGATCTCCTGCTTACTCTGGGGCTTGTGCACAGTGTGAGGCTCTCTATGGAGAAGAGAGAGCCTCTTTGCTGTTTGCACGCCCGTTGTCCTATGTATTATAGGAGGCGCCGTCATTAGCACCACATCGTTCCGGGTAACAGCACTTTCCAGCTGCCCTGGTTTGATTGGCACTTCCTCCGCCCCTCCAGTAACTAATGACAACTCCCTTATCACTTTATCAGGAGACTCCCGTTTCTCTTTTAGGATCTCCTTTTTAATCTTTTGCTTGTCCGCAGTTTGGATCTCTTTATTAACAGAAAAGAGTCCTTTTACTGTCTGAACGCCCTTTGACTTTACATTAACCCGAGGCGGCGTCTTCAGCACCTTATCACCCCGAGAGACAGTACCTTCCAACTGCTCCGGTTTGATTGGCGCTTCCTCCGCCCCTTCTGTCCTTATCCCACACTCTCGTGTAGGGCTCGCAGTGGTTTGGCACCCGCTACTTATCAAATGCGGCCCCATTTCATACTGCGTCCCTATTTCATTATATACGGTACCGTTATTTCCTACTTGTACCGCCAAATCAAATAACACGGGACTCTCTTGACCAAACCGCCGCAGGTACTCGTCTACCTTTCTTAACGGCGCTTCAGCCGCAGCTCCCAGCTCTCCAACAATCTTCTTTATAGATGCCACAATCTGCAAGAAACTGTGCACGGGCTGAAGCAACTTTTCCAGCTTGCGCACATCAAAAAAGTTATTTAATTCAGCCGGAGGCAGGCATAAGCCATCACTAGCCAAACCTCCCGGCTGGGAGCCAATGAGCACGCCCTCTCTTGGCACGTGCTTGATTGGGTTGCGCACAGGCTTCTGGGAATTGGAGTTCTTAATGTTTGAGGACCAGGTTGCCTTCTTCGGCGGACTGCGGTCTGTCTTTTTTAATTTGTCGGCAGACCAATCAGCCATTACTCGGTCCTCCTTACCTTCTTGCGGGGTGAGCAGTGCTTCGATCGCCTCTCCCATTCCCTTCTGGAAGTCCAAGTCCGTCTCTTCAGAGACGAAGGCACAAACAGCGGGACGTGGACCTCTTCGTTCCCAGAACACACCAGGGTCGATCACGTGTTCCTCGCCGACCGTCGACATGCGGAAGTTGCCATTACTGCTCATTGGCTCGAACAGGAGCGTGTCACTATCTTCGGGAATATCCCCGCTTTCCCGCGGAGCCTCCAAGTGATCTTTTCTGAGGTACATGCACGGGACAAAGTGAGTTATTTCAAATGGATTATTTGTTAAATTCCCGGCACGTACCTTAGAGCGATCGTCTGTACATGGAGGTTTCTCCCGAGTTGTGCAGCTGCTCCGTAGCTCCTCCCGGGCGTCGGCCATTACGAGCGTGGCTCTCCCGCTGGCGATGTCGCTTTGCTTGTCCTTCTTCTTCCCCATATCGGACGTGGTGAAGGTAGGTTCAGGTGATGTTACTGCGTGTCTGGACGTTGTCTTCTCAGGGTTCTGTCCACAGTAAAATTTATTTAAATTCAGGTCCTCTGCCAAATCCGACGGCCAGAGAATCCTGCCAACTATGCCAACTGTGACAGATAGAGGTCTCCGTGACCCCTTGAACCCTCAGACCAGACGTCAGACACCAGATAAAAGTCCAAATAATGGTTTATTATTAGTAATAATAATAATAAATGTGCACAAAGCACCCTCCACTCCACAATACTCAATAATAATAATAATAACAATAATCAATAACCAATCCTCCACTCCCAGACGCGTTGCCACCCTTCCACCCAGCTCAGCTCGACATCTGGGATTTCCCATAGTCCTTTTATAGTCCTGATCCGGAAGTGTTTCGTCCTCTCTGTCCACGTGACTAGGAACACTTCCGGGTCATATAAAAACTCTTCTTCACCCCGGAGGCACGTCATTTCCTGTCATGTGATCTTGACGCACCTCCGGGTTATAGGGCACATAAGAGTCCGACAACCTCCCTACAGCGACTCCTGGAGGCCCCCATGGTATCCAGCAGGGCTGTGCATATAAACTACAGAGTCCATGATGCCCTGCTGGAATTCGGGGCACGTTCACGCTGTCGGGAGAGCTCCTCCTGGCGGCCTGGGGGTGAGGGCCGGAGTAGAAAGCCGGCAATCCTTCACAACATATTTGTGTAACTCTAACAAACTTGAAGTGCAAAATGTTATTTGGTTGCTTCCTTAAACTGAAATCTCATTTTCACTAAATCACAGATCTCTAAAAAGTCAGGGTCATCCTGAATACTACAAACAACTTTTAGTAGAATTCACCCAAAATACATAGTGATTGGAAAATGTTGTGTAAGATAACAGGCTGCCTTTACTATTCCCTGAAGAGCTCTGGGACCCTCAGCTGAGCAGGTATACATACTAACAGTGTGAACAAACCCCACTGTAGAGATTTGAGAGTAGAGATGAAGGTATTGGGCTTTCATCAAACATCTGAGGGAGTAAAGGTGTTGACCTCTTGATTCCAAGGTGTTACACCTACTTGAGGTCATCATTATTGGTGACTCCAAGAAATATTAAGTTGCTGACCATCTCAACAGCCTCCCTCTGATGTAGATGTGCAGTAGATGTCCGACTCTCTGAAGTTTTTACTGACATTAAAGGAAAGATTGCAATTCTAGTATCATTCTCTCATTAGGTAAATCTGTTCTATGTAAGCTGTCTCATCATTGGTGGCAATCAGATTTATGATGGTAGTGTAAGCAGCAAATTGAATTGTGCAGTTGGGGCTGTGATAAAGTGCACAGTCATGGGTGAAAAAGGAGCATAGCAAGTAGCTCAGCAAATCACCTTGGGGGAACCAGTGTTGAGGATCAGCATTGAGAAAGTAAAGCTGCCAGTCCACTCATCATGGTGCCTGCCAGTTAGGAATTTAAAATTCTAATTGCAGAGGACGACACAAAGTCCCAGGTCTTTTGGCTTGGTGATACGTTTTGATAGTGTAACAGAGTTAAATGCTAAGCTGTAGTCCATTAACAGTATTCTTGCATAGCTTTTTTTCCCCAGTGCACCAGTAAGATATGAAATGCAAAGGATACGACATTCCAATGATATAGAAATTGAAGGAGGTCCAAACTATCTGGAATGTTACTTTTAATGGAACAAGTCTTTCATATCATTTCATCATAAATGAAGTGAGCACCACTACTCTGTAATCATTGCAGCAGTTTTTTTTTCTTTTCTTTTCTACAGGAATGATTTTAATACTAATATTGTTAATAGTATTGGTTTTAAGAGTGATAAAAAAGGAAGGAATATGTTTGTGAAATGACCAATGGGGTGTTTGACTTGTACTACCCTACCCTACTACATGTACTACACCACTTGTACTCAATGCTGACAGCAGCTTCCCTGACATGGAGCAGGAGTACACCTTTTCAAGACCAGCAGACAGCATGAACTAAAACATGAGTGCAGGTAAAAGCAGCGCAAACTCGAACACACGCAGGTACTGAAAAACAGAGGACAAAAACTCTAAATAGTAAGCAAACTCGACCACCAACTTTTTACAGTGGCACCATTTACCATACTGAGAATAAAGATCATCTGTCACAGTCTGTCTTTTATTAATCTCCTAGCCCTGCCCCCCCACCACGATCATGTGAATGCAAGATGATTTGTGTTGCCTAGCAACAGAACGTGAAGGGTTGGACCAGGACAAGTTGTACCCAAAACATTAGGCGAGGGCAGAGACCTGAATCCACCCTGAGAAGGGAACATTTACAGAAAGGCTTTAAAAAGACTGACATTGTTTTTAAAAACAGTTAAATCCATCATAAAGAAATTGAGAAAATCTGAATTTATGAAGGGCATGTATCCTGTATTTTGGGAGGCCATTTTAATTTTATTCCTCTGTATACATTTTTGGTACACTTAATTAATTCCTAATGTTAGGTTCTTTAAATCCTGTCATTTTAAGGTTGTTGAAATTATTTTGTGTTTTTCTGCGGATTTGAATAGCAGTTTCTATGTGGTTGCTATGGGATGATGTCCTGGGTAGCGTACTGCGTGACGTCATGGGTCAAGGGGTATAAAGGTCAGTCTCTTCAACTTCCAGGTGGTCCAAGTTTATGGATTCTCAAAAGAATATTAAATTGTATGGGTGTGTGTGTGTGTGTGTGTGTGTGTGTGCGCGTGCGTGTGCGTGTGTGTGTGTGTGTGAGTTCAAAGTTCATCAAAGGCATTTATTTAGTTTCTGGGTTCTGACTTTAAGTTAGGATCACTTTTATACTTAGGAGTTACAGAAATTAGGCTGTTAGCGCATTGCCACACCCACCACATGATGAACCAACTCAGGATCCCAGATTAGAACCCGAGTGTAGCCATGCAACGGGTGACACCTCAGCACCACACTAGTTCAGATGGAGTGGAACAGTGTGAGGTTTTTTATGGTGGCCAATTCTGCCACACAATCCCCAGGTTTTTCCCTGCAGGTTGGAGGGCCTACATACAGATTAATGTCATACCCAAATCGGAGCAATTGCAGATTAAGGGTCTTACTCAAGGGCCCAACGAAGGAGAGTCATTTTGGCATTTACAAGATTCGAACTGGCAAATTGCCAGTGCAAATCCTTAGCCTCAGAGTCACCATTCCACCCTCCACCCTCCGCTCCGGAGTTAGGTATTATCAAATTCCTAGGTTGACCTTCTTCTGTTGAATTCTCAGTCTTATTTCTCTTTCCCTCTGTCAGTGATACAAAACCTATGGAAACTCTAATGGAGTTACAGATCATAGGTGGCAGCAATTACAACATTGTTCATCAAGTCTAAGCTTCATTCGTAATTTCAAAATGAAAGGTATCAATGAAAAAAGAGCAAACTTGATTATGAATTGTAAGAAGGCAAGGAGAAGACAGAGTGGACAACAACTCTACAGTCCAGTGAGGCTAAACTAAAACTGTTTTCAAACTAAGCTCATTTGGTCCAGTTATTTTTGAACTCCATTGTGGTTTCACAGAAATTCAGTTTCAGAGTTCAATTCGGTAGATGTTAACACATCACTCTCATTCTGGTGTAGACCAAAACAATCAGACCGAGACCCTTTTTAATTAAATATTGGTCTCAGTATGGTACCAAGTGAACACTGGAGCAGTTTGCATGAGGTCTGAATGAGATTTGGCACAGGAGAGAGTTATCCACATGGATTACTGTGCATTAGGAATGACATTTTGTGAGCTGTGATAGTCGTGATGTGTGTCCTCTGTCGGTAATTAGGGAATCTCATTCATAGCATAACGAGTCAAGGATTAACATGGAGCACTGTGAAGATGAAACTCCCTTCACAACAATGTAGGGGTATATTTGCCCTTACCAGCTTCTTGCAGGGCAGTTTATAGATCCTCACAAAGGTGTCCTGATGAGTATAATTAACTGTACCCTGTCTGTCAGTAATATAAATAATATTTTGAGAAATGGAACGTACCTGCATCCTTTCAGGTGCACATGTCAGCGGCCATCGGGAGATGCATCTTAGGAGGCTTTTAGATAGCGTTGTTGGGCCCTCAGGGAGTTGTATCAGCCACCGCTCATCCGTTTCTTCCTCAGGCACTTGCTTGCTGCTGTGGGTTTGGAAGCGGCCAGATAGGGAAGTGCAATAAAGTTTTCAAAACTGCATTTTTTTTAAATTTTTTGCTGCTTTTGTTGCCAGCTGAGGAGGTGCAGTTGATGGGGCATAGGAAGCCATGTGCAGGAGTTGGGAGATTTACATGAGTGTGGTAAACAGGTGAGTGTGCACGCGTGCGAGGTTAACTCCCTGAGTTAAAGGGGCACGGGACGTGTGACAGGAATGAGTGTCTAGGTCCCTTGTCAGCTGATTGCTAAAAGAACTGGTGCTGCTAATTTTGGGCGTACACTGACTACCATGGGGTCTGAAGACAGTGAAGCTGAATCAGAAATAGCCAAATTGTCTAAACAAACCAAGTGAATCCAGGTTTTGCTTCTAGACATGTAAATGCTCATCATTATTTATTAAATATGCTCTAATTACATTTAATCATTAAAAAGTAACATTCATCGCAAACACTGACTCGCAATGGAGATCAGGGCCCCCCTTAGGGGTGTTTCAGAACATGTCTTTGTAGCATGTGAATGCTATATGCTTCAAGGGGAATTCCTGAAGATTTGTCATTGCTATGAGTACCTATGTAAACGGATGACCTTGGGGGCCCCCCCTACCAGTTCAGAGCCCCAGGCAATTGTCTGCCTTATACCTGTCCTGTTGCTGCACCTTTGGCAGTATCCTGTAAAGCCTTTTTTTATACTGTTACATCATTCAGGGATGAGTCACCCAAGTATGAGCCTGCATTACATGACCAGTGGCAGAGGCGCCTATATAAATGGTAAGCCTGCAAAGTTACAGGTTTTTCTAGCAGGTGATTCAAAAAGTGAGCAGTCCTTTTAAGGACAGCAAGCCACCTCCAAGAGCCATGTAAAAAGCAGAGAATATGTACATTGCAGCACTCAACACTGACACTACAGTGGTGTCAGAAGCAGGAAAAGAAGACCTACAGTCTGACTTAGAACAGCGAGTACCTTGGAGACCTAAAACAGACCTGCTTGGCTCTTTGGAGGAGCTGCTGGGGAGTCTTGAATGCCTTTTTCAGCAGCAATACAGGGGGGAAGACAGATGAAAGACTACCAACTCTGCAGCTTCTCCACTGCTTCTCCATCTGCTAAGGTCCATTAGCCTAGGTGTGCAGATGCTGGTGGAGCTTCAGGCTCATTGAGCCGGGAAAAAGTATCGCAGATTGAGTTGCCATTGACCCCAAGTGAGCTGTGACATGCAGGGCTGGTGGTAAAAATGCAAAGGCAAAGGACAAGGGAGATCATAGAGGCGTTGTGAAGCAGCAGTGAAGGGAGAGCCTCAAAGATGAAATCCAGACCTGGAATGCGTTTTGCATCTCCAGTTCAGTGAAGGAAAATGGCCCAAAGACCTACTGTACATCTGCATCTCCACACAAGGAGGTTTGACTGCTTGCTTACAACTGAACAGCATCGAATGCCTCTGCTGTACCACATGACAGAGCAGCAGTCAATATTCCAAGCTGTGCCATTTGACAACACAGCGCTCATGATCCGTGCTGATGTGCCCTCGTCATAAGCTGCAAAACTGAAGTGAGAAAGAAGACCACAGTACCATTTCAACGACTTTGTGTGCCGATGCAAGGAGCTGGAAGTGGTCAATGGAGACAGTGAGATCAGCAGGAGGGCTATGTAACAGCACCTTCAAGTTATATTAGCCAGGGATGAGTCACCCAAGTATGAGTTAGCATTACATCAGCAATGGCAAGCCTGCAGAGTCGCATGTTTTTCCAGCTAGCGCAGCAAAAGGTGAGTGGTTATTTTAAGGATAGCGAGCTACCTCAAAGAGTCATGTAAAGAGCAAAGAATTCATCCATTGCAGCACTCAGTGCTGACGCTACAATACTTATCATGTGAAGCCATGGTGAGCAAGCGAAAACACATTTATACTTGTGACTCATTCGATCAGTATGTTGATATTCTTCTAGTCAATAAGTGACAGTGTTTGGTCAGTGACGCATAGCTAATAATGTCACAGTAGAGAATGTGTGACTCTACTGATGGAAGAAGAGTTGTGCCTGCTATTACTGAATTTAAGAGGAAGAAATTGAAAAGAGTGTCAGACTTATTGACCAGAAGTGGTGAAGGAAGGGCGAGTGAGTGAGAGACCTACATGATGTGCAGATGCATCTGAAATGTTTTTGCATGTCTTCCGTGTGATTTGATGTTCTCTTGCATCATATTCCGCCCTCGTTCATCAGTTTGGTACCCACATAACCAGCCTCATCATTGTGGATACACAGTGCGTGCCACCCACATGTGGGGTTATGTCTCTAAATCTGACATTGTTTTCACAGTGCAGGTGCATCAAGAATAAATTAGACTTTAGATGGTTGATCAAATGTCCTAATCTTACACCATGAATACACCATGCACTCAAGTAGGGCATCCTCTCAATGCACACTGTTAATCCACCGTTCCAAAATAAAAAATAATAGCAGATATGTACATCATTTAAGACAGTAGACATGTGATGTGAGATAATCTAAATGTGGCTACTTGACAATGAATGTGCAATATCATAATAATTAAATAAAAATTATGTGCACATCTACAGTCCTTCAGCATATAACCTAAGTAGCACATAATTTTCAAGTAGTGTTTCAGTTAATAAAAAAATATGTTTCTGCTTAATGAACTCAATGTCCTGGGTATGACGTTAAACTGCATCTGGTCCTGTAAGTGGTCCTCCAACTTGCAGGGAAATCATGGGGGTTGGTGGCAGGGCTGGCACTTCACTTCACACAGCTCTGTGATGACAGACTGGACTTCTTGCTGCTCACTGTGGGAGTAACTCTGCTGCAGCCGCCCATAGGAAAGTTGCTTACATTATGAAGGGGATGAGGGAAAGCCCTTGGGAGCTCCTTCCCTGGAAGAGTCAAAACCGTAGGAGAGCACATGGAGTCAGGCCTGTTGCATATCATATCTGGTGTGATGCTGAGACATCGCCTGCTGCACAGCGCTACTCAGGTCCAAATTTGAGGTGGCCTAGCTGGTTAGGCAAGTGGAACATCTTGTCTCTCTGCCATGAATATCATCTTCCTCTGTCATCAGAGGAGCTTTGTAAACTCTGCATTTCAGTGACAGCACTCTCTGAGGTGCGCAGACCTGGGACTGGTGGGTACACCTTTTATTGGTCTGGTCACTCTCATGGCTGTCATACTCAGGGAGTAGTTGTTGCTGTGGCTGATCGGTTCTATCCAATAATGTCCGATGTCAGTTGTTTCAATGAGCGTATTAAAAGACTCAGGTTAAGGCACTATCTGGGTGCCTTGTCTGTTGACTCAGTGTATGCTCCGACCACAATGAGAGATATCTCGATGAGGGAGACATTGCATTCGCGACTTTGCTCGGTCATTGAAGGGTGCCCGCGAGGTGATATTTATCTGGTTATGGGTAACAACAATGCGACCACTGGCACTGACAATGCAGGCTATGATGATTGGGTCTGTCCCCATGGGTCTGGTGACAATGGTAAAAGTGGCTCCATGTTCTTTGACTTTGCAAAAGGTCAGGAGCTGCGGATCGCTGGATCCTGGATCCAGTGCACTGAGCCACATTGTTGGACTTGGTACTCCAATACTGGTGATACAGTAAAGGAGATCGATCACATCCTCGTGGGCAGATGATGGAGGCTCTTATAAAAGTGCAGGGTCTACAGAAGTTCCCAGTTTTTGAATTCTGCCCACTGACTTCTTTTTGCTACTCTGAAGATCCAGCTTAGGTCAAGTAGGTTACCACCTACTAGGAAAATGAGGTTGAACCTGGTCAGACTCCAAGATCAGACTGTTTCTAATGAATTTGCACGCAGTTCGTGTGAGTAACTTTGGGACTTGGGTGTGACTGACAAGACCTAGACCTAGACAAAACAAGACAAGACCATGAGGGTTGTGTTGGTGTTAGTAGTGTTCCCAGAAGGAAGTATTTCATCTCACAGGGCACTCTGCATTGATTCATTGAGAGGAGTTGCAGCACACATCTTGATGCCAACTCCGGTCTGTACCGGGAACTGAGAAGGATGGCTGCGAGGGCTCTGATAGCAGATAAGGAGGTGTTTGTTAGAGGAATCTGTGAACAAGTGACACACCATCTATGGTCTATTGACCTACTTCCTGCTAACAGAGGAATCGAAGCATTACGCACATCTGAATCTGTTATTTGGAGAGTCGCAGTCAGGGTGGCTGTTGGATTGGTTCTTACGGATGAGACTGCAGTTGTGACTTTCGCTGGGCTGGCTACTTTGAGCAACTGTTTAAAGCTAATCATCCAACTAGTACAATGGGCATCTGTAGGTCCATGGTTCTTGAGGCTGATCCTCAAAATCGCTGTAAACCACCCAGTCTCTCTGAGATTGCACAGGTGGTGAACCAGCTGAGGGTAGAGAAGTATGCAGGAATCTGTGGTATCCAAGGTGAACCTCTCCAGGCTAGTGGTAAGGCTGTCCTCCTGGCATTCAATGCAAGCAATCTTTGCTTCCATTTGGGAGATTGGTGTCATCCCAACAGACTGGAAAATGGGACTTGTTGTTCCTATCTGAAAAGGGAAGGGTGATTGCATGGATTGTGGCAACTACAGGGGGATAAAACTGCTCTCAGTTCCAGGTAAGGTCCTTGCTAGGGTCATCCTCAATAGGATCTGTAATCACTTGCTCACCTACCAGTGACTGGAGCAGTCTGGTTTTATGCCTAAGAAGTCTACCATCAACCGTATCCTGGCACTGAGGTTTCTCATGGAGTGCAAAAGCAGATATTGGCAGAGTTTCTTTGCAGCCTTTGTCGACTCAATTGATCAAGCTGCCCTTTGGGACATCCTGAGTCTTTCTGGGATCCCCTCAAAGTTGCTGGATATCATGACCGGCTTGTACACTGGTACTGTGAGTGTGGCACCAGTTGATTCTGGGGTTCATCAGGGGTGTGTTCTTGCTCCTACTCTGTTCAATGCTTGCATGGACTGAGTGTTGGGTAAGGTTGTGGGGTATCTGTTGGTGAAGAAAGATTCACTGATCTTGACCTTACCGACGATGCTGTAAAAGCTGAGATTCAGGCCTTTAATGACCTCTTGGGCACAGCCATCAGCAGTGTGTCTGTCTGCAGAGAGAGTGTCGACCTTGTTGAGAGGTTTACTTACCTTGGCAGTGACATTCATGTCTCTACAACAACAACAACAACAACATTTATTTATATAGCACATTTTCATACAAAAAGTAGCTCAAAGTGCTTTACATAATGAAGAAAAGAAGAATAAAAGACAAATAAGAAATTAAAATAAGACAACATTAGTTAACATAGAAAGGAGTAAGGTCCGATGGCCAGGGTGGACAGAAAAAACAAAAAAAAACTCCAGAAGGCTGGAGAAAAAAATAAAATCTGTAGGGGTTCCAGGCCACGAGACCGCCCAGTCCCCTTTGGGCATTCTACCTAACATAAATGAAATAAAGTGATCTAGTGATGCTTCCTATAAGTCAGTAGACGGATTGGGAGAGCATGGCGGGGTCATGAGGTTGCTGTAAAGGGGTATGTGGTGCGACCAATATCTATGTAAAAGGATGAAGATCCAAGTTTTTAGAGTCCTGATACTCCCTGTTTTGCTATATGGTTGCGAGACATGGATGCTATCCAGTTACCTGAGACAAAGACTGGACTCCTTCGGTACTGTGTCTATTCGGGGAATCTTAGGGTGCCACTGGTTTGACTTTGCGTTGAATGAGCGGTTGCTCACGGAGTCCACAATGTGGCCCAATACCTGCATTGTGAGGGAGCATCAGTTACGGTACTGTGGCCATGTGTGTCGATTCCCCAAGGGTGATCCGGCTTACAGGATCTTCATTGTTGAGGACCGAAGTGACTGGACCAGGCCAAGGGGACGCCCACATAACACCTGGCTGTGGCAGAGAGATAGTCATTTCTGGAGGGTGGGACTGGACCATGTGCCTGCCTGGGGGGTTCCCAACCAGGATCCCGAATTGTTTCACCCTGTACCAGTGCATGCTTCCCAACCTGACCTGACATGCTTAATGAAAAAAGTCCACGCCCATGGGATGTTTTTTCATATTGCAACAGCGCAGGACATGTTACATTACCCAGGGATGAGTTACCAGTTTCAGCTGGCATTACATCACCAATGGCAGGAGTGCCTATAAAAACAGCAACTCTTCAAAGTTGCACGTCTTCTGTCTTTGTGTGGTGTAAAGCTAGCAGTCCTTTTAAGGACAGAAAGCTACCAAAAGAGAATAAAAAGAGCATGAATCCATTGGGTCAGTGCTTGCAGGCACTGTTGCAATATATTTAATTTGCTTGAAAGTTTACAGTATGACATGCAACCAAAGTAACTGGAAATTGAAACAAAGTAATTAAACATCCCCTGAATCGAAAAAAGCAAACAGACCATAAGTGAAAACACCTTAAGTCTCAATGCTAAAAACATTTTTAGTTCAAAGATAACAATGAGAGCAGCATTCTTCCCATGACGATGGAAAGATCGTGCTTTTCTGTGTCATGTTCTGTAACACTTGTAAACACCAAACAGAAAATGTCATTGTTAAAGCTGTGAAAAACCCCTCAAGGCAAGCCTTCTGCACTTTTGTTCAAGAGATCTGAGATGTGGGATAAGATCATCTTCCTGCAGGAAAATGAAGAAAAAGATACAGCCTAAATCACCATGCAACTGTTAAAAATGGTCAAAGCCTCAGGCCAGTTAAGAATATGTGGTAATGGTTACCATTCATGCTGTAGGAGTTCAAGCAATTCAGCAAAGTAAAGACAAAACTGTCTGTACCCATATACACAAACCTGGCACACACTCATGGATTTAATTTGTGCTAAAGGTGCTATATATTGCCTTGAGTAGATGAAAAATCATGTACTTACTAAGCTTATTGCATTTCTTCATTTGAATAAAAGAGTTAATTGCTTCATATCAGATGCCTATTGAGGCTGCACAGGAGAGCTTTGCAGATTCAGCTGACAGATTACTGGCACTGTTATTGTGGTGAAGTAATACAGCAAGAATGCTCATATTTGATATTCCAAGAGAGTGAAAAATGCAGCTCTTTCCTTTTAAGACTAATTGCCATTTTGAAAGCTTTCCAATTGGGATTGTACATGTAGAAAGTACTGTAACAGTACAGGGTTAGGGCTCAACAAAGTTCTAAGACTAAAACAAAAGCACAGACTGGCAGTGATGACATACGTTGTCGTGTCAGTCTGGTACTGGGCTGTAAGCCCTATGGATGTGCTTGGTCTCCTAGAGATGTCCTACCCAAGGGTGACAGAATAGAAAACAGAGTTTGATCTAGGAGAAAACATCCATTTTCCAAACAATTGTAAGAGAATCTGAAATGCCGCAGCTGCCAGGATTATCTCACCCTAGTTTTAGAGAAGAGCTAAGGGCTTGAAGGAATGAATGCAAATGAAAGACAATGAAAGACATTGGAGCTGATGGAAGGCAGCACAAGGTCTTAGGATGGAGATTAGCAAATAGGTTTTTACCTTTGTCAGCCAGGTTCAGGATCTTTATAACTTGCAGAAGTTACAATTACAATATCTGTAAAAAGTATTGACCCCATTGGAAGTTTTCACATTCTATTCTCATGCACCTTTGAATCACAGTGAATTTAATTTGGTTATTTTGGCACTGATCAACAACAAAATACTCTTTAATGTCAAAGTGAAAACATATCTCTGCAATGCAGTCTAAATTAGTTACAAATATAATGCACAAAATAAATGATCTCCTAAGCATTCACCTCTTTCAAGTCAGTACACCATAAAAATGAAATCTAAGCAAGTATAAAGTATTTATATCACAACATTAAATCTTGTTTTCCTTATTGTAACAATTATTGACTTATCAAAAAATTTATATTTACGATTATTTAGCTTACTTTAAGAAATCTTGTCAAGTAAATTTTGCTTACCCCACTGACAGATTGTTTTGCTAAATAAAAGCAAAACAAATCCTATTTAAAGTTTTTTAGTCTAGTTTTTCCATATGATTTTTTGCAGTGTAATAATAATAATAATAATAATAATAACTTCATTTAAAAAGCACTTTATCATACATTTACATGCAACTCAAGGTGCTTTCCACAGATCAATCAACAAAAAACAATAAAGATATACCATAGTTACTTGGATATTATCACTACTTAATATTACAATAATTTCTAATAAATGTTATATACTAAGTAGAAAATCAGCCTGGGCATTGCTAAACAAAATGTGGACAGTAAAGTGTAAAGCAAACCTTCACTCTTATCAGAAACAGGTTCATATTGTTTTTTAATTAAAAGCCCTACACATAAAGATAGCAAGAGAACATCCAGATCTACTGTAATGTACATGTATTGTCAACCTTGGGTCAAAGAGTTGCACAGGAGAAAGGAATCAGATTTCCAAGGTACACAATTTTTATTGCTGAACTGACAGGTACAAACACAAGACTTTATTCAAAAGGAGATTATCTTCAGCAGATAAGCACACAGGTTGCAACTGTCAAACGTGGTGGTCCAGCTCCCCTCTCCAGGTTAAAAGAACACAAAGTCTTCTTCATCGAGTGGGTTCAGTGGCTCGGAAGCAGCAACTGGAGCAGACATACTCTGAGTGAATGAGGATAGGGCTCAGTCTTCTAAACCTCATGCGAGAAGAACGCAGGGTGGTCAGTCTGCAAGCCGGCAACTGATCCTGCACGGGGGACGGAAAAGACTGTGTTTGATTCCCATTGAAATACTGTTTAAGGGGGAGTTTCTGAGGGGCAGCTGTGTTTTTTTTACCATAGATTTACTATTTAACAGAGAGACTGCCCACAGTTAAGAGTGTAAGAGCATGAAACTGGCAGCGCTATGTGGAAGAAAAAACGGAGCAGCAGAACTATTGAATTGCACATGAGTGATGGTTGCTGCCATTATGGACAGCTAATCAGCGGTGACACCGGTCACAATATGTAAAAATAAATATATATACAGTATATATCTACATTTGACTTAAGCATGTGTACATGGCAACACATTAAGGAGAGACATTTTGATGTTGTTAAATTCAGTGAAAGGATACTAAAGCAAATAAAACAGTCCATAGCAGTTTTGGTTGATTAAGGACATAGATGGAGTTCTTGATTCCTGAATGTGATTAGTTGACCGGTTGACATAGAGAGGGGGGAACAAAAAACTCCTAAGATTGGAGCAATAGGAGAGAAATAAACATCTGGAGACCCATGGTCAAAAGACAGAAGCAAGCAAATCAAATAATTAAGTCTGATGGTACTCAATTTCTGCATCATAGATATCAAAATGATCTAAGCTAGTTGGTCATCCACCTTCCACCAGGCACAGTTGATACAGTCGTCAATAGAGTCAGTAGTTAGTAACTTTGCAATTTTGGTAGCCATGACAGCCTTGAGTCTGTGCACCCAGGTCTCTATCAGCATCGCACATCTGGCCACTACCGTTTTTAGCCATTTTTCTTTGTAAAATTTCTCAAGCTCTGTGAGACTGGATGGAGATTGGGAGTGAACAGCCTTTTTCAGGTCAAGCTTCAAATTCTCATTTGGACTAAGATTTGGATTCTGAATTGGGCACTCCAAGACATTAATGTTGTTTTTAAGCCATTCCTGTGAATCTTTGGCTATATGCTTGGGTTAATTGTCTTGCTTGAAAACAAATCTTCTCCCAGGGTGCAGATTTTTTGCAGACTACATCAGGTTTTTCTCCTGGATTTTCCTTTATTTTAGCCTGCTGCAGAGAATCATGCCCACACCACCATGCTGCCACCACCATGCTTCACAGCGAGGAATGGTGTGTTTATGATAATGTGATATGTTTGGCTTACTCGGAAATTGGCCAAAAAGCTCAACAGGTCTCATCAGACCATAGAACCTTCTTCCGGCGGACTTCAGAATCTCCTATGTACCTTCAGGCAAACTCTAGTCAAAATGTTAAGTGCATTTCTTACCAGTTGCTTTTTCTTTGCCCCTCTCTCATAAAGCTGTGACTGGTTGAGAAACTGTGAATCAGGTGTTGTCTGTACAGTCTCTCCATTCTGGATCACTGCAGCATGCAACACCTTCAGAATTCTCATAGGTCTCTTGGTGGCTTTCTTTGTGGAAAGCCTGCTTCAGGCAGATTTACAGTTGTCCCAGTTCTCTTTCCATTTTTTAATGATTGATTTAACTGGACTCCAAGGAATATTCAGTGACTTGGATAGTTTCTTGTCTATATCCCATAATTTGTGCTTTTTCAATCACCTTTTCACAGTGTTGCTTGAAGTATTCTTTTTGTCATCATTGAGCAGGTCAGGCTACAACACTGACTCACCACAATCTGGACCTTCTAGATACAGGGGCATTTATACTATAATCAATTAAAAGCTCTTGACTACAGAAAGGTGATTTCCACTGAACTAATTATGTGTCCTCTAAAACTAATTGGCTGCACCAGTGATGATTTAGATGCATCACATTATAGGGGATGAACACTTACGTGATTAGTTATTCATTTTATAGAGATTTCTTTTCACTTTGACATTAAAGTATCTTTTTCTGTTGATCAGTGTCAAAAAAGCCAAATTAAATCCACTGTGATTCTTAATTGGATGACAGTAAAATGTGACAACATCCAAGGTGGTGAATACTTTTTATAGGCACTGTAAATTAAGCTGCAGTCTGAACTTTAAACCTTATTTGAAGAGAAAAAGAAAAGATAAGAAAAGGAGCACTTTGAGCTGATGCACATCAAAATATCATACAACAGTAATGCTGGCAATCAAAGGCTTTTTCCACAAATGCATCACTAAAATAGACTAAAAGTTAAGTAAAATTCAAATGAAAATGACAAAGGCACATTAACACAAGTAATAAAAAGCATCACCGTATTTGGCATACATGTAATTTGTTGCTGCTAGGTTATGACTAATGTGTTCTGAGATTTTTTTAGGGAAAGAAGAAACATTTTGAGATAAGGTAGTTATAGCATAAAATGTTACTGAGGTTAGCAAAAATCTATTATTTTTCTGTTAGCGCTGTTAGTGCTCTATGTCTAATGTATGTGTTAAAGAGGACATGGGGACTAAAGACTCCCCTCACACAGAAAAGCCTTGGGGATAACTGGTGGCTAGAATCTGAGCTGAAGAGCGGTTTATATTAATCTTCTTGTAAACTGTGCTTGTCAGTCAGGAAAAAGGTACAAATCTCTAATAATAGCTGCAAAGGACAGTGGCCTATGCACAAGATGGTTCAAGGCAACAATAGAAAAGAGTGGGAAAACAGATAAGTGCCAATTCTGCCAGACAGAGATAGAAACAGTCACTCATCTGGTTGCCAGCTGCAAAGTGCTGATGGCAGAAGGCTTAAATAAGGCTTACACAAAGACACAATGTATTGGAAAATATGCAAAAATACAACTTGCCAGTACCACAGATGCATTGGGACCGAGTAACCGAAAATGAGGAGGTGATAGTCACTTGGGACGTACCAATACCAACAGACAGAAAAACTGATGCGAGGAAACCAGACATAGTTGTCAAAGAAAAACAGTCTGATAAAGCATGGATCATTGAAGTTTCAGTCCCAAGTGATTACTCCGTACTCTGAATGGAAAGACAAAAAATAACCAACTATCAAGAAATGCAATCAGAGGGATGAGCCAGACGTGGAATAAAACAACTGAAATTGTCTGAGTGGTGCTGGGATCAACAGGCCTTATCCAAAAAAAAATTCCAGGCCCATCTGGATGCCTTATCAATTACCATCACTCCATTTGAATTACAGAAGGAAGCACTACAGTAATCCCTCCTCCATCGCGGGGGTTGCGTTCCAGAGCCACCCGCGAAGTAGGAAAATCCGCGAAGTAGAAACCATACGTTTATATGGTTATTTTTAGAATGTCATGCTTGGGTCACAGATTTGCGCAGAAACACAGGAGGTTGTAGAGAGACAGGAACGTTATTCAAACACTGCAAACAAACATTTGTCTCTTTTTCAAAAGTTTAAACTGTGCTCCATGACAAGACAGAGATGACAGTTCTGTCTCACAATTAAAAGAATGCAAACATATCTTCCTTTTCAAAGGAGTGCAAAGCAAGCAGTCAAAAAAAAAATCAATACGGCTTTTAAGTATGCGAAGCACCGCCGGTACAAAGCTGTTGAAGGCGGCAGCTCACACCCCCTCTGTCAGGAGCAGGAGAGAGAGAGAGAGAGAGAGAGAGAGAGAGAGAGAGAGAGAGAGAGAGAGAGAGAGAGAGAGAGATAGCGAGAGACATAAAAAAAATCAATACGTGCCCTTTGAGCTTTTAAGTATGCGAAGCTCCGTGCAGCCTGTCCTTCAGGAAGCAGCTGCACACAGCCCCCCTGCTCACACCCCCCTACGTCAGCGCAAGAGAGAGAGAGAGAGAAAGTAAGCTGGATAGCTTCTCAGCCATCTGCCAATAGCGTCCCTTGTATGAAATCAACTGGGCAAACCAACTGAGGAAGCATGTACCAGAAATTAAAAGACCTATTGTCCGCAGAAACCCGCGAAGCAGCGAAAAATCCGCGATATATATTTAAATATGCTTACATATAAAATCCGCGATGGAGTGAAGCCGCGAAAGGCGAAGCGCGATATAGCGAGGGATCACTGTATTTGAAACAATGCAAGTACTATGCAAGCTCTGACAGCAAACCTAAAAGAATAACAACAGAATCAGTTCAAACATATTGTAATCTTTTTAGTTAGCCAATAAAAGGTGTCATTTTGCTTGGCTTTTCTCTACATTCATAATGGCTAACACGATACAACACCCTAGTACTAAAAATCACTCCAGAAAAACAAGCACAATTCAGGACTCAAGTGTGAGGTTCATTCCTGCCCTGAAAATAAGCAAACTTAACCATTGTTGAAAAATTAAAAAGATGCTTGTTAAATAATTCTTATTTTTATATTATTGTAATAATTCTTAACACCACCAAAGCTAAGTTAAGAATCAGATTCTAGAAAATACGTGCAATGTATGAAGCAGGTAAACTTGCACAAGTTACTGTACAACTGTAACACTGCAATTGACAAAGACTAGGAGTCAAACAGATCAGATGGACTAAACTGGGAGAAATGAAGACCACATCAGGAGAAACTGTATTTTACTATGGCTAACACAATTGGAGCATGGCAATCATACTGGGAAAGGGGATAGAAAAGTCACTGATGGAATGGAAGTCAGTCAAAAGACACAAAGGTACACATTCAACTGTATCCTTGTTCCAGAGCTATGCACCAAACAATGATAAAAAAGGAGAAGTAAAAGAGAGAAACAGAAACATGATGCTATATTTGCCACATTTTTAGTGCAAATATCGAAAAGAACATCACTAACTTTGAAAGAAAATATGGATGTGGAGTCATGAATAATAATGCAAAGAGGCTGGTTGATTTTGACACATAAAGAGTCTTACACCAGAGGTACAAGCTAACATGGTATTCACCCAATGGGAGAGATAGGAAACAGATTGACCATCTGTTGATCGATGGCAGTTGGAAGAGATCATTGTTCAATATCATAGTGAAAAGTGAGACAGATGTGGAAGTGATCATCACCTGGTGGTAGCCTTTGTCTGGTTTTAAATGGGAAGAACAGGATAGTGCCCTGAAGTGCAAAACTAATTTCATGTACAAAAGGCTGAGGGATGTCAGAGTTAGGATGTATTTTATCACTTGACTGAAAAAACAGATATCAGGCACTACAGGATTCAAACAATGAAGTGGCACCAGAGGATATTAAGAAAGAATGGGAAAAAATAGCATCAGCATTCATTAGGCACAGTGAGAAAAGCTTTAGTTGCAAACAGAGAAATAAGAATAAGTAATGGATCACAGAGATGACTTGGGGAGCTATTGAACATTGATGGGACTGAAAGAAGAAACTAATAATTGCTAAATCAGAAAGAAAAACTACAGCAGATGTACAATGAACTGCATAAAGCTGTGAAAAGCTTGGTGAGAGGAGATAAGCAAACCTTTGTGAATAATCTTGCTGTATAAGTAGAGCACTTGAAGGGAAGTTAAGTAACTTGTATGAGATCACTAGAAATATTTGTAAGAAACACCTCAACCTCAATAGTACCTATTAAAGATAAACAAGAAAAAGGCGTGAGAAATAATAAGGAGCAAGAAACTAAATGAATGGGGCACTTCTCAAAAGTCTTGCATAGGTCTCCTCTTGAGCAAGTAGCCAAGATTTGAGAAATCAAAAAAGATATTGATATCAGCCCCGTACCACCAGGAAAAGAAGAAATGATAGCAGCCATAAAATCGCTACAGAATGTAAAGGCTGCAGGTCTTGACAACCTTAAAGAAGAACGTTTCAAGGAAGACCCAACAGTTGCATCAAATATTCTGTACCCACAGTACTCAGCGATTTAGAAAGAAGCCTTGACATATGCTCAGAAGCTATGAAATACCTTAGCACATGGAGCAGATACAACAAATTTATCCTCAGTGCAGACTACAATGAGCTGCATTTTGTCACCAGCACTAGACAAGGCAGAAATGCTTTTCAATTTTGCCATAGACTGGTGATGAAGCAGACTACCAGCAAAAGTTATTAAATGAACAGTGAGCACCTGCTGATCTGGGGCCTCATGTATAAACGGTGTGTATGCACAAGAAGTATATACTCACTTCAAGATGTATAAAAACTGAACTTGGCGTAACGCTACTCAGATTTTTACGGCAGCCTCAGACCATGCATTCACACGTTACTGCTTAGTTTTGTAATCGGGTGGCACACAGTGTTAAAGCAGTGCTACTGTTTCCATGCCGTTTCCCTTTCTTTTTTAAACTAGGGGGCTCCGCCCCCTGCTCGCTTCGCTCGCCAACCCCTGGTGTTGGGAATGACAAAGAGCGTGATGTATGAATGAGATATAGAATAGTGTGACGGTGTAGATGATGCAAATAGAAAGCAAACAATAAAGTGTGTGGCACAGTGTAAAGGTTTATTGGAAAATTTCTTTGTACACGCCGTTTAAGTGTAAAAGGTAATTCTAGGTCAGAACTTGTAAGGTCAATGAAGATGGTTATTGTTGTGATCAGAGTCAAGTTTGTCAGAGCTTAGAAAGAGTTGTGTCTCTCCAGGAAGTAATGGAATGACTTGGGTATTTATGTTTTCCACATTAATATTTTTTGGACATAATATAGTGCGTTGTGTTAAAAGGGGCATTTGGTCTAATGAGATTGCTGTTCCAAATCTCTCTGTAACTAAGTCGTCGCAGATAAAGGCTTGAGGAATTGTAATAATATGTGGCTGAAGTCCAGCTGTATTGGTGAGTGTACCATCTCTCAGTTGTAATAAGCAATTGTTATGATCTGGTTGTGGACATCGTATCTTTTTTACTAACTGTATCTTTTGAAAGCAATGCCAATTGTCTGCGTATTTTAAGGTGCACTGAACAATAGCTGAGTGCATGGCATCTGGAAGAATAGCTAATCACTGTTTAAAATCTCCTCCTAATAAAAGTACCTTTCCTCCAAATCGAATATTATTATTCATAAACGTTTGTAGAAGTTTATGAATGGTGTTGAGTAAGTGACTTCATGCCATTGTACATTCATCAATAAACAACATTTTTTGAAGACGGATGTCACGTGCAGTGCCACCGTTAATGTTCATAGTGGATACCGATTTGTAGGATCTAATGCAGTTGATAAAGATTTCACTTTCAAGTACATCGTTAGTTAGAAGCTTTTGTAGATATTCAGTATATGAATGTAAAGAAGGCAGTCTAATTTGACCCTTTTGACAACAACGTCTAAATGTATTACTTGTATTGCCAGTTGTTTCTTCAGGGAAGTGAACTGAATGACAATGATTGCAAATGACATTCATTAATCCGAATGAATTTTCCCGGTGTATGTTTTGCTTGTGCCGTTTGAGAGGCGCGTTGTTGTATATGTAGTATTTGGGACGTGTTGTTTTGGAGCTGTAATCGATTTGCCTGTGCTGTGTGAGACGCCCGTTGTAGCCTTCCTTGCCGTTAACGTATGTCTGAGACGGGAGGTGTTTCGTTTTGAATCCGTGCCTGTTGCGATGCAGCACTTTGATTGATAGATTGCGTCATGTGGATCTAGGATGTAGATTTGTGCATATTTGCGTTGTTGATTTGTTTCAGGGTGCACTGTTCCAATGCGATGCAGTATTTGTGCACATATGGGAAAGCAGTATGGGCCATTGCCTTTTGGTGGCCTGATATTTACTAAAAGCAAATGAACTATTGTAGGATCTAACGCAGTTCATAAAGTTTTTACTTTTAGGTACATCGTTAGTTAGAAGCTTTAGTTGAGCTTTGCGTTTTTGGAGTCGAGACATTTTTTCTTTTAGAAATATGGATAAGTAATAAGGAGTATTGCACTCACTGTTAATATGGAGACTTTTCTGCGGTTGAACGGTTAATAGTGCCTTATGGTAATGAGATCCACCTATGCTGCATAGCCGTCTATTTTGTTGTTTCTTTCGTGTTCGTGTGTTTGTTCCTGTTATCCTTTCCTTTTCGTTTTGTACCCGTGACCGTGTATTCATGACTTGTTTCTTTCTCAGCATCCGAAATATGGATAAGTAATAAGGAGGTCCACCAATGCTGACACCTATGCTGTCTAGTGTGAAGGTGCTGACGTTCACTTTAGAATATGTGGCTTTGGGTGTGACTTCTTATGGATGTGGGGGGGGGGGGGGGGGGGGATTGTTGAGGATTGTTGTTGCGCGAGCGTCTTCTTTCTTTTTGTGTTCCTGTGTCTTGTTGAATCCCCCTCTTTGTGTGTGTCCCGTCCCTTGCTTGTAGGGTCTGTGGGGTGGTTTTGTGTTCTTTTTTTTGTGTTCCATGGGCTTGTTGAATCCCCCTCTTGGTGTGTGTCCCGTCCGGTGCCTGTAGGGGGGGGGGGGTGCCTTGCTGTTGTGCGCGAGCCTCCTTTTTTTTTTTTTTTTTTTTTTTTCGGGTCTAGTTTCGTGTGCAATGTGTTTCGTGCTTTTCCTGCGTTTGACTTTGCGCCTCATTTCTCCTTTTTGTATGTGCTCACTCCTTTTTTATGTGGTCTTGTCCGCCACTCGCGGCCCCTCATCCGCCTTTGTCGCCCTCTTTTCTCCGCCTTTCTCCGACTCTCGCGGACTCTTTTTGCGCCTGCGCCTCTCGCGGCCCCTCATCTGCCTCTCTCGCCCTCTTTTGTCCGCCTTTCTCGGCTCCTCAGCCGACTCTCGCGGACTCTTTTTGCGCCTGCGCAGTACGTCTTTTTGCAGCTACGGCCCATGGCCGGATGTGCCTGCGTCCATCATCCGGTTTAGCATTCTCGGTTAGTAATATGGATTTGCATCCATGACACAGGCTTTATCAAATACATACTGATTGCTTGTCTCATGATGATGACTGACTTCTAAGTCGATTTCAATTTCCTAGAGCTATCCTCTTGGAACTGTGTGGGGAACTGGGGCCAGCTTTACAAAGGCAGACTTTGTGGAATTGTGCTCTACCTGCTCCTTTGAACGTTCTGCCCGCCCTCAGGTTTTAAGCTCCAGGAGCTTTTCAACTTGAACTGGCTGACCGATCGGTACTTCTCAGTCATCACAGAGTTACGCCTTGCCTGTAGTATGGAATGGTATTTTCTGCTTGTCATCCAGAAGTTTAAGATTTCTTTATACAGTGGTTGAACAGGCAAACATCAAAGCACAATTTGCAGCAATGTCCAGTTTTCCAAATGTAAACAGAGAGGTTGAATGCGCGCATACTGCCATAAAGGCGCCTTCAGAGAATGAATTTGCCTATGTAAATAAGGCAAATTATTAGTAATGTGAAAATGTGTCTCATTAATATTGTGGCAAGATATATAAGCATCTCACCAATAATTGCAGCAGCTCACTGTTCAAACTGTGTGGGCACCAGAATTCCACCACCACCTTCAGTGGTGTTGACACTCAGATGGTGGGCTGCAACTCACCTTTTCATGTTGACTTTGATAGAGCACTTTCTTTTTATTTCAGGCACTATGCGACTTTCTGAACTTGAACAATTGAGTGTCTCTGCTGCGCTGTTCCACTCCATTAATTTCTTTTTTTTTGCTTTTACCACTGCTTAAGCCACCAAATAATCATTCTCTTAAATTCTTCATTTTTACACAAGCTTTTGCCATTGTCTTCTAACAAAATGCTATATGGAAGTGGCTATTTATATTGATTTTTATATTCAAATATGCAAAATTCTGTGAGGAGTCGGGTGGGGCTGTAGGCTCGTGCATGTGCATAATAATTCACATTGAGTGTGAAAACACATAGAAATTTGCTTACACACAGTTTTATGTGGTGGGCGGCACGGTGGCGCAGTGGTAGCTGTGCTACCTCGCAGTAAAGAGACGTGGGTTCGCTTCCCGGGTCCTTCCTACGTGGAGTTTGCATGTTCTCCCTGTGTCTGCGTGTGTTTCCTCCCACAGTCCAAAGACATGCAGGTTAGGTGCATTGGCGATCCTAAATTGTCCCGTGTGTGCCTGGTGTGTGTGTGTGTCCTGGGGTGGGCTGGCACCCTGCTCGGGATTTGTTCCTGCCTTGCACCCTGTGTTGGCTGGGATTGGCTCCTGTGACCCTGTGTTAGGATATAGCAGGTTGGAAAATAACTGACTGACTGAGTGACAGACAGTTTTATGTGTCTGAATTTTTTTGTGCATATGCACATTTCTAGATTTGTTCATGTTTTAGTGTGAATTCTAAGCAAGGTGTTATACATGAGACCCCTGGTCTCTGCAGACGTTTTTGTCAAATTGGACTCAGAGTCCATTAGAAGAAAACAGATATCATGATGATAAATATAAAAAAACAGCTTTAGTTAGAATAGATGGCCATGAATTACCAAAAGGTGATAATTTCCCTTACCTCAGCAGTGTTATCAGGAAGGAAGAAGAAATTTGAAATGACAAAAGGAATGCCTTCAAGTCTATGAAAAAAGTACAGGAGACAGTACAGAAGAGTGTATGCAGTCTATGAAAGCACAAAAGACACAAGAGAGAGGGTTGGGATACCACATTTTGTAAGCATAGTATACCAAGAAAAAAATATGAAAATAAAAAAGTACAAAAACAACAAGCAATGACCATATAGGTCACAGTGATCACTTTTCCCATGCATATCACAGCTGGTTTGATAAAATACACACTTTGATGTAGGTTTCACAAATGAATGGCAATTTCCGGGTTTGATCTTTAAATCCTGTCAAGGGCAGAAAGTTTAGGACTGAAGGCAGAGGAAGTGATGTCAATATTCCTTTGACTGAGCATGAGAGGGGAGCATGAACCTTTAAGTAGGTGAGCCAACATGCCTGCTAGACAGAGTTCATGAGCCATGAGGTAAGGCCTTAAAGAGAGAAAAAAGACATTTGTTTCCTTTTTCTAATGGAAACTTGTAGTCTCCATTTTTGTCAACATGTAGTCAACATTTTTACTTTATATGTAATAAACATTATTTTTACATGTTGTTAACCTTTTTCAATATTCTGGGTATGGAGGATCACTATGACATTGTCTCCTTGTGTTGCAACACACAGTGCAATAGGATGTGCGGCATGGTGAATGAGAGCACTGCAGGTAGAGTCAGCAGAGGAGGCACAAGGGATGGATGTGCAGATGTTACTGTCTCAGACAAATGAAATGGAAATGTATGCCCTTTTGTAGTTGTTTTTTTCAGGTATTTAAATCACTGAAAGAATTGTTTCCTTAAAAACAGGATGTGTTTAAACAGCCAATATTTAGTCACTTTTTATATAAGATCCTTAAGATACAGTACACAGAGAGAAGAGGTTGGATGATGTGGAGATAGTGAATCAGGAAGTGCAATGGATTAGCAAGGAGGAAGTAAGGACATTTATGAAAAGGATGAAAAATGAAAAGGCCGTTGGTCCAGATGACATACCTATGGAAGCATGGAGGTGTTTAGGAGAGATGGCAGTGGAGTTTTTAACCAGATTGTTTAATGGAATCTTGGAAAGTGAGAGGATGCCTGAGGAGTGGAGAAGAAGTGTACTGGTGCTAATATTTAAGAATAAGGGGGATGTGCAGGACTGCAGTAACTACAGGGGGATAAAAATGATGAGCCACAGCATTAAATTATGGGAAAAAGTAGTGGAAGCTAAGTTAAGAAGTGAGGTGATGATAAGTGAGCAGCAGGATGGTTTCATGCCAAGAAAGAGCACCACCGATGCACTGAGCTCTGAGGATGTTGATGGAGTAGTTCAGAGAAGGCCAGAAGGAGTTGTACTGCGTCTTTGTGGACCTGGAGAAAGCATATGACAGGGTGTCTCAAGAGGAGTTTTGGTATTGTATGAGGAAGTTGGGAGTGGCAGAGAAGTACGTAAGAGTTGTACAGGATATGTACGAGGGAAGTGTGACAGTGGTGAGGTCTGTGGTAGGAGTGACGGATGCATTCAAGTTAGAGGTGGGATTACATCAGGGATCGGCTCTGAGCCCTTTCTTATTTGCAATGGTGATGGACAGGTTAGATGAGATTAGACAAGAGTCCCCGTGGACTATGATGTTTGCTGATGACATTGTGATCTGTAGCGATAGTAGTGAGCAGGTTGAGGAGACCCTGGAGAGGTGGAGATATGCTCTAGAGAGGAGAGGAATGAAGTTCAGTAGGAACAAGACAGAATATATGTGTGTAAATGAGAGGGAGGTGAGTGGAATGGTGAGGATGCAGGGAGAAGAGTTGGCGAAGGTGATGGGATCAACAGTACAGAGTAATGGGGATTGTGGAAGAGAGGTGAAAAAGAGAATGCAGACAGGGTAGAATGGGTGGAGAAGAGTGTCAGGAGTAATTTGTGACAGACGGGTATCAGCAAGAGTGAAAGGGAAGGTCTACAGGACGGTAGTGAGACCAGCTATGTTATATGGGTTGGAGACGGTGGCACTGACCAGAAAGCAGGAGACAGAGCTGGAGGTAGCAGAGTTAAAGATGCTAAGATTTGCACTGGGTGTGACGAGAATGGATAGGATTAGAAATGAGTACATTAGAGGGTCAGCTCAAGTTTGATGGTTGGAAGAGAAAGTCAGAGAGGCGAGATTGCATTGGTTTGGACATGTGCAGAGGAGAGATGCTGGGTATATTGGTAGAAGGATGCTAAGGATAGAGCTGCCAGGGATGAGGAAAAGAAGAAAGCCTAAGCGAAGGTTTATGGATGTGGTGAGGGAGGACATGCAGGTGATGGGTGTAACAGAGCAAGATGCAGAGGACAGAAAGATATGGAAGAAGATGATCCGCTGTGGCAACCCCTAACGGGAGCAGCCAAAAGAAGAAGAAGATACAGTATACAGTTTCAGATTTAGCTTCTGTTACTCAGTATTAACTGAATGGAAACTATTCTGAGATGTTAAATAAAAACATAGATGATTGTGTCTCCCACCTTAGTTCCAAGTAGATAGATAGATAGATAGATAGATAGATAGATAGATAGATAGATAGATAGATAGATAGATAGATAGATAGATAGATAGATAGATAGATAGATAGATAGATAGAGCTACTCAAAAAGAGACATACTAATAAACTACTATTTACATTGTTCACATTATTGTACTTAGACAGTAGACAGCAGAGTGCAGACACTGCAGGCACAGACAAGCGACTGGTTATACAGTAGTAATCATACTAAACTAATCAGGGGTAGTACAGGCCATGACACTTTCTATATAAATGAAGGACCAATTGGAGGTAGTTGGTTAGACCCTTGACCATTATGTACAGCTGTTGAACATTCTGACCTGACCTGACCTAGGGATCTTGATTCCATTCTCTGTTGCTGTATACCTTATTGTATGCTTGGACCAGAAAAAAAGCTCTGTGTATTGTGTATTTGCGGAAGTGTTGGATGTAAAGGGGTATGTTTGCTTCATATATATATTATTTTCTTATTGTTTTTTTGGAAGCGATACAACTAAATACAATACATTATATGTATTACTTAATATGTATATAATGCTGTATCTGATTTAGATATTCACCTTGCCTCCCTAAAAATTAAAGATAGAATACAGTATATGTGTTAGTAAGCTCACAATCTAGCTATGAAAAGCAGGTAAGACAATGAGGATATACTAAAACAGAAGAGATGTACAGTATACATGTTATTCATATTGTTACATACCATGCTGCTAACACGGGACAACTGCGCCATGTTGCACGTTTGCCTCCATTCTGGGTGTTGGTTGTCTACCGATAACAGTAAAAGGAACTACACATGTACTGAACATTTGTGACTAATGCAAGAGACTCATAACAAGATGGGATAATGACAGAGAGAGAGAGAGAGAGAGAAAAAGAGATACCAAACAACTAAGTGGGACAAATATAGAGTAGTGAAGGGACATATGATGAGGAGTAAGCAAGAATAACATGATTTTAGAAAAAGCACTAGGGTATTAATAAGGGAAAAACAAAATAATAGTACCCAGAGACACTTTGGGCCTATTGGCCAAAACCAGTTGTCACATCAACATCAGACCCCTAAAGTGTTACCAATACACATGGTGAGAAGTTTTCATGAAGTGGCTCTGGGGAAGGACAAATAGAACTGAATTTTATAACGACTTTGTCATCTGGCTTATTTAGAAAGCAGAAGTGAACTAACAATGCTAAATTGGTCCCTAATGTGTCTTTGTGTGTGTGTGGGTGCGTGTGTGAGTGAGTGAGTGTGTACATCCTGCAATGGACTGGCACTCTGTCCAGGAATTGTTCCTGCCTTGCTGCTTGCTGGGATAGGCTTCAGCTTCCATACAGCCCTGATCAGAATAAACCTGCTAGGTAAATGGAAGAATGCATGTCAGCAGTTTCTGTCCCATTACATTGCCCTCTTACAGTTATGTTTTGCATCTCCAGAGACATTTCGGAATTGGAAACATATCCTAGGACTCAAGGGGTTAATTGTTTTAATTGCATTTGCTGTTTTATTCTATTAACAAACTGTCTTTGAGAGAAAATCCAGGGA
The DNA here is from genome assembly GCF_900747795.2 of Erpetoichthys calabaricus. Lineage (NCBI taxonomy): Eukaryota > Metazoa > Chordata > Cladistia > Polypteriformes > Polypteridae > Erpetoichthys > Erpetoichthys calabaricus. The sequence continues at coordinate 45,681,745 of NC_041396.2, forward strand.
AAAGGGATATCTCTTTCAATCATTATCTTGGCAAGAGACTTGCAATGACCGCATTACTGAGAAACAGGCCATGTTAAAAAAAATCAACCCAGAATCCCTTGTAAGTTTCATGCAGAAGCGATGTTCAAATGTCAGTCTAACACTGTTATCTGAATAGACTAGTAAATGGACACTGACCAAAACATAATTTGGCAGAAGACTTTTAAAACACAGCTCCGTTAAGGCTCATGTAAAAGAACACCCGCATCTCGAAGGAGATTTTCTAAGAAATTCTAAGAACTGGCCCACTAGATCTGAAAGTTCACTAACGATCCGAAAAAAAACTTCAATGTGGGCGTCATATGCTGTTCAGCAACACTCAGTCCCTGCTGGTTCTTGGCTCAGCACATCTCAAGTAACAATCTGTGGAGGCTGCAGCAACTCTTTCCATTAAGTGCTCTAAATCACACATTATGTGAACGTCTATCCGAAAAAGAAGTCTAATGGAGTTAGGTCAGAAAGTCCGACCTCTTTCAATCCAGCAGCCTGTTAATTTGACATGTTGACTTTCCCTTTTGAACTGAAGGCACCAATAAGAAATTGCTGCTGGAGCAGCGGAAACAGCTCATTATTTCTATAGTCAAAATGCGGTGAACACATAAAAGTTTTTAGATTTCTGGATTTCTAGGGCAGGAGTAAAAAAGTAGACTCACGTTAAACTTTGTAGATGACACTTTTATGCATAAGGCATTTCAAATTTTCAGCAAATGGTACAGTTTTGTTCAAGTCACTTGCCTTGATGGGGACTGATCCTGCACCCTTTCAATATACTGTATGTTAACACCTAGGGCCAATGCTTTAAAATATAGTGTAGTATAGTATTAGCTAGACAACTGTGACGCATGCAGGCTCCAGCCACTTATGACCCTGAAATGAATATGCAGGTATAGACAACTGTTAGATAAGTGGATGGATGGATGGATGGATGGATGAGTTTGCATTATGGATGTAGTGAGAAGTTAAGCAAAATGATGCCTTTTATTGGTTATATCTTGCCTGAAGAAGGAGCCTGAGTTGCCTTGAAAGCTTGCATATTGTAATCTTTATAGCTAGCCAATAAAAGGGGTAATTTTGCTTAACTCCTCACTAGTTTGAATCTAAAAGGCAATAAATGTATGTGCCCATTTATATTTGTTTGTTGAATTTGTCTCGTTGTCTATTGATTAGTGCTTTTGTCACACAGCCTCTTTAAAATCCAGCCTGGTAACTGCCTGTTTAATCTGTGCATGTTCTTCCTGAAGGTTTTTCTTTGAGTGGTCTGCTATTATTCCCCATATTTCCACTGGATCATCACCTTTCAGGTCCTGATAAGAGAGAGCAGATTGTCAGCTTTGAGCTCCAATGAGACAGAAGAGATGAATGCACCTAAGTACTGGAGGAAGGTGTAACCTCTTGTGATTGAATCGAGGTTCTGTCCAGTTACAGATCCAGTGTCTCCTTATAGGTGCCTTATTTTGTCAATTACATCAGTTTGTGGTTACAAGACTAAAATGAGCAAACTTTTGGTCATCTTTTCATCTGAAGGAGTCTCTGTAGAGGTGCCAGTTCAATTTTCCCAATAATTATCAAATGGAGCACGGAACTGACCAAAGTGTTGGTAGGGTTGCATTTCAGCCATTCACTCTGGAATGCAGGTGAGGGGTGCAGCTGGCTTTCCACATCCCTATGAAATCCGCTGTCTTAACAAGCTTTGTGTGCCATTAAAAGCCTAAAAATGGGCAATGCTTACTTTGTCCTGCATTGATGATGTCCGTAAGGAAAAGTTCAGAAATCTTCTAAAACCGGTTACTCTAAATATAGGGATGCAGCACAACAGTCCATGCCAGGAGTGCTGGGCACAAAACAAAAGCCAAAATGGCCTACAGATAAATGTGGAGTGAGCAAGGAACCTGACTGTGATGATGCGGGTCCTGCTCCATGCTCCCATCTCCCTTTTGGGAGCCTCTTGAACCCAACGCTGTCGGTAATGTAACCGGATGAGCTGGACAATGAGGACACCAAATGAAGCAAGGGGAAGGTGCAAAATGCAAAAGTGCTTTTATTTAAAATAATTCCAAAACGAAACTAAATAGTGCAGTGCATCAAAACTTCAATAAATAAATGATCCATAAAAACAGGATAATCCAAAGTGGAAGTTAAAATAAATAATTCCATTTAAATTGAGGTTAAAAATCAATAATGGCTTGAAGCAGTCCTTTAAAAACCCGGTGCCTTGTTTAGCTGGCAGCTCCCCTATTTCTCCCATCTGGGCCCTGCACCAGGGGAGTTGCCCTACCTGCAGCTGACCTTCTCCTTCTGGTCTGGTAGCTTTTCGATCCCTGGATCCGTGGGGCTCTCGCCAGACCGAAACTCGGGTTCCCCAGCGACCAGGGTGCTCACACTGGGACTTCCACCTCCTACTGCCTTCCACAGCCTTATGCGGCAAGCCGTCCTCGATTGTAGTCACTCCTGCTCCTCTGCAAAACACAGCAGGAGTGACCCAATCCATCTGCTCCTGGGTGCTGGCCACTCTGCTACGGCTCGTTTCCCAGCTGCCTCTCCTTATTACAGTGAGCCTGCTCTTGCTTGATCGCTCCTGCACCGGCTTCTTCGCCTCCTCCTTCTTCCCACTTAACCTCCCTCCATTCGTCTGTCTGTCTGTCCGTCCATCTGTCTTTCTTTCTTTCTCCTTTTTTTTTTCTTCCACACTCGCGCTTCTCCTATTTATAATGGGGATGTGGCACAGGTGCGGCGATTAGCAGCTGCCTGCGTCAATCACAGACATGGGCGATCCCACACCTGTACACTTCAATGTGATAAACACCCAAGCCCGCATCGCACCCAGGAACCGCTCTGGCCACACTACCACACCCCTTCTTTAAGCGATTATTTAAAAACTGGCCTTTTCATCTGAGCCATGGGCCCGCTATATCACACTGACATACAAGAAAAAAACTGGGGTAACCAGTGAACAAATCGACACAAACAGGGGTAGAACTCAGGGAGAATGTGACAACTCCGATGTGCAATTACCGGGCTAGGATTCAGCTTTCGGGATGTACGCGACAGGTGTGTTGATGGAACTGCTTAAGTGCTGATGTTTCATTTTTACTCTTTCACTTCCCTGTGTCTTAATATTGTGCTATGTTGCTCACCTTCGTATGTTTAAACTAAGAAATTCACTTTAAAAATACTGAACCTGCTTCATTTTCACCCATTCTTACCTGCACCTTCACTGATTTACACCCCACTGACTTTCTTGTCTTTACATGTTAATATTTGCTTTATGATTCTGAAAGGTAAAGGTCATTGTGCCAAATAAAGACTTGATGGTGTTAAACTTAGAAAAAGTGCACATCTGCAAGAATCAGGGAGAAAATAAAGGGTGTAAAGGTCAGCCCTGACACAGACAGGACACATTAGCAAAGCACACAAGCGGTTTTTATTTTCTTTCCGCTCATGGAGAACGTCTTCCCTGTTGCAACGAGCCCACAACACAGTCCCAAATAGAAGCACAAGACTTTTACTTTTCTTCTTTTCCTCCTCCACTCCTCCCGGCAAGCTTCATCTCCCTCCTCCCGACTCTGGCTCCTGGAGTAGTGGCTGCTGGCTCCTTTTATAACGCACCCAGAAGTGCTCCAGGTGCTTCATGACCTAGTCCTGGCAGCACCTCCGTGTGTGGCAAAAAAGACACTCTGTAGGGCTCAGCAGCAGCTACAGCACCCCCTGGCGGGTACCCATGGATCCCAACAGGGCTGCATCAAACTCCAACTCCCATGAAGCCCTGCTGGAGTCCTAGGCACCACTGCAACCCAGGGGTGCTGCCATCTAGAGTTCCGGGTGAGGTACTGTGCTGACCAGGCTTGCTCCCCCATTCTATACAAGGGAGAGGTGTACCGGCCAGGCATGGGCCCCGGCCGTCCGCCATTAGGGACATCAAAAGACTGAACCAAAGCTGATCTGATGTGGGCGAGTTAAAGTTTAGGGCTTTAAAAAATAAATTATAACACAAAGCTTAAAAAGCCCAGGCACAGCAAATTAAAAGCTAAAACGATTTCACTAATACAGCCATTTGACAATATTTTAAAAAGACTGGGTAAAGAAGCTAACATAAAAAAATAATTGTAATAAAAATAAGTAAATCTGTACTTTATGTACACAAATGCATTTTTTTTACATCTAGCCATTTTTTTCCAATTATGGTAAAATGGCCTAAAGGGTTAGAAGCCCATCACCAGCCTCCGCCCACTCCCACAGATTTACACAATGTGCCCAGTGTGCAGTTTCTAAAGTGCCGTTTCTTTGACAGCATGGAAGGAAAAGCACAAGAACATGTGACGTGCACACAAACTCCACACAGAAGACATCCCAGTCAGGATTTGAACTCAAGTCCGAGGTTTTTAAGGTGAGTCCTCACAAATACACACACACGCACACATGGATACCTACTCACACATGCAGCATGTGCAGTCAGATTACCAACATTGGAGGAAAAGTACAAGAGCAAAGGGAGTGTAAGCAGATTCGACATGAAAGGTGTTTGAGCAAATATTTGAACTTGGCATATAAACCATTGTGAGGTGGGACCAACTTGGGGTCAAGTGTTGTAAGGTGGGTCTCCACATACACACATACATATACAAACACAAGAGCACGCACACATATTTGCACACACGTACAGAAAGTATTCAGACCCTTCACTTTCTACACACTTTATTGTGTTGTAGGTTTAATTTTAAATGTATAAATTTGCCATTTTTGCCAATCATTCTTCACTCATTAACCCATAATGACAAAGTGAAAATATGTTTTAAGAAAAGATTGCAAATTTATTAAAAATTAAAAACTGAAATCTCTCATTCATGTAAGTAGACCCTTAATTTAGTGCTTTGTAGAAGCCTCTTAGGCAGCAATCACAGCTTGGAGTCTTCTAAGGTAAATCTCTACAGGATTTACATACCTGCAGTTGGACAGTTTATCCCATTCTTCCTGGCAAATCCCCTCAGTCTCCATTTAATTGGACGAGAAGTCTGGGTTTTGGCTGGGCCACTCAAGAACATTCAGAGACTGGTTCAGAATCCAAATCAGAATTGTCTTGGCTGTATGCTTCAGGTCATTGTTGTGCTGAAAGGTGAACCTTCACCCCAGTCTGATTTCATGTGCACTCTGGTGCAGGTTTTCTTCAAGGTCCTCTCTGTATTTGGCTGCATTCATCTTTCTCAATCCTGACAAGTCTCCCTGCCCCTGCTTCCCCCATAGCATGATGTTGTCACCACTGTATTTCACTGTAGGAAAGATATTAGGCAGGTGATGAGAAGTGTTTGGTGTTCACCAGCCATAGTGTTCAGAGTTCTGCCCAAATATTTCAATTTTTGTCTCATCAGGCCAAAGAATCCTTTTCTTCATGCTCTCCGAGTCTTTTAAATGCCATTTGAAAAACTCCAAGTGGGAGTAGGCCTCTTTACACCTGATAGATGGATTACTCCTAAGATGGATGTCCATCCGATATGTTCTCCCATCTCAGCTGAGGACTTCTGAAGCCCTGTTAGGGTGATCATTAGGTTCATGGTCCCCTTCCTGACAAAGAGCCTTGTTGCCAGGTTTGTCAGTTGAGACACATGGTCAACTCTAGGAAGAGTCCCAATGGTTTCAGACTTCTTCCAGTTCACACTTATTAAGGCCACTATGCTCCTGGGAACACTCCAAGCTTAAGAAATGGTTTTATATCTTTGACCTGATCTATGCCTCATCACAAGTTGATCATGGATGTCTACAGAGTGTTTCTTTAACTTCATGGTTAGGTTTTTGTCCTAACATGCAGTGTCAATTGTGGGACCTTAAATACACAGATGTGTACCTTTCTAAATAATATCCAATTAATTCAATGTGTCACAGTTGAACGCAAATTAAGCTCCAGACACATCTCAAGCCGACAGAATGCACCTGAGCACAACATGAGATACCAGCAAAGGATCTGAATACTTATAGAAATGAAGGATTTGATTATTAATACATTTGTAATCCTCTCTGGAAAAATGTTTTCACTTAATCATAATGGGTTATTGAGGATACAGTGTAGATTGATGGGGAAAAATGGCAAATGTATCCATGCAGCACAATAACATGTGCAGATGGTGAAGGGGTCTGATACTTTCTGAATCCACTGTGTATCTTGTGTAATCAGATATCAGTAAGTAGGGGTACAAGAACAAGGTGAGTAGAAGCAAACACCATACAGATGGTGCTCCAGTTGGGATGTGAATTTGGGCCCAGTAAGCTAGGTTCCCTCTCTCACATACACATACACACACACATGCTGTGTGCAACCAGATTATCAGCATGGGAAAAAAGTACAAGAACCCAGAATACAAGGAGAAGGAGCTCCAGTTGGGATGTCAACTCGAGTTCCATACCCACCAACACACAATCTTCAAACAGCTTAACAGCATAGGAAGAAAGGCACAAAGAACTCAGCAGAGAAGGCCTCCAAGTTCCCTCTGCCACCATATGGTCCACCATTAATAACTCATCCATTATTAACCTTGCCTAATTGAGTCCAGGTTGCTGGGGCCTATGCCAGCAGCATTGAGTACAAGGCAGGAACCAACCCTGGCAGAATCTCTAATCCATCACAGAGCATAGTCACATATACACTGATAAGGGAAAACTTAGAGTTGCCAGTTAACCAAACACACACATCTTTGGGAACCTGAGGAAAAGCCTACATGGTCACAGTAAGAACATACAAAATCCACATGACCTCAAAGTAAAAGTCTTCAAAAGTAAATCTGCTCACTTTTCATTAAAATTCTACAATTACAGAACAGTGTGTTATTGCACAAAGAGGTCTGACTCTGAACCTCACCTCCTGATGCCCGGAACATTAAGTCTGTACTTTGCAGGGAATCAAATGCAATTTTTCCCAAAGCCTTTCACCTACAAGAGAGAAAAAAAAATGACATGAGAGGAAAGTAAAGCTCGCTTGAGCGCAGCCGAGTGTACGTGAGCCTCAGCATCTTGAAACAAAGGCACAAAAAGCCTTGAAAAAGATGCAGTGCGATTTCAGCAGCTCTCTCTCTTCCGTGCATTTCAAAGACCCTCGGGGGAATCTGGAAATCTTTTAGGTTCCCTTTCTTCCTTCACTGAAATGCCTGCTCTGTCACTGTAATTTGTTTTTTAATCATTTTACCAACTCCTGAGTCTGCAAAACTGCATTTCTACCAGTTAACAGTACCCGATTGTAACTTTCAGCCTTTTTTTTGGCACTTTTTAATTTTTTATTCCTGCCACATTCACTCCCAGATGAGGCTTGTGTCCCCAAGGAAGAACTTTGTTTTAGTTATTTATATTTTTCCCATTTTTAGCCGTTTCTGGGTTAGAATTTAGTTATCCTGCTTTTTTGTTCAGGAAGTGAGTAGGTCAATCATCCTGTTATGTAGTGCCTTTCTTATTAAATGACAACACAAAAGTATTTTAAAAAGAAATTCACAACTATGATTACAAAATGCATGAGCTACAGACTGGCAGAGGGCTAGCATTCTGTCCAAGGTGCAATTCAGTTGGGTGAGGACCCCACAATCTTAAGCTGATATTAGGGGCTCACAGCATTCGATGAAAGGTCAAAGCCAACACTGAATCAGAAAGCTCACTCACACGCACCATCACATAAGCCAGTTTAGAACAAATCAGTCATCAGGATGTGGAAGAAAACGTGAACTTCATGGAGAAAAAGTTCTTGGTGATATACTGTAAAATGTGTTAATTTCTGTCAGTTTTTGTAGTTTGTTTTTGACTCACTTACAGAAAAAAACTGCAACCTCCACACCAACAACAAGCACATGCAAGACTCAAACCAGGACACTGGCTTTGGATGCAGCATAGCTAGCCATTGTGTCTCCCTTATATTACGTGATTTTATCTTTTTTTTTTAATTTCTAGGTGGCAAACATTTTATGTAGCCTTTTACGTCTTTTATGGAGTAATTACGTTACAAAAGTAATCAAAGATGATGTTGTTTGTTTTGATATGAGTAAAACTTTATTCTGTTTAACAATGGATACCCGTCTTTTCTGTCATTTCTTTGACTACTACTATACCTTACTGGAAGACAAATCTTCTGGAGTTCTGGATAGTTAAAGTGACATAAAGTGACTGCCTGAATGCTTAACACACATCCAATATGGACACGTACCATCCTGTTGTGAATGCACAAAATTCTCGTGTAAATACGGATTCCAGCAATCCTCAAATGAGCATTGTTCCAAAATTTTTTTCCAATTGTTCCTGATGTGCATTTTGGAATTAAAAAAAAAAATTATACTACAGTGCTTACAACTTGTTCAGCTGTCCTTGATAGAAAGTTAAAACCTGACTCCAATGAATCATTTTTATTTTTGTATATGTTTCTATAAAGTAGGAACTGTAATGTACAGGATGGGCCAAGGAAAAGTAGCCTGCCTCCAATACCAGTGCCACACTCTTTGGAGGAGACTGTAGCCACTTCACGACCAGGAAATTGGCGTTTGGTGTGCGGTGTCAGGAACACGAATAGTGGGCCCAAATTTTCTTTGAATCAACTGTGAATACCGAGGTTTACCTGGACATCTTTGAACAATTTTATGACCAACCAACGCCAGAAGAAAAAATGTACTGCTTTTTCCAACAACATGGGGCAACATGCCACACTGCAAGCGACTCACTGGCATGGGTTCATGAACTGTTTACAGAGGAGCGAACAGTGAGCAAGGGGTTATGGGCACCACGTTCAATGGACTTTTTTTTCTTTAGGGAAATTTAAAGCAGAAAATGTACACCAACAATCCACATACCCTGGATGAACTCAAGGAAAACATCACAAACACTATCCATAGTATCACTGTTGAAAAGCTGCAAGCAGCATCAGCCAACATGCTCCGAAGTGCCCTAAAGGTGCAGAGACGTAAACAGGGACCACTTTCAGCATCTGTTGTAACTTGTGGGTAAGTGAATAAAAACAATCCACTTGCTCCTTCATCTTGTCTTACTATCGCCGGAGGTGGGCTACTTTTCCGTGGCCCACACTGTATAATCATAATGTCATATTATATACTGTACAGTGCATCCAGAAAGTATTCACAGCGCATCACTTTTTCCACCTTTTGTTATGTTACAGGCTTATTCCAAAATGGATTAAATTCATTTTTTTCCTCAGAATTCTACACGCAACACCCCATAATGACAACATGAAAAAAGTTTACTTGAGGTTTTTGCAAATTTATTAAAAATAAAAAAACTGAGAAATCACATGTACATAAGTATTCACAGGCTTTGCTCAATACTTTGTCGATGCACCTTTGGCAGCAATTACAGCCTCAAGTCTTGTTGAATATGATGCCACAAGCTTGGCACACCTATCCTTGGCCAGTTTCGCCCATTCCTCTTTGCAGCACCTCTCAAGCTCCATCAGGTTGGATGAGAAGCGCCGGTGCACAGCCATTTCAAGATCTCTCCAGAGATGTTCAACCGGATTCAAGTCTGGGCTCTGGCTGGGCCACTCAAGGACATTCACAGAGTTGTCCTGAAGCCACTCCTTTGATATCTTGGCTGTGTGCTTAGGGTCGTTGTCCTGCTGAAAGATGAACCGTCGCCCCAGTCTGAGGTCAAGAGCGCTCTGGAGCAGGTTTTCATCCAGGATGTCTTTGTACATTGCTGCAGTCATCTTTCCCTTTATCCTGACTAGTCTCCCAGTTCCTGCCGCTGAAAAACATCCCCACAGCATGATGCTGCCACCACCATGCTTCACTGTAGGGATGGTGCCAGGTTTCCTCCAAACGTGAAGCCTGGCATTCACACCAAAGAGTTCAATCTTTGTCTCATCAGACCAGAGAATTTTCTTTCTCATGGTCTGAGAGTCCTTCAGGTGCCTTTTGGCAAACTCCAGGCGGGCTGCCATGTGCCTTTCACTAAGGGGTGGCTTCCGTCTGACCACTCTAACATACAGGCCTGATTGGTGGATTGTTGCAGATATGTTTGTCCTTCTGGAAGGTTCTCCTCTCTCCACAGAGGACCTCTGGAGCTCTGACAGAGTGACCATCGGGTTCTTGGTCACCTCCCTGACTAAGGCCCTTCTCCCCCGATCGCTCAGTTTAGATGGCCAGCCAGCTCTAGGAAGAGTCCTGGTGGTTTCGAACTTCTTCCACTTACGGATGATGGAGGCCATGTGCTCATTGGGACCTTCAAAGCAGCAGAAATTTTTCTATGACCTTCCCCAGATTTGTGCCTTGAGACAATCCTGTCTCGGAGGTCTACAGACAATTCCTTTGACTTCATGCTTGGTTTGTGCTCTGACATGAACTGTCAACTGTGGGACCTTATATAGACAGGTGTGAGCCTTTCCAAATCATGTCCAGTCAAATGAATTTACCACAGGTGGACTCCAATTAAGCTGCAGAAACATCTCAAGGATTGATCAGGGGAAACAGGATGCACCTGAGCTCAATTTTGAGCTTCACAACAAAGGCTGTGAATACTTATGTACATGTGCTTTCTCAATTTTTTTATTTTTAATAAATTTGCAAAAACCTCAAGTAAACTTTTTTCATGTTGTCATTATGGAGTGTTGTGTGTAGAATTCTGAGGAAAAAAATGAATTTAATCCATTTTGGAATAAGGCTGTAACATAACAAAATGTGGAAAAAGCGATGCGCTGTGAATACTTTCCGGATGCACTGTATATATATATAATAATAATAATAATAATAATAATAAATTTTATTTATATTGCACTTTATATTTTAGCAATCCCAAAGTGCTACAGAGTAAAAATAGAATAATAAAATAAAAAAAAAAAAAAAAAAAGAACAGAAATATATAGTCACACATGGCTGCTTAGAGGACATATTCAGGGTTTCAGCAAAGTGCTCAAATCCACCCTGAATTAAGAGGGAGCCTGTCATTAACAACCTCTCATGTAATACTCACAGTTCAGAGGAACATTGACCAGAGGGTGAGTGTCATCACTTCCACCACATCCACAGAAATCCAGTCCCTTCCTGGAGTCAATTATAAGAACCCGAAGGTCACTGGAGGATGATGAACCTCCGACTCAGAAGCAACTTTCACCTCTGTTGTTTATCCATGGCAGAAACCATTATTTTTCTCCCATGAATGCATTTTTCCTATGTTCAACGATCATCATTAAATGGGGTAACCAATGTGGTATCACACCTTGTTCATTCTGACTTCTCTTCTTATTTGTTACTATACATTTATATATATACTAATACACTAATATATGTATATTAATTTTGGATGGTTACTAAAATTTTGAGTTTTGTAGTGATACCAGTTTTTGGAATTCAGCATTAGTAACAAAACGATAGTGAAGAAACTAACACATATCTTCTCACTCCCAACTTGCAGCAGCTTCCCTGCCTCCCTGTCTTGCTGCACTCCTCAAATCAATACAAGGAACAGTTCTGGTCCTCAATGGAGTCTCCAGGGTGTTTATATTAATATATTCATTCAAAGAGCTGGAGGGGATGTTTCACTTGGTGAATCAAGCCAGTTGTAACACGTATATGTCTTTGGGGGTTTGGCATTTGGAATTGTGTATGAGGTGCTTGAAAACTACCATTTACTTCTGGTACTGAACTTAGCAGAATACAGGAACTGTACTGTTTTAAAAATTGCAATTTCTGGGACATTTTCAATACTGGTATACCACACAACCCTAATATATATATGCGCCTCCTCCAGACCACAAGGGGGCAACCGCCCTGGTTCCTTTGGGGGCGGTCAACCCTGTAGGGGCCCGTGGTCACAGCCAGGGGGCGCCCCCATGCCTGGAGAACCCTGGACCCCTGCACTTCCGCCACACCAGGAAGTGCTGGGGGGAAGACGAGTGGGGACACCCAGAGTGCTTCCAGGTATGCAGCCAGCACTTCCGCCACACTGGAGAGTGCCGGTGGGAGATTGCCGGGAAGCACCTGGAGCACATCCAGGTGCATATAAAAGGGGCCGCCTCCCTTCATGGAATAGCTGGAGTCAGGTGGAAGAGGACGAGGTCTTAGAGGAGAGACAGGAGGCGGCCTGAAGAGAGTGAGGCATTGTGGTTTAGCCTGGACTTTGGTGAGTCTGTGGGTTGTGTGGCACTATAACTTGTAAATAGACTTGTAAATAAACATGTGTTGGGTGACAAAATGATGTCTGCCTGTCTGTGTCCGGGCTGTAAGTATATATATACAGTATATATATTAATTAGTAGTATGAAAAGATGAAGCGTTTTACCAGGCCATAGTTCTTGGGCTAAGTGTTTGAAAGTGTGCTCACCATATTAGAATAGTGATAAAAATTATATCTTGAGCCTTACACCGTTTCTTTCACACAATCCAATCTCATAATGTTAGCTTGTCCTGGTCACCATATAAAGTTGTGATAAAAAATAATCATTACACCAAAATCATTTTAAAATTAAAAATAACATACAAGTTGGAAGAAGAGCTTGTCAAAACCAATCCCAGCTAGCATAGGGTGCAAAGCAGGACCGAACCTTGGTCAGGGCATCAGTACATTGCAGGGCAAACACACACACACACACACACCAACCACACATCAGGGCCAATTTAGAATCGCCATTTCACATAACCTGCATGTTTTTGGGAGGAAACCAGAGTACCCAATGGAAACCCACGCAGACACACTGATCACTTGCAAACTCCACGCAGGGAGGACCTGGGACGTGAACCCTGGTCTCCTTATTGCGAGTCAGCAGTGCTACCACCGTGCTACCCCTCATAACAGGTGTAAAATTCTGTAATTATTGCATCATCTGGTGAATTTGCTCTTTGCATTTGTTAATTGAAATACCTGTTAGCTGCAGGCTGAACAAAACCAAACCTGACAAGAGCAATCAAATAGCCTTGCTTCCAAGGCAAGTCATTTTGCTAACCTATTCAAACATAAAACTCACCTTTTGGTTATGACGTACTATAGATAATTTACTAAGATGTGCTCTATCCATCATTTCTTCAGTTGTACACCATGTGACAACAGCTACAACTTATGTCCATTAAAATCTTTATGTTAAAGCTCCATTGCCTATACATGTTGACCACTGCTCCTTTATAAAGGACGCTGATGGCACCATGGTAATAGAAGGCATATCTGTGGAGGATGGACTTTAAATCTTGTGAACTGTTTGATAAACTGGTGCAATAAGAACTATCTTGCTCTTAAAGTCAACAAGACCAAAGAAAGAATATTTGACAGATACATAAACCTACAAATTTACCCATCATTTTTCTGGCGGTGAAGTTAGAAAAAGTGACTAAATATAAATACCTAGGAAGTCACCTTTACAAAAATTCTAATTGGAATATAAATGCAAAAAACTGTAACAAAAAAGGCAGAGAGAGCATAAAGATTTGGGGAACCTGTAGGTGAACCCCATATAACTGATGAAAGAAATAACAAAATGATTAATGTTTGTTTGCAGAAACATACTTTCCAGACACAAGTCTAGTAATAGACTGACTACAAGCACTTTGAGCTACATTTTTTATATGAAAATGTGCTATATAAATAAATGTTGTTGTTGTTGTTGTTACAGATGGCAGTGGAGCCGGTTAAGAGGCTGGTGGGGAGGAAGAGGAGGGTCCAGGTGATCAGAAGCAGAAGTGATGTCATGACCCGTCTTGTTGTTCATTGTCAGATTTGCAAACGAAGAAAGAGGAAAGACATTAGGCGAGAGTGCCAACCCTTGGTCAGGAGGTAAATTAACAGTCAAATGAACCCTTAGGTAAATTCCCAATCGCACGTGTGTGACAAAACATATGCTCTAAACACAATTCCTTTTCTATAAACTCTATTTAAAGTGGACAAGGATCTCATGTTGTCCTTTTATCGCAATGTGCTCCAGTCTTCATCACTTTCAGCTTTCATTGATTGGTCCTCTAGTTAGAAAAAAACAAAATTTAAAATAAAACATGCAGCTAATTATTGGGGATGATGTAAATGATTTGGTATGTGTGTGGCTGTGTTATAAAAACTGGAAATCATCTCAACTGATGACACGCACCCATTACATTCAGAATGTAACAATAAATCAATAAGGATAGTTACTGCAAAAACCCAAACAAACTGCTCCTTTCTTCCCAGTGTCACTCATCTTTTAAATAAGGAATATCAAAGATAATGAAAAAATTACATAAGTATAGAGTGTCGGACGCTAGGTGGCACTGTTGCCCCTTTAAACCCAATAGACAGACACTCAGGACACAGGTTAAAAGCACTAAGAACTATTTTAATACTTTTTCTTCTTGAAACAGTGTCCTAAACACCACAGCCACCAACAGACACTCAAATAAATAATGCAAAATTCTTCTTCTCTCCTCCACACCTCCCAGCAAGCTTTATCCACCATCCACCCGACTCTGGCTCGCTTGCTGGGTCTTCAGCAGTCCTTTTTCATAGTGCTTGACCCAGAAGTGCTTCTGTCCTTCTGTTCACATGACTTCCTAGAACACAGATGTCAAACTCCATTCTAACCATCTTCTTAATTAGTGACCAGTTTTTGCTGCTAATTAACTTCTTTTGCCTTAATTTTAGTTAACTTGACTCAGGCTCCTTTGTTGTTTCTTTTTCCTTAATTAGAAGCCAAATAATAATGAGACACAAAACAAGCTGCCACATAGACCAGCTCACCCGTGCCCATCACACAATATCTAAAAATAAAGAAAGTTGAAGGTCTCGGTATGGTTGATCTCTCAGGTCACCACAACATTTTGATGGTGTTCTTTGGTTTTCTTCAGCCCGGAAGTACATCTGGGCTTTCGTCCCCGTGACTGGGTAGCACTTCCTGGCTATGGGTAAGACGTCACTCCCCTGGTTCTTTTGCAGCATCCCCTGGCAGCACCCATGGTACCCTGCAGTGCTGCGGCATTAAACTACATGTCCCATAGTGCCCTACGGGAATCCGGGGCACCACTGAAGTCTAGGGAAGCTGCCATCTAGCGTCTTGGGGGAAGTAGTGTCCCAAAGAGGTTGCCTTCCCCCATCCTTCCACTCTGTGGGCGTCCCAGCTGGGTTGAGCTGCCAACTGTCTATCACAAGAGGTTTCATATGTATCACATAACCATTTTAGGTAACTACACACTATCGAACAGCTAGAAGTGGTTAGCATATAATCTGTTTTTCAAAAGGTGTACAATTTTTTAGAATTTGTGTGTGGGTTTTAACATGTCTTGTGTCTGTTTGTTTTATTTAATTTTTGTCTGTTATTGGAGGCAACTAGCAAATCTCATGTTATCTTGACTAAACCTGACTAAGTAAATCCATTCAACCTTGAGGCAGCTGTGCTCACGACATATGAAGCACTGAAACATAATGTGCTTAAAACTTTGGCCACAGCCTACTGACTTGTTATAACTTCTGATGTTTGGACGTCAAGAAACTCAAATGTAATCTTACGTGACGAGAACATCTCACCACATCTGAGCTGAATGGGAATTGGTGTCACATGTATTGCAGAAAAGAGCCATATGTAAGAGCTATACTGGGAATAACATTGCAAATTTGCTAAAAAATGCAGCTGTGTAAAGGAACATTACAGGCAAAAATCTTACAGCTGTGACAGGCATCAAACAGAAGAACTGCTGATCGCTTGGCTAACTTTCTTCCCATCAAGTGCTTTTCACGTATTTTGATCTTGTCCTCTGAGTGAGCAACAAAACTCCCAACTGGAAAAGTGAAAGAATTTTAAATGTATTTCAAAAGCTCCCTGAACACCAGCACAAGGTCATATATCCTTTATACGAGTATCCCATTTACACTACAGTTTTCATTTGCAAACAAAATATTGGATACATTTCTGTTATTTTTTTCATATTTGTCTCCTACAGTGATACATTGAGTCTAAAATACATTCTCAAAAA